>NC_071572.1:68329585-68648488 GCF_024509145.1 Vidua macroura
ATTTTGATCTGCTTGAGTAGGTTCTTGCTGCCCATCCCGGCCCAGACCAGCCATAAACTGCTGCTCCATGGAATCAGGCTCAGTGCCAATGGAGGAACTGACACCCGAGTCAAAACTCTCCCCTTTGGGCTCACTCTCAGTGCCTTCTGCTTGGTCAGTGTCCTCAGTGCATTCCTCAGACTCATTGCGCTCAAGGATCTGCACCCTCTGTTGCCCGTAGTAGTCATAGTCATCCTCCATCTCCTGTTTAATATGGATGTTGCCCATCAGGGTTTGAATTCGGACAGGACGCGGCTGCTTCCGGCAGTGTGTGGTCTCTGGAGTGGTGGAGAGGTACCGCTCCATCTGCTGAGACCGTTCATGGATCCGGGTAATCCAGCTGGGGTCTTCTATGTGATGGTCCCTGGGGAGTCCCAGGGCTGTCTCATGGTGGCTGACCACAGCTCCACTGTAAAAGGAGCGCTCCCCACTGCCATTTTGCATGGAACAGGCATAGAGGGCTGAATAGATCCTGTCCACACTGTGCTGTGAATGGCTCTGCAGGTAGCCAGACTCTGTGTCAGTGCTCTGCCCCGAGGTGCCTGATTCAGGTGTTCCCCTGGGTGTCTCTTGGCCAGAATCCTGAATCACTGGGTAGACGTCTCCTACATTTTGTGAGACAATCCTTGTGCACTCATCAATCACAGTCTTGATCTGCAGGATGCTGGCGGCTGTGAGGATTTGCAGGGCTTCTGACTGGGAGACCCGCAGCACCCCGCTGTACATGAAGTCAATGAGCTTTTGCACAGACTGGACTGACACCACTGAGGGGATCTCGATGTCACTGTAGCCCAGCAGCAGCTTGTCCTGGAAGAAGGGGCTGCCAGCCGCCAGCACGCAGCGGTGGGCACGCAGCATGCTCCCGTGGATGCGGACCGTCACGTCACAGAAGTGGCCACGGTTGCGCTGCTCGTTGAGGGTCTCGAGCACAGAATTGCTGAAGTTATGAAGGTTGATGCTATGAATGCGCTCTGTCATCCCCTTGCAACTGATGTTACCTGGAGCAAAGCAGGTGACAAAAGCAAACAAAAAAAAAGAACAGAATGAGTCTTGTCCTCTGCAGGACCACAGTGAGAGCACTGGCAAAGGTAACTTCCCACTGTGTAAACAAAACTGATTGCACTGGAAAAACCACACATAGAGGCATTGGTAAGAACACATCATTTTTGTAAGGCTGCAAGTAAACTTCCCTACTCATTTCCAGAAGCTCAAGTCCTGAATTTTTGGACAAAACCAAATGAAGACAGGTGCAGCTGGACCTGAATTCCAATCACACTCCTGAGTCTTGGACTTCCTATCAGTTTATCTGGCTTTAAAGAGCTTAGAGCCAGCCAATTGTAAACACTGAGCACATGGATTAAAGCTGAATTTTAAGCTCTGGACTGGATTTATGCCAGAAGAGAGCAGAATCTGTAATGACCCTAAGTTGTTAATGCAAAAAGAATATATGAAAATATGATTTCCATCTAGATTGGTATTTTAAGGAATTTAGATCCTGTGTTTCACAGTATAGTTACTTCTATCAAAAAATCTGGCAGTCACTTTGTAAAATCCAAATCTGGTTCAAGATTTAGGCTGTAAATGTTCCTAAAATCCCACACAGAGTTTTGTCTGGGGTTGTGGTTTAGAACATTTGCTACCCAATAGTGACAAACAGTTCTCTGAAAAAACCCAAAGCAAAAAGTTACCATGAGCTGTCCCCTTCATTTTTAGCATATCCTAAGTTCTGACTTGCATCAGAATGCCATCATATAAAAACAAATGTTCTCCTGCTGTTATTTACTTGACAGAAACGGGAAAATTACAGACATTTACTCCAAGGAAGATTTTGTCTTCGTTTGGCTGAATAATCTAAATAGAGAACAGTTTAGAAAAGCATCTAACCAATTTGGATACAGAGCTAACATAATCTTCAAAATTTACAAGTGACTGAAAAGAAATTTCTCAATCTCCCAATCCACTGTTCCCTATCTTCATCTTGCTTGCTTTAGTTTCAATGCTTTCCCATTTCCTTTCCTGGGATTTCCATCTATTTGGATTTTGACAGGCAGAAACTATGGTTTCACCTTTTAATGAAGAATCAACTGCCCCTTGAGTGGTAAACAAATAAAACACTATTAATAATTATTTTAAGGATTTGTAGTACATGCGGCACCTTTGTTTCCAGAAAATTAGACAAAGTAATGCTAAACCACCACTAATATTACAGGCATTTTGTCTTGCATATTCCCACCAAAGATCTAACCACTCTTGCCACAATAACTTGGTAATGTGTGAGCATCCAAAAATAGAAATTGCTAAGTGTAAGTAAATTAAACTAGCTTATTGCCACTGTCTAACAAATGTACAGAGCAAACAGACAGCACTGAAAGCAGTTGATAGGCATACTCATGCCTTGTAGCCCAGCAACGTCTCCCTGCTCCACCCAAAGGAGTGCTTTACATCTCACTCACAGAAGTCCAACACTACTCACTGCAATTTGCAGGCAAATGTGGCATCCTCCCTGCTCTCCCTTTTTCTTCCCATTTATTCACTACCAATGTCTCAAGCACCCTCTGTTCTGGTGGTTCCAAGAGAAACCACCTTGGACACAAGAGGTTATTTTAATTCTCTGAAGTAGCTGATGATTAAAGGGAAGCACAAAGTCAGGAACTGGAAATCACAATGGGGCCAAGCTATCTGAAGAAGTCCCATGTTAACAGATGTAAACCAACCTGTACCAGAAGGTTACTAATTTCCATGTGTGATTAGCAGGCTGAGGGGATGCTCACATAGAAGAAGCAAGAAGGAAATCACTAACACCATGATGGAGGTTGTGAAATACATCTGTCTTGTTCATAAGCTTAGCCAGGAAACCTGAGCTTCTTTGTCTGATGGGACTGACCATAGGACTAGAAAAACATCTTAGAAACTGTGAGACTTTCCTTCAAGGGCACTGCAATTATTATTACAGAAAATAATGTAGAGAAGAGATGTATTTCCTCCTCCTTCCTGGTAGAGTAATTCTCTAGAGGCCTCCAGGGCAGTTCCAGAAGCTTCCCTGTCAAACATGTCAGATTATACAGGAATCTAAAATGTATTTACACAAAAAGTCAGAATCCTTGGCAAAAGCTTCGTACCAGTGGGGCAACAGAAGGGTGGAAAATTATTGATAAATAGGTGACACCTCTTTTCAAGACTTACTATAGGCCATAGCAAGTGATTGTACAGGTACCCATTTATCTCCATCTATCTTTGTGTAGTATCAGTGACTACCTAGTTTGCTCCTAGGACTCACTTTCACAGAAACACATCTCTATGCTTGGTTTTGTCAAATGAGATATTTGATAATAAGAAGAAATATGCAGCAGTGTAACACAATAACCCAAAAATCCTACCTTGAACATGCACAATGTGGAATTTTCTACACATACCAGAGATGCTACAGACAAGTCACTTGATTTGAGAAAAGAAACCTACTTTGTTACTATACTTCTTGGCAGATAAAATTAATTTTGTGAGCAGAACTCTGAAAAATGCATCCTTAGGACAACTCCTTTCCAAAAAGGTGTGACATGCACCATAAGACTGGATGCCTTCCTGGGAACGTGAATTCTGCCATTTACCCACAAATCACGTACAGAAACGAGGAAGGGCAAGGTTCATCTATAAGTTTCAACAGCCCTTCTCAGGTCCTGGCTGTGGGAATTAAGAGTTGTGTAGCCACAGTGTATTTGGTCCTGTCATAGTTTAACATGGGAGGAATTTAGGGAAGTCCTTAGCAAACTTAATGAAAACAGTCAGTTGAAATTTATCCTGGCTACAAAAAAGAGATTTGTATGCATTTGTAAGAGTGATGTGACTAGCTCTCCTATAGGAACTGATCTAGGATGCTCCTTGTGGTGTAGGAGCTGGTCTGAAAGCCAACTGAGCCACTTCATAAGTGGCATTATTTTTTACTGCTATTAGAGTTTGCCCTTAAAAAGATCCTCTCATTGTTGGAACATCTACCACTTCTTCAACTGAGAAGCAACCGAAATTTACTCCTTGAGGATAAAAGAAGGGTCATAGGAAGAGATACACAATAAATGGTTAAAAATAGCTAATACAGATTTTGAGGATGATTCTTCCAGGCCACCTTCCTTGACATTCAACACTGTAAACCATATGTAGCCAAAGTCCAGGCAAACAAATTATTTGTATAAGTGTCAGAAACACTACTACACAAGCCACATCAATATAAAGAGCAGTTTTAACAAATTCCAGAGATTGGTCTGTAGGAAAACCTGCTGTCCAAGGCAGATCCTTTCCCTCTTGGCAGGAAACCGGGTCCAGATCCAAGTTTTGTGGTTGACCCCTACTTCATGATGTTCTAAACTGAAAGTCCAAAGGTGATGTTGCCCACAAAACACAGACTTGCCAATGCAGGTTTGATTCTAAGTAAATGCCACATTCTGACAAAGACTCCTAGAGCCTTGGACAAGCCAGAAAGTGTGTCAGCTCCTCACAAGGCCCAGCTGCACACAGGCATACTCACCTACTCGTCACTGCATAGAATGCCCAGCTCAGGAGAAAGACTCCCGTCTAGGGCTCTCCTCAGGCCTGCCACTCTTTTAAACTCGAGACAGTGGGAAACTTTCTGTGAAATTCAAGTGGTCTTTGTTAAGTACTCCCTTTTTTTTTTGTCCAGTAAACATGAGGTAGCGATCCCAATGGACTTATTCTGAGAAACTCCTGTAAAATGGTTTTGTCCCCTTTCTGTGAAGCAAGTTCTGATTGGAGGGGTATTCACAAACCATATAGGAAAGAATGGGTGTGAAAATGCAAAGGCCATTCTTACCCAGATGGGCAATGAATAGGCATTTGCCAGTTAAAAAAAAAAAAAAAAAAAAAAGGCAGAAAAAAAAGAAAGGAAAAAAGCCCAGACAACTGCACAGATTATGCACATTTGAAATCCTCCTGGGATACAACTTGAAGCTGGCATGGCATAAAGGTGAAACATATTACTGTGCAACTTTGAAAAAAGCTTCATTTGCCCGTATGCAAATGTACCGATTAAACTGTCAGGCTATTCACAGAAACATGCATGGAATTCATCCTCAACTAGTAAGAAGGAGCACAATGTGGATGGGAAAGGAAAAAACTTTTGTTGTGTAATACATGACTGAATGCTTAGATTAGTGTTTCCCTGAATCTCATCCACCCCTCCTGCTGACTTTTATGCTATGGGCATTCAAAAGAAAGTAGGTTTTACCATGACAATAACAATGACAAGCTCTCCAAGTACAGTACCAAAGGGGAAGGCAATGGCAGAAGGAAACAGCAGGCAGTGGACTCCTGGAAGATGCTATAGAAAACGTGTAAGTGCAGCAGTGAAGTACATCAAGCATGGCTTGAGGCAGTTTTCCATTTGCCCGAGTTACCATGCACAGACCTACAGGAAGCTTGAAAGTAATGGCTTTAAATGGTGATGTTTTTGTTTGTCAAAACCATAAAAAACTACCCCCAGAAAACACATGATGTAGTAGAACCAAAAAGATGGACAGAATATCGAACACTGCAGGCCATACACAAATGGCTACGTTGTACATTTGAAAATGCGCTTTGCAAGGTTTTTTTCTGTACAGCCACTAGATGTCCCTTTCTGCAAAGCCAGTTGCTGAAAGTCTTAATGCTCATAACTGAAGGATATCAGAGAATTTGATTTTCTCTAGTGTCTTTTAAAATCACGGTATCTCAAAGTTCATTGCACAGTAATGACTACCATTTATAGAAACATAGTGGCGATGAACCCATCACAGTTACTGCAACTCAGCAGTATCTCAGCACCTCAGCACAGCATTCACCTGAAGCAAAACTGCCTAGGATGCTGGAATCCAAGCTTTTTTTGGAAACTTACTGTGTGCTCATTCACAGGAATGACTAGCAGAGTGAAACGCAAAGGCTATATCTTGCTTTCATACTTATGGGGAATAGAGAATAATTGTTCTATATCCTTGAGAACTGGTGGGCTTGCTGAGACAGATATAATTTTTGCCTCAATCTTCCACAGGAGAATTTAGAAAATTTACCTAGCAAAACATCTCACTGATGTCTCACTTAGACAAGATCAACTAGCTTGGTGTTTTTGCCTAGTTTGTCTTTCTGACAACCTTCCCAAGCCTTGCCTTGAGAAGAACGCACACTTTGAGAGATGGCAGAAAAGTTGGAGACATTGTATCTCATACAAAATATAGTCTCTTTATGTTCTTACTATCAAAATTACAAGTGTTTTTCTAGTTGGGAGAACAATCTGGGCTAGGACAAAGATGTAGAAATTAGGCTTGGTAGGTGGCCTTCCTACTTCTGGAACTGCTTTTCTGTGCATCAGTAATCCAGCCACTAGTTTCTGAGAGCACGACAAACATAATAACCTCCTGCTGCTGGAGACAAGCGGTATCATCTAGTCCTTACTCTCTTTCTCTACCATACATGGTTTTGGAAATCCTTAATCCTTGGTCTCCACACCAACTGTTGGATGGCCTCCTGTTTGTATCAAACGGATGCATTTTCTTCAGACAGTCATCTAGTCTACTATTTTTTCTCATGTGGGAATAATTTACCTACACTATCTCTTCAGAAATGTGTCTACTATGTTTGCAAAAACAACACTGTGGATCTCTCCTCCCTCCCCAGACAGACAGTCTATTATCTTTCTAGCAAGAGATTTCATAGTATTTAAATTTGAAACTGATCAGCCAAACCCTTCCCCTAACAAACAAGGAGAGCTACTGACCATTTTCCTCTTTACAGCACTCCCTCATATACTGGAAGGTGCCTCACTTTTCTTCTTTAGACCTGTCTTTTCTAGAAAATACAAACTCAGGTCTCCAAATCATCCTCACTGGTTATAGGTATTCTCCTCCTTCTTATTTTCTTCCATCTTCTTCCACTTAAAATGCAGCCCAAACATAGATCAAGTATTCTAGCCGAAGGAGGTGAATGAAGGAGTTGCCTATATATCATTGTCTATGATACTCTTTAAAAATCTTACAGAATAAATAACCCCAAACAAACAGAGCCCTGTTATCAAAACAGATCTTCCTCAAGAAAGATGTATGTGAGTAAAGAATTCTTATGTTGGAATGAAGATCTCAACTCTTTCCTAAACACAACAGTTCACTCAAAATACAGTATGACCATCACAATGTGAAGGCTACTATAGCCCCATAACTTCTATAGGAAGTTCTCATTTCCATACATTAGTGTCTCATATTCCAAACTTTGCATTTTGCAACAACTGTGGGTGCTTTCTTCAGCTTCAATGACCTGATTTACCCCAATTGATAAAGCTTTATCTTCTGCTGTTAGCAAGTTAGTTACTATAAAACTGGATTAACAGAGCAAAAATTCCTGTCTACTGTCTCCATACACAACATTAGTCCTGCATCAGCTTTCAACTCTTTGGGATCAATTTAGTGGAGTAACATTTCTTCCACTCAAGGAAGTGACCAGAATTCAAATGCTGAAATCCTGGCAATGTGTGACTTCTTAGTGCATCTCAAAGATGGGCAGACAGCAATTCAGCCATGCCTGCTCAGACTGATTCTTCTGAATATTTGGCCGCATTCTAAACAGGGGCCTGCAAGAGGAAAAACTTCTATGGAGTTTCAGGAACACAGAAGAACATTTGTATCCTCAGCAGGAGATCTGACCAGGAGTAGCCCTTGCTTTCTGTTGCTTTAAAGGTTTGCTGGAGCTTTCACCCAATCATCTGCTTGAACATCTTGAAAATCAGTATCTCCTTCTATAATATCCATCCAAAACAAACACCAGATGACACTACACAAATCGCCCTAACCCTACCAGATTGTTGTTACAATCAAAATATGTAGCAGTCTACATTTAACAGGAAGTACTGTATTTTTACCAGCACAATATCTATTAATGTGTCAGTAATACACTCTATGGAAGAAAAAATCACTGTGTTCTGAAAGCTGTCAAACTTCTCTAAATTTTGTAGCTAATAACTACATTTGTTGGAAAGACAGAAATGCATCCACACACAAACACAACCTTATTCTCGAAGGAGAAAACACACCAAGGAGATGGCAAATAAGAGTTTGCTTAAACTTTTTTTTCAGGAGACTTCTTCTGCAGACTAGAAAATGCTCAGCACATTTCCTAGAGATGATTTATTCAGTTAATTGCCCTGCCCTTTTTAGCATTTACTGAATTATGAGATATCCATTTTACATAAAACTGAAGACTAACCCATAAGTGTTCTGTATATAAACTGGCTTCTACACCCAGTGGATATAAATCCGTAGTGTCAAGCACAAAAGCCTCTATTTCAGCCTTCAGGCCGGGGGGGGGGGGGCAGGGGGCAGTCAGAAAGTTACCTTCCTGTGCTTTGCCTGACACACCTCAGGAGGTGTCCATTGGCACTAATCCTGTTTGCTCTGAAAACCACAGGTGGCAACGTCTGTGCCTCAGTTTGCTCCACACCTAGAACAGGGACAGCATCATTTACTCAATCCTGCAGGACTGCCTGCCTCAAGGAATTGTTTTGCATCCTTGGATAAAAATACTACAGAAATATAAAGAATTAATTCCACAAGTTTCTTCAAGTTTTATTCATCAGGCTTACAAAAAAAACTAGTTTTCTTCTCAAAGTACTCCAGTGCCTTAATTCTTCCATTTCTCTTTAGGGTCAGCATCCTACTTACAACTGTAAAACACCAGGTAAAAACTGGCTCCAATTCATAGCAATGTAGTGACCAAAGTCAGTGTTGTAGCATGTTCAGCTATTTTTAAGTTAGGGAAGTATTACATTTTGAGCCAGTATATTTACTTTTCCCACTTTCAATCCGATTTGTATACTTGCTATTTTAGAAATTCCAAAGACACTTCGAAGAGTGCACAGACAAAAAACATTTTTTATTCCCAGGCACATATCTGAGGTCCAGTCAAATACACCTCCACACTAAACAGTGGCACACATATACACACACTCTGATTATCTCAGTTCCTCTCTCACACCTTGTCTGCAGACTATCTACAGCCATGCCATTGTATCTCCATAGCACAGAAATTAACTGCATGGATGGGGGATACTTCTGTGGGTATCTACACCATCTCCAAGCAACATATATAACATTACAGAAGAAGCCCTGGAGCTGTCATCACAGCTGCATTAACTGGGATTTCAACAGGCTGCAGCCATATCACTTCAAGGGTGCTAATTCCTGAGCCCCAGTCAATTGTAATCTATTTATGCTAGTGAAATATAAGTTTGCCAAATAGCATTTCAATGCACTTCTTTAAAATGTAAAGGGAGAAGACCTCACAACTGCCCTCTTAAAACAAGAAACAGAGGAAAAACAACATCTCCACATGATGGCACCATTTCCTAGGAAGAAAAACAACGCTGTGCTCATCCCTTCTTCAGTAGGGAACATTTTCATGTCCTACATGAAATCTGTTTCAACCACACTCTCTTGTTCCCAGAGAGCTCATGCATTATCCTGCCAAGCCCCAGCATGGTCCAACTGTTTCAACGGGCTGTAAGTATAAGGGAGTTCAGCTCTTTCAAAATCTAGGTGCATCTATTGCTCGTTTTCCTTCCCAGTGCCAGGTGCTGTTATTTGGAATGCATGTTTCACTGGTAGACCCACAGCAAGAGGGTCACTCAGCAGGGAAATGGGGAGATGGGCCAGTGATGCTGGTGTGAGCACTCCCTACTCAAAAAAAGATTAGGGGGATGCTTCTTGGAAAAAAAAAATATTTGGAAAATAGAGGCAAACAAGGTGACTTGTTTTGCTATTCTATGGTCCTACAGGCTTTTGTTTAAATTCTAATAGTGTATTTCAGACTGAACCCCCATAAGGAAAGTGGATAAGGATTGCTTTTGACTGTCTTGCTGTGGGAGACTGTATAAACTTATATTCTCTCTCAGAAACCTTGTTTAGGGAGGAGAAGGGGCTGGGGTTGGAGGTGGGAGCTGTGTCTGGAGATGAAATGAATTAAAAGGCTAACAGGTGCAAATATCTTAAAACATGTCTCCAAAAGAGACACCTGCTAGTCCATGAACTCCCTCATGTTTGTCCTGCAGTGTCAGGTGTTCCCCCAGGCAGAAAGACAAGGAGAAAATTCTTATCAACCTGAGTGTGGTTAAATACAGTAAGCCTGAGAGCCTGTGGGCTTTGGTAAAAAGGAAAATATAGATTAAAACCTCTTAAGGTAATTACCTGTTTAGAAGGTTTCTATTCAAGCTAGAATCCTCTGCAGAGAGTGTTTGTAGCAGTCTGTTAGGGAAAGGGTGCAGCCAGTTACGGATGAGTTTTGTGGGAGAGCCTGTGGAAGAGCACTGCTTATTTCCTCCATGATACACTGAAAGGCATTTCTCTGGAAAGAGATTTTGTTCTGGTCACAGAACTATGGTTGATGGGAGAAACAAGGGATGGATGAAAAATTGTAAATGCCTGTCCTCAGGGCTGAGAAAAGATTCTTATCTCGTCCAGTGCCTCTGTCTCAGCCCTGAGTAGAGGAAAGCTATCACATGAAAATGCTAGATATTTTTTGGTTATTTGTTCCATTTGTATTTTTATGTACTAGTGAAAGAATAATTGTTAACTAGTACAACTGGGTGCTTTTCAACTAGTACAACTGGGTGAATAGTTCAACTTAGAAATATCGTGAGACACATATTCATAATGTTTTGGACTGTGGTTTCTTTATTTTGAGTCTATGGGACGAGTGGTCAGGCCTGCTTATAATTCAGATTTAAATCACAGCAGGAAACAGAACATTCTCATGTCTACAATACTGAAGGCCACAGGAAATGTTCCTGTCCTCAGTGAGACCTCTGCAATCTCTGGGACCAGACTTATTTCCAAAACCACCTACTTAGCTTTGACAGGAATAGAAATGTATGGCAGAACAATTTAGACTAATAAATCAAGGCAATAAGCAAGAACACAGCATTCCTGGATGGCTTGATACTATCAGATGGAACTCTAGCATTAAATGTACATTGTCAGTTCCAATGCTTCCCCCAACTCCCTGGGGAAAAGGCCCTGGAATTACATGTATACACAAGCATTCAGATACCAACAGGTGATACTAATGCAATGCATGGGAGTTACTTCTCAGGTCTTCCTTAGGCACATTCTACCCTCTACTCATCCAAAAACACTAGAGATAGCATCTGGGAGTTTCACTTTTGAATACAGAGAATATGCCCTGTTTTGAAATGTAACATAGGATCAAAGTACAAGGTACTGTTAAAATTGACATGGTTGCCCACACAGGCATGAAACTATGAGAAGTCCCTTTCTCTGTTTTTATTTCCTGTATCATACCCCTTTTCACACAAAAATTGCTACTTTGTGGGTTTCTTCCTCTATCTGCGTAACATCAATAAATTACATGTTATCACTCCTATCATCTAGTTATAAAGAGCCTTTCAAGATTTTTAATAGATGCACAATATTGCTACACTTACATTTTCACTGGTTAAGAACGTAAAAATAGCTGCTGTGAGATTACTCTTAATTTATACTACTTCCCTCTCGTGGGCTTTCAAGAAGAAGTATTTCACCACATGTCACAGATGGATACAGAATATATACTGCACATCCCAGCCAGGCAGAGATCCTTTCAGTGTTTAACACAACAAAGCTGGGATGAGTAGGGGTTCTAAGATTTGTTTATCTCTTTTTCATAGGTGCAGTTAATTCCTCAAGGAGATATTTGTGCTGACAGATTCTTCAATTCTCATTGTACTCTATTTCCTGAGTGGTAGACACATAAGGCTGGGATCTCATGTTATTTTAGCCTCATGAACAATGAAAACAGCTGTAGAAAATATAAATGGGTGGCACAATGGCATCCCCTCTAGAAACAACAGGACTTGGTATCCTCAGGAATTCAAATGCACAGCACCAGGCAGAACATGCCGCTGTGGTCTCCATGGGCTGGGATGCCAGGCAAACAGCCTGATGCAAATGAAGTTCAGTGGCATTCTGATGGCTTTCAACTGACTCTCACCCAGAGAGCAGATCAAACACCACATTTCTTGTGAACATGATTTTATTCTGCAACACCTCCTAGCACACTTTATAAACATTAGTAGGTGGTATTAAACAATCCCTTGGTTTTATGTTTCAGGTTCTCTCCCACTACCATGTTAAGGCTTCAGTTCAAAAAAAGGTTCAAATGAAAGAGGTCCCTTTGTTCAGTCATTCAGTGGAGAACAATGCAAGAATTGTTTTGGTTTTCTCTAATTTGAATACTGGTTTGGCCATACCTTGTTCTAAAGTTACAGAGGGAGATCATAGCACAAAGATTACACGGCTACTCTACCACAGGTAAACAAAGGAGGAGAAAGTGACTGTGGAAGCTTAGAGGAAAAGAGCAAAAAGCCCCCATGCTAAACAGATCATAGTGGTGAAAAGGAGCAGGAGGTGACCAGGTATGTTTTTACACCTGCAACTTTGGAGTTGCGTAGCTTCAACAAACCAGGCCACTACGACACCAGTCAATGTTTCTCAGCGCATGGAAGGTGTTTCCCTACAGCACAAGGGACTAATTGCGAGAGATGCAAGCACTGAGCTGCACAGCTTTTTAACAAGCCACAGTAGGACAAAAGGATATGGAGATGCAGCTGCTTTAGTTTCCTTCAAGCAAGAGTCACCTGTCAAACATTGAAGTATTCCTCTGAAGACCATATTAGGGAAATGGCACATTTGGTTTAATCTTCTCACCCAATTAAGACAGAGGAGATGACAGCAGAAGCATGTATGGTTAAGACATGAAGTAACAATGATTGGCATGATTATGTTTGACATACTTCAAGCAGATCACAAAGTGACAGTTTTGGTATGTGCAACTTCAAGAAGAACAACTATTGAAAGGAAAAAAAAGAGGATGTTAGTCAAAAAGGGTCTGAAAGTAAAAGATAAGGAAGTAAAATCCATACGAACAGCAGGGAGGTGGCCTTAATAATACTTTAATAGAGTTCATATGCATATCCGAGAACAACAAAAGAAAAATGAGGAAGTAGAAAATGCTACAGTGGTTAAATAACAAGGTATAAGAGTTCATTAAAGCTGAAAATTTATTCTTCCAAACATGGAAATCATGCCCAAGTGACATTAATAGAACTGAGCATAAACTGTAGCAGACTAGATGTAAAACAAAGATTAGGTAGGGCAAAGAGGAAATTTAAAGAAAAACTCGCCAAAAGCATAAAGAGAAATACTGCGATAAAACATTATTTAAACATACCAGACAGAGAAAGTTAACAGAACAACGATTGGTATCCACTAAGTGCTGCAGACTATGTGGATTGATAGATCAGGTAGTCAGTGTGTTAACAAGGCTACTATCTATGAAAGCAGTAAAGGTAAGCAAGGATATTACAGAAACTCTACTGTGGAATTGACATTATTGGTTCATTTTCAGGATGGAATATGCTGGAAGGTAAGCCAGCTCAAGGGAAGGGGAGGAAAGCACTGCTCTGGAGACTTATTAAAAAAAAAAAAACAGCTGAACCAAACACAAACCCCATGCACAAAAACAAACAAACAAAATCCCAAATAACTGAAAAAAGTACTAGAACATCTT
This sequence comes from Vidua macroura, assembly GCF_024509145.1. Classification (NCBI taxonomy): domain Eukaryota; kingdom Metazoa; phylum Chordata; class Aves; order Passeriformes; family Viduidae; genus Vidua; species Vidua macroura. The sequence goes on from NC_071572.1 coordinate 68,343,212, forward strand.
GATACACTGAACAGTGATAGATATTTGTACGTATCAATCAGTCCCTCACTTCATGAGTGAAGCAGCTGAAATATATACAGAAGAAGGATTTACTGAAGACTATGAACATAAAGAACAGTAGTTAAATCTTGAAGGGGGTTGACTCTGAAGACAAGACAAAGTAAACTCAGAAACAGACTGCAAACATCTAATGGATAGTTAGAGTAAGTCTCTCACTGGCTGCAGTATGCCTTACATAAGAGAACTTAAGTAAGAGAAGTTCAAAGAGAACAAAGAGAAACTTACAGCATTACCAAATGCTTACAAAGGGAAACTTACAAAGAGAAACACTACAGCATTCAGCACTCAGTCACCTCAAGAACGGAAGCTATGTAACTGTAAAGAGCAGTAAATATTATCCTTTTCCCTGGTATTTAGAAAGGATAGATACACTGTAGAAATATCTTCAGGATGTCCCCTGAAATAATGGGAGTTAGGAGCATGCACAGCAGTTTTAAACCAAAGCTGAGACTATGCATGTTATCACTGACAGTTCTCTAAATGGAAAGCAGTAAGAAAAGTACTAAACACCACCACAACCTCATACTAAGACAGTATTACAGGGGCATCAAATAACAGAGCCAACATTTAAGATTAGACAAATTTTCAATGTGCATCTATGTGTTACAATTATAAGTGATTTGTGCTTCAGTGAAAGTTGTGCTCCACAGTTGCATCTGAAAACATGCTCACTGATTTTGTAATTGAAGTGCCATATGCTATTAGCCATTTCTCAAGAGACAAAAAGCCCAAGAGACCAACCTGACAAAACTCACTTAGTGCACCGATTAGAATATAGAGACCAGCTCCTACCACTAGCACAACATCTTTCACTGCCAGTTCTTCAGTGTATTGTGATGGCTTTTTCAAGAGGCAGGGTGAGCTCAGCTTAGAGTTTTGCATACCTGTACTTGTACCTACTTTTGTCTCTACACAATTCAAGCAACACATATCTGCTTCTATGAAAACACAAGTTATTCCTGACTGATACTTCTTTGACAATTTTACAAACAAAAATACAAGTGCACAGGACATAGAAATCACTTACAACTATTAAAAAGAGAAGCAGTTATTAAACAATATTTCAAATGTTCTGCAAGATGGAAGTATAATTAAGTGTTGTGACATCAGTATTTGAGAGCTATGGATATCCTTGCTTTCAGTTTAGCTTTCTACAGAAAAGGCCTGTGTCATTATTATTATATCATCTAAAATAGATATCTAAACATACATAATTTCTTAGGTCACCAAAAACAACCTAAAAGTATTCAGCATTAGCTAAGACATGCCATACATAGATTAGCAAAAATACAGCTGAAATGAGTTTTGACATACTGCCTGACTCCCTAAACAAGGAAGCTGGTAGAATCAGGGTGCCTCCTGTCTTCACTGAGAGTGAAGACTATTTGAAAGCTCCAGAGAAGTTCCTAGGGAATCACAGCCACAAATTTCCAGGGAGAGGGGAAAGACCATCAGGGCATGTAACCATTCCCTTCCTACCACAGAACCTTGAAGAGAGACACAGGAAACCTAAAAGGCAGAGATGAGGCCAAACCACTTTCAGATCTACCCAGCCTCTATACTAGACCCAGGCAAAGTGAACTGGCAGATTCATGGGAAGGGAATGGTGGGTCCCTCTAGCTGCTCAAGAAAATGAAACCTCAGAGTTTCCATTCCATTCACTCTCAATGCTCTGTGGAGTTCAGGAATCTTGTGAGGTTCCCACTTTGTCTTTCCTTGTCATACTGGAAGGCTAAGAAGCTACAAAAACCAGCACTTAGAAGGAAAAAAAGCAAATACACTGCTTCAAAGTTCCCATCTTGTGAAAGCTGAAAAATGCTGGAATTGGACCAAGTCAGCCATGGTACTTGAGCACGTAGGGGCAAAGAGTTCAGATGTGGTCTATCACTGACAGTGTTTATAAAGTGCATTCCATTTAATGCAAAAAACCACCCCTGTCCCTTGCTAAAACATAACTTTAGAAAGTCCTCCTTTATTTCGACAACCTGCCAATGATTGTTTAACAGATTCAAAAAAATACATTCACGCCTTACTTTTCTTCTCAGGTCATTCCTTACTAGAATCTCAGGTCTCTGCAAGAATTCTGTGTTCTCTAAAATCATAAATACTGATTCAGAAGTTTTTCCAGTGATTGTCCAACCTGCCTCTCAGTCCCATGGAAACTCTTTGCAAAGATGTTGCTTTTGTCTTGTCTGGAACAAATTCCTTCACAGATGGACCATCCAATGTCTAAGAATAACTCTTTTAACTATCCATAGAGACAAAGAGATTCAGTTGTACTGTTCCTGTGGGATTCCTTTGAGTTTGGACACATCTGTTAAGATGCATACATCAGAGCCTGAATGAAGGTTTTGTCTGATTGTATCTTTGAGAACTCGTGAAAGTTTCTGCCAAAATGATCTTATCTCTTGGCACTCTTGCAAAACATATACAGTTATAGATGCTTTCTGAAAGGCTCCTGAAATAAGTGGCCTATGCAGACCAAATCAATTTAAATACAGCCAGGTCCTGATGACCTTCTTCCTCTCACTGAAATCTTTAGAAACTTTACCTGAGGCTGCTCAGCCTTTGAACTACAACCTTATTATGCACTTTATGCACTCTCTATCCATAAGCAAGGAAATATGTGAAAAACTGTGAATAAAACAAATCTCATTTGTTTGAAAAAAGCTTTCCTTTGCTTTTTTATGACCTTTCCAGAACCTGTGCTTGTCCTTGCACGAGCACCTTTCTTCTGGGTAAGCAGACAGATCTGTTTGTGACAGCTGAGTAGCTAGAGGTGTAACCCAGCTGGAGTTCTATCAACTCACTCTATCACTTAATTCCAAATTAATTCAAAGTGGTGTCTTTTATCTGCCAAGCACTCCATGAAAACAGTTACCTCAGGAAGCACCTCTTCCTCTAACTTGTTTCTCCAACTGTATTGCATTTCCCAAGACTAAAAGAGATGGGACTGGACACCGGGCATCCTGTGTTCTGGATTTAGCTTTAAAGATTCATCCGTCCTGGAAATAGTGTTCAAACCCAGAAATCTAGGACCCAGTCCTACAAATTTGAGGAATAATGCAATTTCATTTGGAATAAGTGGCACCAGAAGCAGCATGCAGAATATACTATGCTACAGAATGAAACCCTAAATTATGTTGTACAAAATTATGTTGTACAGCACATATGACTTTACCCACTTTTTTTTTTTTTTTTTTTGCCAAGTATTCATATCAGTAAGACTGGCATTCAGACTATTGCTTTAGGCTTTCTTCACCTCTGCCTTTTACAGCTGAGGAGCAGATGGCTATCACAGAGGTTTTATTTCCTTTGCTTGGAAAAAAAAATTGATCTGAATCATTCCAAAAGCACCCTGATATTTTAAAGTAGATTGGCTTCTGAACATTTCTCATAATAATAAATATGTGGTACTGTTTTCTGCCAAGCACTAGTGACTGTGCATGCAAAACGGCCAGTGAAGATTTCAAACTGATTTAAATAGGTGGACCATAAAATCCAAGCCTTTTTTTCCCCCAGATACATAAATGAGGCCTAATGAAACCATCTGTACATTTGTGCATTTTCCCAAGAACTGATATACCCTACCATGCTGACTCTTTCTGGGTGCTTCTGGTATTTTCAGAGAAAATTCCTCCCAAATGTCCTGTCTAACTTTAGTTTTAAAGTTTTTTTGTGGTTGTTTGTTTGTTTTTTTTTTGTTTTTTTGTGTTTTTTTTTTTTAATTATTTGCCATCCACTAGAAAACTCCCCAGCAGAATGAAGAACATCCTTTGAAAATGAAGTATCTGCCCAGCTGTGGAGGTACAGGCAGTAGGATGGTCTGGGCAAGGGAAGATAAGTAATGTTGTGCTGTCTAAAGATAGAGGGAAGGACAGTAAGTCTTACTGGTCCAAAGAAGAAAAGCATCACCATGGGTCCAAAAGTTGAGAGGAAGAAAGATGTGGCAATGTAGCTCTGACGGGAGGGGAAGAGAAGGACAAAGAAAGATTCCAGAGTGAGAGGAAAGAATTGACCCAGAAGACAGGGCACATCAGAGGTACGGAGAAAGCATTTGTAACTGCAGGGAAACCCATTTCTAATATTGGGAGCCACAAAAATAAATCTTTTGTGTCCATTAACATATTCCAGCACCAAGGATTGAGGCAATAAAAAAGAATACCACAAAACATGGTAGAAAGCAACAATAAATATGCAGTAAATATTCATCATGCCTCATTTTAGTTCATGGGGGTTCTTGCTGTTTTGCAAGGGCATGCCAAACACCACTTATATGCATACCACCCCTAACAAATACAGCCTGATAAAGGTCATAACCCATCATAAACAATTGTGAGATTTTCTGCTGGTTTCAAAGTACATGGAATCAGCTAACAGAGATCAATACTGCAAGAGGTCTTACTGTTTCCTGAATTTTTGCAAGACTCTAGCTATATTTTGGGAACTAAATTTCAACAATTTACAAGCTAGGACAATATTAATGCTGAAATTGCTATTAAACCCATTGTCTGAAAAAAAATCCCCCACACTTTCAGTGTGAAAGGAGCATTTAACCTGGGCTGGCAGTTTACTCCTATTTATAGAATAATACAATTGTTTAGGTTGGAAAAGGCCTTTGACATCATCTGGAAGGTGATTTGAGGACACTAAAAACTTAGGGGTCTAAAAGACACTGTGCACAGAACAGGTAGAACATGAAGAGCTGCAGGCTCCACCTTCCCCTGCTGCCCTCTGCCAATATTCCTCACCCTGAACTTAGCCACCTCAGAAAGCAAAAGCAAGAGCTCATTCTCCAAGTTCCCTACAATCCCCTGCTGGCCTCTGTCCTAAGGTTGCTTTCATGGGTTTCCATTTGTACTGTCAAAAAAAATCAGTGTGAGGTTTCAAATCCCATTTACTAATGAACTCTTTCATCTCTGTGAATGGGATAAAGGGATTCTTTGTTTGAAAATAAGGATTATTTTTTCTTGTTGTTCTGCTCATTTTTTGCATCTTTTCACAAGCTTTTTGTTTTCAGAAAACATTACAAGACAAAACTGCACCCCAGTTTTAACAAAGAGCCTGATATCTCCAATTTGAAAAGAATTCTTGTATATACTAAATTGCATGCTGCTTGCTGTTCAATTGTTTCACACCTCTTTCTTCTCCACAAATCACCAGGTGAGATTTAGCAAAGTCTCCCCAATGTTTACCAGCTCTATTAAAATCAAGATCTCTAGCAGAAGCTCATAATGAATAAAGTCAGAAGCCAACAGGAACGAATTGCAGCTAAAGTGATTTTGATAGTGATGATCCCTATAACCCGACTGCTTCCAAGCTTGGCCCTGAGGCAGTATTTTTAAATTAAAGAAAATGATACACATACTTTTTAATCTGATTTTTTATTGTCATGCCCTGATTTTTTTACAGGTTTTTGCAATGGCTGGTTGGCTTCTGAGCTGTTGAAACCTGGTGTCATCATCATCTCCTTTTGCCCCCCCTCTTGCAAATTTACAACATTCTAAACCACTGCAGAAGATGTAAACTATAGATTCTAAAACTAGTGAGTGATGAGATTCACATTACCCTGCACATTCTTGCCCAAGAGACTTCCAGGCAAGGACCTCTGTGAAATGACAATGTTTTGAAGAGCTGGTGAGGTAAGGTGACTTTCCAAAATCCAGTTTTAATAATCCCCTCCCTTATTTTTATATTTTTTGGCAAAATAGAGAAGAACATTTTCTAAACGGCAATTAACCCATGCTGAGTAATCTGAAAATGAATGCCCTCAAAAAAAGGGCCTTAAAGCTGGTACAACCACACAGCTCTATGAAGATTTTCCAGACTCTCACAGACTCTCCACAAAACTCTCCCCTTTCTTCATGGAAACTTTACAGTCCTGGGCTGCACAGCCAAGCACATGTTTTCAGCGCAGACTGAAATCCACCAGTCAGGAGATATGATAGGGTATTGAGAAGCTTGTGACTACCTGGAGAGGAGCAACAATTCTAGTTGGACAGGGACATGCTTGAGGGGTCTTTCCCTTTTTAATTTGTAATAAGCAGCAACCTGACCTAACAACACACTCTTAACTTTTTCTGGCTGATTGCATTATCACAACCTTAACACAAATATGTTCTGCTTTAGATGTAATTCCCAAAGAAGGGAAAAGGTAAGCCCTGAGGAGATCCTGTTTAGAACATTATGGGAAGAGCATCCAACTGGAAAATGTGGTGCACAGTAAGGGAAGTGTTTTCAAGAACCCCAGCAGCATGTTGATGTACTCACAATCAGATGACCCTGTGTGTGTGTGCAGGTTTGTTGGTGAATGTGGAGAGTGGATGAGGGCCGGGCTCAGAGAAGGAACAGCTTCAAGGTTCAGGCGGGGAAGGCCCGGCTTGGCACTGCATGCACCCGTCTGAGTAATCTCATTCTCCTCAGACGCCTTCTGGTTTTCAGCTGTCTTGGGTTTCTTCCTGAAAATAAACAAAGAGACCTTTGAAGGGACTGACTGCATATTTGGGAAAAGGCATTTTTAGAATCTGTTAAAGATAACTTTCTTCCCCCACCACCACCCCCCTCTTGCCTCTCTTTTCCCTTAGAGGGAAGGACTCAGAGAAGACTTTCCTCCATACTTCTTGTTTGGAAACAAGCTGCTCCTTGTTTTGACTCTGATGCAATGGCCCTGAGACTGTGTTATAGCAAATAGGCCAAGCACGAAGCTCCTTATTCTGCCCCTACTGATGACATATAAAATGAAACAGTAGTTTAGACAGTCAGAACGCCGTTTGACAAATATTAACCAAGGCTGTAGCATTCTGAATAGAGAGTTATGCAGAAATGTAACAGAATTGTCTAAAAAGCAAACAAATATGCAAGTTTCCAGTTCAAAACGAATCAGTACAGAGACTTGCTTTGTAGGAAAAAGCACTGAAGCAATTTTGAGATGCAGAGGTCATCTAAGTAAAGCATTGACTTGGAACCTGAAACAACTGCCTATGAACACTGAGCACACGAGCTCTCAACACCTCCCTCCATCCAGAACCTCCAAGGAATTAAGCCTCAGTGGTACATCAAGCAGGGAGTCAGTCACCACCTTAGCTTCACGGCTGGAGAAGGCGAGGCACCGGGCGAAGTGGCAGCCTTTGAATCACACAGCGAGCACTCCGAATAGGGCAGCGAGCACCCGGCCTCACTGTCCTCCCTCCGCTACACAGGTGCAGGTGCTCCCTCTGTGCTCCCCAAGCCAGCTCGGGATGCAGCCTCCGGAGGGAACAGTGCTACCCCGGGCCAGGATGCGGCTGGGGCACCCGGCAAACATCGGCTGCTGTCGCCGCATGCCGGGAGGAGAACAGTGGTCACTCGCAGGAGAGCAGCAGGAGCCGGGCAGGCTGGAGCCATGCCGCTGGAACCCGTTATCTCCTGCCGACAGCCGAGCAGTGCCGGGGCAGCCCGGGCGCACGTCCTGCCTGCCGGCAGAGCCCTTTCCACAGCCCAGGATTCTCCTCACAGAGGGCCAGGGCGAGAGCCCCTTCTCCCCTCACGCCCTTGCCTTCCTGCGTCCCACCCGGGACAGGGTTTGAGGGCTGCGCCGGCCTCTCCATTCTTAAAGCCATTGTACAGCGCGGAAAGCGCCGGTGCCGCGGCGGGCGAGGAGAGGCAGAGCGGGCCTGCCACTTACATAAAGGCCTTATATAAGGGCGGCACGCCCGGCCGGGGGCAGGGCCCGACCCACCGCCATTGCCTGCGGCCGCCGCCGAGAGGCAGCACCCGCACGGCCCACACGGAGGAGCAGAGCGGGAAAGGAAATTAGACTAAAAATATAAGTTAATCAGGCCAGAAAGAAAGAAAACAAGTCCTTTCCCCACCCTTCCTCCCGCAAAGCCCTCCCAGGAGGTGGTGGGCGCGGAAGGGATGCCTTGGATCGGCCGAGGGGCAGCAAGAGGTGCCCGGTGGCAGCTGGCCGGGGCTTCGTGATGCGACCGGGGAGCTGAGCTGAGCTGAGCTCTGCAGGTGAACCACGGCCAGCAAGGGGGTCACGCTGATAACCCCGCAGCTTCTGGCAGCCCTGGTGCCTTCTGGGTTACCGGGACTACAATCTTCAGGCCACGGGATGGGCAGATGGTATTGCTGCTGTAAACTATAGCTTGTAAGTGGGCATATATATTTTAAAGTACATGGACTGCATATGTTTTGTTTGTAACAGTCTGCATGGATCTTTGGCATGATCCAAATGAATTCTGGCACAACTTCACACACCTCATTTCCAGAGCCCAGGACATTCCCATGTGCAGCCAGCATGCACTGGGGACTGCAGGAAAACTGTGCATAACGAGTGGGTTTTTACAGCATTGCTACCCAAGCAGCTTTCAGATAGCAAACCTTTTTGGCCAGAGAGAACAAAGGCTGTACGTAGGCTTGGACTCTGGATGCACAGGGCAATGAAGTTCCTTGTACACCGGAGCTGAACTGCTGCATTTAAGGTCTGTTTTCAGCTCAGAGTTAGCCCAAGTTACACGCTTGGAATACAGCCTCTGACTCCAGGTCTATCCACACACAAAGCTACCTACCCTGGGCAGAAGAATGCTGTTATTTGCAGAGCGGGGGCTTAGTCTGAGTAAACAAGACTTGTCAGTCAACTAGCACAGCTACAGTTCTGTTAAATGAAGCACTGACTAATGTTTCATCCTGTGGCTGATCCTGCCTGTGCCTCCCAGGCCTTCAAAACTCATTAGAGGGACAGATTAAAAAACACTGTAGCAACAGGTAGTGACACCAAGAAGGCTGTGCAAAGCATCCCCTGCTTCTTCCTATTCAAGGAAGAATAGGAATTTTTTCTACTTTGCTCCTAAGGCTGACACTGTGTTATCAAGATGCTCCTGTGTCATCATTTTTCCACACTACAGTCCTGCAGCTCAGTGACTTTTGCTCACTAGAATGGTAAGAATATAGCAGTGGTGCTGACTGGCACTGGAGATGACACCTCTCCACAGCAGTTCATTTCTCTCACTGTTCAGACATGGGCTGCATGTCACTACCACCTGAAAGGAATGCAGGCTTCCACAGGAGGATAGCTAAGGAATCAGCAAAGTCAGCTAAGGATCTAAAGAAAGCTTTTCAGTAAAGAAAAATCCTGGAGACACTGTGATCAAAGCTACCTATGAAGAAACGCAAACAAAAGTCTCCAGTCTGCAATGTTCAACTACTGTTACTGGCAAAGGCAAAGCTACAGCAATCCTGCTGTTATTTTAAGTATATTGCTATTCTTTTGTTCTACCTTATCACCCATACAGAAAGCTCCTATTGCCATGATCTTCACCTATATATTCTAATTAAATATTCTTACATTCTCTTACATAGTCTACTTCTATTGCTATCTTTTTGCTGTAAGTCTTCATAGGGAGAGTTGTTAAGTACTCAATCAGGTTATGGCATCTCCATCCTTGGAGATTTTCCAAACTTAATTGAACAAGGCCCTGAATAACCTAATCCAACTTGGAAGTCAGCTCTGCTCTAAGCAGGGAATTGGACTACAGACCTCCAGAGGACCCTTCCAACCTATTTTTTTTTTCTGATTGCACACTACTTCTATGAACACTTCCATCAGCAAGCTCTCTAATATATTTCCGTGTTCCAGAAGGTAAAAATGGCACACTAACTTTGGAAAACTGTGAATTCTTATAGCAATGTCAAAAACCCTGAAAGAACAAGGGTAGGAGCAAGAATGAAACAAGTAATTAATATTGTTTGTGGAACCTTCCCAATTACTCCTATGTATGTCCCATCTCTGGACTTCATTGATTGGCAATCCTATGTCATTATTTCAGTAGTAAGGGTCAGTCTACCTTGCTGCTTTAGTTCTTAAGACTACATTCTTCTCTACATACTAATCTTGGAAAAGAGCTGTTTGCTATTTACTTGTTAGTAAGGACAGTAATTGCCATGTTTGGAATGCAAAAGATTTGGGAATGTGCTCTTGGAGCAAGGGGCTCTGTTCTGATCTCTGGTTATCTCCTTCTCTACACGTACCTGTCCTTTCCAATACTGAACTCATTCTTAACATTATCAGAGGGCCATCATCATCCTTGCTTCTTGTGAAGAATGGCGGAAGGGCAATAGAGCAAAGACATGACACTCTTGTACATGGACTTGATGCATAGAATCCCACAAGCTGGGAACAGAAAAGATACTGACTTTCAAAATTTAGAGGGTCCCTGCAGAATTTATATTTGCTACTGATTTATAAGAGATTTATCCAGTTTATTTCTAAACATCCTACCCACTCTATCACTTCAAATTTTCTATCCTATGTCCACGTACTTTCCTTTTGTTGGTATTCACTTTTAGCATTCCCTCATATTTATTGTGTTATTTTTCATTATGTTAATTTACACCACTTAAAATATATTCTCTTCATTGTATGCTCTCCAGCACCTAACAGTAGGCTAACTGCCTCCCCTGTCTTTCCTGAACCGAACTGTGTGTATCAGTGCTTGTCAGCTTATGTGTAAAGCAAAATGTACAATCGCTGCCATAATTTTATTTCTGTTTTCTGTCAGCATCCTCATTGCACTGAGGCCTTCACTCCTTTCCATGTACCTAACACTGCACTATCATAGAACAAGATCTCAAGTGGTGGCCAACTCACAATGATGCAGTGGCTGCAATGATCTGGGCACTGACTGTAAACTAGAATTGGCTCATTTCTGTTTCATTTGAAGGCAGAATGGGTAATATTTTGGATGTCCTAACCTCAAAGCTATCTAGAAACTAATTACTACCTCTGAGCTTTGGAATGCCTTTAAAACCCCTGCCACACTTCCCCTTTCTTGCTGCCACTCTTGCATACAACTTTCTTTCTCCCAACCCTCCACTTGCTCTCCACAGTTGATTTCTTTGCATGTACCTCCCTTGCAACCATTACTTGAGTTTGGAATGAATTTCCCCTGGATGAGTTAACACGTTCTCACAGTGGGGCCAGCAAACCAGGTCCCTGTCAAGAAATAGACAGTATATGTTGTACTTCTCACACAGCAGCTATAACTAATGCTTGAACCTTCCCTTACAAGGGGAATAGCTCTCTGTCCTGCAGAGACATCAGGTTAGCACTGAACAAATTAGCTCAGGTATAGGAACCAGTGTAGCTGTGCAGAGCCCACAGCAGCATCCTGGCTCTCAGGGGAAGCTATGATAATGTGACTGCATGAGAATAATACTACATAATGAACAATAATGAGGCAGTTTTCAGCCTCTGAATACAGGGAGGGCTGGGTCACCAACCAGATCTTTGTTTGTCACATATTAAGCAGCACAAAGGGAACATGCCACAGGGTTGCTGATGTTGTTGTAAGTGCTGCTGCTGGCTGAGTCGGCCCACCCATGTTCCAGGCATTATTTCGCCTCTTCACAGCTATGGCATCACCTCATACTAAGTGCCCTCAGGTCAAAGATGCCTGTAGTGTCCAAGCACTGCACTTAACTCACTGGTGCACAGTTAGTTTATACCCTTAGTAATTCACAGAGGCTGTATAGAATTGAAAAAAAAAAAACAAAAAAAAAAACCCCAACAAAAACCAAAACCTCCAGCTTTTCAAATACTAAAAATAAGAGTGTGAAAATAGTTCACGTCTGATTTTAAGCAGTATTTTCCCTGAGTGTTCTGCTGCACATTCTTCCTCTGCCTGTGTGTGACTAACACAGCTCCTGATATCAGTGCTTATCACTGCCAGTGTTGTGTCTCTTCCAGACATGACATTGACAATACATATTTAGAAACTGACAAAGTAAAGAGAGAGAGATGAGTACAATCACTGAATATGAAAAAAATAGGCCTGAAAGAACAACAAAAACCCACTAAAATCTGCCCAGAGACCTCACCCCAAAATTCAGGGCACACTGAATGCCAGAGCTGAGGGTAAAGCTTCCCAAGACAAGCTCCCTTTAAATCACCTGAACCATCACAGTTTTCCTGCCAGAAATGTTGCTTCAGTAGTTAAAAGTCCTGCACAGGCTGACTGCCTGAATATTCACACAGCTTCTCTGATGATTTTGCAGCCACACTGATCTTCATGCTGTTGCAGCTACATGACTGGCAGTTTGTTTAAAATCTCTGATTACAAGTTTGTGTCATACAATGGAAAACACAAACTCCTGAAAACATCGCCATAAAATGTAATATGAAAGAGAAATCCCAGCAGAACACTGCAAAGCAAGAATGGGAGGCATGGAGAACTGACAAGAGAGACCCAATGTTCTAGTGCAATAAAAGCCTGGAAAATTTAATCAACACAGAAAAGTAAAATAAACTCCAAAATCCCTTACAGGAGACTGATTAACATAATTAAATTAAACTCAGAGATTAAGTTAAAGTAAGATTGAAATTTTCTGGGTCCTTTTCAGGCCTGAGGTAGGGTTTATATGGCCCAAAATTTGTCCATTTATTCCATCTAAACCACAAATCTCATGAGAGTTGGGTCCTGACTACAGAGCTTGTTTGACTTGTAACATCAGAGAATCTCAGCTATGCTAACACTGTCACAATACTGACAATTGCTGTGAATTGATCAAAAGAATTCAAAACTATTATGTTTATGGGGGAGAAACTACAAATATCAGGCAAATGGTCATTTCAGAGCATAATAAAAAAATAATGCAAAATCAGAAATCTCTAAGGCAACTTTACCTATGTAATCCCATTAAATCTACCAAATCGTAATGGCCTTAAGTCATAAATGTCTCAGGGCCCAGAAAGAACAGTGTAAACCTTTAAGAAGTTGCAGTAGATTCCATCTGTATTGCCTGAAACACCAGTGAGAGGAAAGGTGTCTCATTAAAAAGTAATAAAATAGAAGATAAACACTGCAAAAACAAACATGGATGAACCAACTGGAACAGCACGAACTAGAGCAATAAGTAGGGAGGACCTGCCAAAGTAAAAAATACAAGCAGATCAAGCCAGCCATTGCTGGACTATGCTGTGAGGCTATGACTTAAATATTTAACAGTTTTTTACTGACATACTTTTTGCCCACGTATTTCCTTGCAAATTTCAAAAGCAAAACTTAGTTTACCCTCATCAGTAAGGCTCACAGGTGCTGCAGTTTGTTTTTGTTTTTGTAAGATGTCTTTTTTTTTGCTGAACAAGAAGTCTTTTATAAGAGATAAAATATACTTACAGTAGTTTCCAAATGGTATCACTCTTCAGGTAAATCACTCCAAGCCTTGGACCTAGTGCAGACGTTCATTGGGGCAGGGAACAGAGAGAGGCTGTGTCTGTACCAGGAAGAATCAAAAGGAAAGGTCAGAGGGAAATAATTATTTACTGAGAGCAAGAAAACTTGCTGCAACTCTAACTGGCATTCTGTGCTGTGAATACAGCTGGCAGCAGCCTGGTATTGCTGAATTCCTGCTTCAGTCCTCCAGCCCTGGCTGCAAATGACCTCAGAGTCAGTCCCCAGTTACCCCAGTCTGCCCATGCAACCTAATCTTGTGAAGCAAGGAGGAGAGGGAGGATTTGCCACCAAAGGGCTGTCACAGGATTCCTTCTGTGAAGCTGTTCACTCCAATGGCATGAGCACGGAGCACTGATGGAGAGCTAGCGCAGACTTGGCACTCAAGTGCATCTCATCAGAACAACAAGGCCACTCCTGTTCCAAGCAGAAACAAACAGTTCCTCAGGACTGAAAGGCAGGAAAAGGAAGGAAAGAATCCTCCTTCATGTCTTTTGCTGTCTTTACATCACAAAAAACATGGCTCATATCAAAGCAGAAACCCCACTTTTCTCTCATTAGCCACCTAGTCTACTGCAGTGACACTAGGGAAGTAACTTATTGCCAGCCTTGCAGGAAAGGTTCAGCTCAGCAGCGGTTTTATCTCTGAAATCTTCTGAGCTAAAGAGATAGTTGGAACCAATGGACTGAGATGGGAAGGGATCCACAAAAAAATCTCTGCTCCAATATTTATTAGATGGTGATTTCACCATCCAGATCTAAGTTTTTGGTAGTATTTACATTTTTGGGGGGGCTTGAATCCCTCTCTAGACTAAGAGAACTCCTCCTTTGCTAGCTTCTTATTATCCTTTGGTAGCTCACTGTGGGTATGTTGGGAGGTCTGAATTTGACATCCAGGGACAGAATTAAATTCTGCTTACTTCACTTTTGCAAAGAACTCTTGAGACACCAGCATATTCAGTCCTGTCCACAGTAAAGCCACTTGTGCCATTTCCATGAAAAAATGATCTTGCCTACTCTGAGCAGACCAGAAAAGCAAATATTTGTTTTATTGAAGAAATCAAGAAGGTGAATGAAAAAATGATAAGAGATGTAATTGTTTTTTCACAGGTAGCTAATGTCACTGTGCAAGCTGGAATTAGTCTGAAAATGCAACACAAAAAACCCCCACTGTTCGTGCAGCAGGAACACTCCAATGAGCACCAACAGACACAATGAGGGATTTTAGATGACACTGTAATAATGTACTTCACAAAATATACATTCAGTTTTATGTTTAAGTCACACATTTTGTAATGCTGATCTTTCTTAGTGACTGGGAGACTTACTAAATTCTGATTTCAACAGGCTATATGAAACCTGGCAGCAACATTTTACAAGGGCTCAAGCAAACATTTTCTTTGATTCTAATTTTTTTTAGGTTCTCCCCTCTTGGAGTCTGCTTTGAATTGCAACTTAATAAATTCAAACACACACACACAAAATCCACAACTTAGCCTGAACCTCTGAGTTTCACCAGGGTTTGGGAGAGGAACCACATGCATCAGGTTAGTTCGGAAGAATTACATAAAATAGTGACACCTTTGACCAGAACCAGGGATTGAATTTCAAAGGTTCAGTAATGCCCAAGGATTCTGTAGATTTAAGTCCTTGCTAACACTCAGCATGGCTTACTTTCAAGCTCTCCTTCAGACCTCCATATACGCCCCACCTGTTCCGTTAAAGCTGACCTTGCTTCCTACATCCACTTTGCACACATCAGTCTATCTTTTATCTGGCTATTGCTCACCTTTTTAAGGCACAAATCCCACATGCCTTAGAGACTGCCTAGTACTTCAGATAACATGCATTTTTAATTTGTACTAGAAGCAGAAAAATCACAGGATTGGGTCTTTAGTCTTTACTTCAGCAGAACTCCTGCTCACTTCACTCCTAATTTCACACAAGAGAAGCCTAAGAACTGCATGTACTAATCCTGCATATTTTGTCACCTCTCTTTTTGTGTCATTATTGCTCTTCCAATCTCTGGGATCCCAATCCAAGTGGCTCTCTCTTGTAGCACTCCTAGCACTCAATCTGGCTTCCCATCAAGGGTCAGGCAGACAAGTTGTTAGAGATGGGCTGTTGGAAGTCTTCTACAAAATCTGGGCTCAAAAATCTCTGTGAAAGGCAATACTTAAAATATCTTCATTTTTCTCCATGTTTTTTGCTATGGCCTGGAAAGATATCACTCTTCCAGTGTGATGAGCATAAAGCACTGAGATCCTCAGCAGCTGTGAGGCACTTTTTAAGTACATAAAATCAACAAAGTTGATGGTACTTAAGACACTAGTATTGCAACAGAGAATGAAATACCCTAAATTTTGTAAAAAAACCATAATTTAACTTCAGGAAAATTAGAAGAAAAGGATCTTTGACCATAAGAAGATTGGGCAAAAAGAGAGACAAGCAGGACAACAGAGGAATGGGATGTGTGACATTGGGTTAAGTAACTTGTCCCCTGTCTACTGAGCTCTTCTATCCAGAAAAGGAAATCATTATATTTCTGTTCCATAGGGTACTGTGTGCTTAATTAAGATTTTGGAGGATAAATGTTCTGCATGAATGCATTCCAGAAATGCAGACTTTGTTACTTAAATATTCCCACTAATGATAGTAACTTGGGCATTTTATATATGCGCACTTTTATTCCACCTTGCTCTTTCCAAGTTTTATCTGGTAATTTAGAGGATGTGACGAATATTAATTGTATCAGTGTTTTTATTAAGGAAGGTCCATTTTATAAGCGTAGTGATGTACTACAGATTGTGATTTAAGATGTACACTTTAGGTCACTTTTATACTGACTTCAGTGCAGTTGCAATGGGCATAAAGTCAGGAGAAAATGTGGTGCTTTACATAATAATGCTGATGATTAATGGGCTCCTGGACCATAACTCTGTATTCTGAGGCACTGATCCTCCTTCTCCCTCCTGAAACTTGTGTCTTGACCCTTTCATCTCTTGTTAGCTACCTTTCCAGGGCTGTTCATTAATCAGCACCATTGATTTGATGTGGTTTGCCATATTGTATTACCTAAAACACACGGAAGCAAGCATTGGCCTGACTCTGTTCTTTACACAACACACCATCATATTTCCTTTACAGATGACTTAAATATTATAAACATCAACTTACTGCTGTTGCTTGGTCCTGAAACTGGCTTTTTCTAGATTAGTTCCCTGCAGGATATTTCTGTCTCTCCCCCTGGATGTACTTCTGTCTGCTCAGAGACACCATCAAACACATTCAGTATTCCCTGCTTGTTAGGAGCACTCCTATGTTTGACCAGCAAGGGACAATCATCAAAATAGCTCCTTCTCTTTGCTTGAGACCTGGTACCACAATCTTTTACTTTTTTTTAGCTTAATTCCAAATCAAGCAGACCCAAGTTTTTAGTTAATTGCTATTTATTTTATTCTTGCAACAGTCTTTTCCCTGATATTGTCAGAATGCTTCCTTCTGCCTTTCCTCTGATCCCTAGTAATGAAAAAATTGAAAGATGAGCTTCTTGTGAGCTTATTTCTGATTACTCTTATTGACTGTGCTGGAACAGTGCTGTCTATCATGAGGCAATGGAAAGTAACTTGCTAGTGCCTCAGAAGTTAGCATGTCTGATCTTAATGCACATTTTGTACAGCTCTCTTGAGTCAGGTAGGTTGAGTTTTAATTGATGCTTTCACAGTCATGATACATTTTCAGAATGGTCTGTCTAGGCTAAATTAAATTATTTTTGGTCACTTTTTCTCTCTGGGAGTAGCATTTTGGATTAAATTCTTAAAGCCACAACAAGGAGGAGATGAAAACAGCAGTGTTAGCCATCAACAAACACGATTCAAGAATCAACTTTCTGCATAAAGTGGGTTATTCCAGATATATTTTACTGTTTATGAGGAGAAAATACATTGTCTGACTAGGACTAACTATGGCATTTGCATTGTATGAACAAGGTTAGGCCATTCGCTATCTATAAGTAGATATCCAGCCCCAATGTCTTAGAGATCAAGATAGACTGAGATAAAAAAAAAAACACTGTTCCAGCAGAGGCCAGAACTTGTGCCAAAAAACTGACAAAAATTTAGCAACACAGGACATGTTATGAGAAGGCCATAAGCATGGATTTTCCACTGTAGTCAGGGCCTCATTTCCAAGAGGAAATGGATAATTTCTGTGTTTTACTGGGAACACTGTATGTCCACTATCAGTATGGCCTAAAAATCAGAAATTAATTTGTTAATGGATTAGACATTTACAGAAAGACTGTTTAAAGAGGCTGGACTGCTCTAGCCTGGAAAAGGCCAATTTTCCCACAGGGACATATTTGCAATAGCACTTGAGGAAAAAAATCTCTCCCTGAAGTCCCAGAGGTACTTACTGAAATCCAGAATAGCAGGAAAGTCTACATTGTAGGAAAGTCTACATTATGTTCCCACTTTTTCTCTCACAGGCCCTCAATTACTTCTCTGCATGTGTTTCTTTTCCCCTTCTTTCAGGGCTTTTTATCTGATATTATAGAATTTCAGTGCTCTTAAGCTGCAGTTCTTAAGTTTGATTTTGGCACTTGGAATAGGCATTTTCGAGGTCTCACTTTTGTTCTGTTGATTCTTCTGGTATTTCTTTCTATTTGCAAGCAGTACTCTCAGTGTAACAGCTAACTATGGCTAAGAGTTCAGGTCGAAAAGGATGATTCTTCTCCTGACTTTCCTTTCCACTTCCCATGCCAAATCCTCTCCTACCTGGGGCAGTGGTACAAGGCCTCAGCCCAGAACATTCTCTCTCATTTAAGATCTAACTCTGAGTGCTGCCTATTTGCCACTAATGAAGATCTCATCATGCTCAGTGTGCTTGGTGTGTAAATCCCACACCTGCGGGTGTGGCAGGTGCCCAAGCAGAACGTGCGCTGCTCTCTTGGCTGCTCCTTGCAGGGGGTGGAGCAGGATAAAACCATGCTTGGCAATGTTAAGCAACTGTTTGGACTTTGCACACCTGATTTGAAATGAAGATAACTTCTACTTAGAAGAGGAAACTAAATGTAAGTAGTTGGTAGGCCTAATCAGAGCAGGAGCAGGTCACCAAAAGCCCTAAGGTAACATTCAGCTAATGGTTTAAATGAATACAAAAATCTGTGATGCCAGACTGAACCATAGCAGTATGTCAGACCACTTTTCACATGTGGTAACATGAAGAAACAGTACTGTACACATACATAGATATATACATATAAGTAAGCATATATTTATGTATGCACGTAGAGTTATATCCAGATCATTATTCTAAAATTTATCTTATTCTGGCAAAACATTGCTGGGTATAAAACAGGGAATTCTATGTATTCCTACTATGGAATCTTCACCGTTGTATCTGAATGCTGAGTGAAACCACGTAATTTTCAAAGCAGTTCATTAAAGTGAGGTGTGATTGAGGCAAACAGATAAGGTCCTAATTTTGTGGATGTTGGTGTGGAATATGGAGTAAATCATCTATGCTCAGTAGAACTGCACCTACATAACCTTTCCTGGGAACAGACTGATTTGTGGGTAGTGCTTGTATACTGCGAGTTGTTGAATCTTGAGTGCTACTTTTCTACAGATACTTAGTATTAATAGAAGCAGCTTGAGGGTATAAACAGCCTTAGGCATTTATGTGCTGATGCTGTAGGTTACAAGGCACCAGCATTATGGCATGAAACTCAAAAGGTTCATGGGAGGGGAACAAGTAAGAGGTTCAGGTTTCAAAGCCACGAACACTCAGGATGGCCAGTGCAATCAGAATATTGTCTTGTTAACAAGAAGGTGGCCCTTGGACAACGTAACACTGCCTTGCCGCCTTAAACAAGATTCTCACAAAACTAAATGTATAGTTGTGCTGCAATTAATACCAATGTTCCTGAAACTGAAATATGAATTGCCATCACTGCAATCACCAGAGACGAAGAAAATGTGTAGAAATTAAATTGTTTCAGTAATATATCTGCCGAAGCTACTGCTTTGGCTAGATGAGCCAGATTAGCTCATGACAGATGAGCTTCATGAACATTTCATTGCCAAGGAACCCTGTCAAAATATTGGTGATTTCTCCGAATCTGTTCAACATCATGGAGATGTCAAACGAAATCTGAAAGGACATTATTTTTCAGGAAGAACAAAAACAATGAAAGCATGTGAAGAAAATGAGCTGAGTTTCTTCCTCCTCCTCTACACTTCGCTTTGGTTTCATTAAATGCTGTCCTTGCAAATACTTTGGCATAAACCCTGAAACCCTTTAGTCCCATGGATGCTGGTGAATTGTAGAAAGTACTGAATGTCCTCAAAGAATAGATCTCCCTGTTTCAGTAACCAGATTTTCAAACAGACAATGTATTTTCACCGAGGTGCAGGGACTGTGTAATCTCAGCACATAACAATTTAATCAAGATTTACACCATTGGCACTGGTTCTGCCATACTCTTGTCCCTCCTGGTCACAGTGCTACAGCACTTGATGCATCAGTGTTTGGCCACCAAGCTTGTAGTTCTTATGCTGAAAGATTATCTCAATCACAAGTCAGAAGTACCCTTTCATGAAAATGAAACATGATACAAATGGTAAGTGATAAAAATAATTAAATACTGTTTTTTCTTGGCATGTTGCTTGTGGGAACTATGAGATACTGTTTACATTAATTAAAGGTAGAATTCCATGTAGGACAGGGGAAATTTCAGCTATAAATTTCAATAGATTTGACCCATTTGTCACAGGACTATCCCCTTCAAGGCAAACTAAGAAATAAAAGTTTCTCTGACACATCTGGTTTTCTCAAGCACCAAGAGCGTGATTATCAAAAACATAAACAGAAAACCTGAGCACACTTCTTCCTCCCAAAAAAACCTTAGCATCTTCTTGATAGAATTCCTTCCTCTCCCTGAGCTTTCATTATGCGACTTGTTTTATAAGGAGATGAAAATGTTTGCATGATTTTTATCTGCCTTTACTAGAGGAAAATTTATATTAAAAATCACATTTGCATGGATTCTGAGTGGTGAAGTCTGAGACAAGGAATCTTTTCCTGAAGTTTTAACATTTTTACCACCACTGCCCAAATGCTGAACTAAACAACTGTGTTACTGTCAGTTATGAAAAAATTAAAATGATTTTTAATTTTTTTCTTGTTTTGGATGACTGTCTCTGTCTCTGAAGATATCCCTTGCCAGTCATTCATTAAAGAGTCAGTAACCAACACAGTGAAAGTACTAGGTAAAAAGCACCAGGAACGTGTTTTCCCATACCATTCTTCCTGTGTGTTTGCTGCCTCTGGCCTCAAACTATACAAACGAAAGCTTGTTTGATTTATGTCAAAAACTATATATAAAATATCACACGGGATCCACAAAGAAACTGAGTCACTCTGGGCTTTAGTTTCATTATCCATTGAGGAATAACTGACTACAGCCTTGGAGTACATAGAACTGATCAAAGCGCTTGCTTCCTCACAAGCAAAGAGAAAACCACTGTAGATTTCCTGTTTCATGCTTCAGTGCCAAAACACAATGAAAAAAGTTCTAGATGAGCATGTGAATTATTCTAAAACATTGCTCAATCAAATCTGATGGTTATGCACATTTGTGAAAGTCATCATTTGAAATGTCAAGTCACTGACAGTGGTGTGTCCTGAGGTGTGATGTATATTTGTGATAATTATTTGCTTTTTAAAGTTATGTATCATCTGCATCAAATCAGGATTTTTCTTAAGTGTGCCTGAAATGTAGAGATGTCAGTGCCAGCTGTGTTATTCAGATCTGGGTTTTAAACACCCTGTGCCAGGAAAACACAGAGTCAGGATATGACTACAACACCATTTTTAAGGCACTCTGAGTTATTTTTCACTATTCTCTTAAAACTGTATGTGGTGTGGCTGATGGAGAACGATTACTAACATTAATAGTAGCTGAAGTGACTTCTGTGCAGTATATGCAGCATGATGCTTTAAGGAAAATAACATAGCAATAATTGTTATTCTTACTTCAGTATTAGCAAATGATACTCGAGATTTATTGTAATTCAGTATTCAGCTCTCTTCTGTGGATCTTAGAGGCCTCTTCTCTGGTCATTTCAAAACTTTTTTGAATGAAACTGAAGGAAGTTGGCTCTGTTGTTGGATAAGTTCTGCTAACGTAGGAGGACTGTCTCCTGAGTGCTAAAAAGACCATTTGCAAATCTTCAGCATCTTCTTCCTTGACAGCAGAATTACTTATGGTAATGGTTTAGATGATGCTAAAATGAAATTTTATAGGAGATCCACAATCTTCCAAGAGGAGGCATGGTAGGGAATGGCAGTGACTTGAGGGCACCTGATAGCAACTTCCCCATCTTTTATTTCTGGAAAGTGACACTGTAAATAAGCACCTCACCAGTGTTTTTTCTTATCAGGAAAGAAATTCTGTGAGGAGGTGATTTGAGTTTTTGACTGTAGACAATCTGGCAGCTACCTTACTCCTGCTATTTTGTGACAGAACATCTTATAAGAAAACGGCCCAAATTATCAGGGTGCTTGCAGATACTCTGATTTCTGCCATGATCGGCAAGAAGTACCATAGGAGATGGATCAGGAATCTTATCTGTAGGGGAGCTTAGAGCTATTCTAGTTCAGTCAGATTTCACAATTTGCTCTAATGAAGAGTGCTGGCAGAAGTTCAAAGCTACTCCAGGTCTCGACTCTCCCTCCACATTACTATAAAAATGTAGAAGTGTTAACTGCAGAGAAGCCAAAAGTTGTTTTGGTTCCAGTCTCTCCCAGCAGGAGTAACTGAGAAAATAGAGTAGGAGTGCTAGTTCTGCTCACAGCTCCCTCAGCCTCCTGCAGAACACCAGAAACGTTGTGGGGAACATGGCAAACTGTGCCTAATACTGTCACCCCTCACAGCCCCTGCAGCCGCAACCAGGCCCTGCAAACACCATCAATACAGATGTACCAGCTCAGTAAGTCCAGAACTCTTTGGAATTAGCATCAACCTCCACAGCTGATAACCTGAAGTCTGTTTGCAAGCAGAAGGTATCAGGAGGATGGCTGTGCTCAGCCAGCATTGATTTCTTCAACCTTTTGTCTGTGTCTGCTTTCTGTCTCCTTTGGAGGTGGCTACTGTTACTACAAGTAGCATGAATCATGTCTCTGTTAAAAAACAGAGCTCCAATTGTCTTACATAACCCCTGGTAACTGCATGTCTAAAAATAGCAAGCCATTCCCAGGTAGGGATTCTGTGTCCCAGACCCAGACACGTCCACACGCACACACACACATATTGCTATTTCTTTCTGCACCTCGCTTCTGGTAAGGAGTGAGCTTTTCACATGCAGTATGACAGCTCTGAGCTGCAGGACATGGCAACTATTATTTTAAAATGCCTTTTTCACTTATTGCCTTGAGAAGCCAGTCTGGTATGTGCAATTTGCTTCTCAGGCCAAGCAGCAAGAAGGAGTGAAAAAAAACCCCAACAGCTCTGTTTGGTTTTGAGAGAACATTGAATGGCGAAGGCTATGATTGGATCCTGTCCTGAAAGCTTGAGCCTTTCTAGGTGTTAACTCTCCTTCTGTCTCTTAGGGAAGGCCCAAATTTTAATGAAGTGCTTCCACTAGTTCGAAGAAACCCTTGTTTTTAAGAAACCCTAGTTTCTAAGAAACCCTCTCAGTTTCCCCCTGGAAAAGTACATCACAATATGCAACTCCCTCATTACTGCAAGGCTAATAGATAATGCTGCAAATCAATAATGAGGTCTTCAGATGAACCTTCTCTATAAATTGAAAATATTAGTATTTTCATAATCCATGAGTGGTCTAGAGAAAGAAGGAGTTTCTGAAGATTACTCTGGTGTCACAAAGTTCTGAACTTTGATTCAGTAGGAAGTCATCCTTGCATGACTACCTACAACTAAATCATATAACTAAGCACTGTCCAGACACTTCCTGAATTCTGATGGGATTGGTGTCGGACCACTTCCCTCGGGAGCCTGTTTGCAAATGGAGTGGTTCTAGACTATTTCACAAGGTTTGCCAAAGAAACCACTTCCTTCTGACCTCTCTTACCATCAATCACCATTTCTGGGCATCTAAACTTGAATTATATGCTATTACCAATGTAAGAGCCAGGTTTCATTCATCTCAAAACCCTGTTTTCTCTCATTTTAAGAGATGTCTTGGAGCCAGGGATTTGGAAAGTCAGGTCACTTCTGAATTTGTTCAGCTTTGAGAGTTCAGTTTAGGTTCATTTTTTCACACTGTGTGAATAGAGCACATGTGGGAAGAAACAGCTAAAAACTTAGGTGGTGACATAATAAAAAATGTTCTCCTTCAGCTTCTATTTCTAAATCTATTATCTTTCTTAGCTCAGATAATCTTTCTTGAAAGTTTGTTGAGAGAACTTGAAAACATCAAAACTTAGTGGATCAGATGTTCAGACTCTGGTTCTATGCCTACCACTGACCAAGGCATGCCATACTGCATGCCTGGCAGTATCTTTGGAGAAATCCTACTTTCTGTTTTCGCGGGATCTATGGGCAACAACTGACAATTTGGTATTGTTATTATGGGATCAAGTGTCTTACTTCTTATGAATCCCTGGATCTACAAATCACCTTATAGTAAAGTCAGACCTAAACTAAACCTAGACTGTGTTTGAACTCACAAAGTGATTGGTCTGGCCAACAACCGCAGATCGACTTTCATGGATGCCCTCCCACTAAGTTAGTCTACAATACTCATCTGATCTCCCACAGATTTCTGTGGGTGCAATGGGGAAAAAAATTGGACTGATACTTTTATTTGTTATCAAATAAAAGCCTACAGTTCAGCAGCAATAAGACTGTAGTGAAAAGTCCAAAGACCCAAGCAAGTGAAAAAACCTAAATCAAACAAGAAACCTACTGATTTGTAAACTGTAGTTTATCAGTATCATGCAGTCATGAGCTGACTGCGTTACTGCCCTAGGGTAAGAATTCTTACCTTCTCTGTAGGAAGTCAAATTAATTTGCCTTCACTATCTAGTAATCCCTTTGTCAAGCAGTAAGAAATTCAGATATTGGACCCTCTGTGTAACAGTGTATTCTTTGGAAAGTTGAAAGAGAGAAATGAATGGAAACCATAGAATATGTATCAGTTGCTGAACTTGCAGCATTCTTGCTAGAAGAGCAGTATTAATATTTTAATTGCTGATTATAACACCATGTCCCAGATTCCAGCTAAGCATCTGAGAACACAATGGATCTTGTGCAGTGTCGTGGTTTGACATGGAAGTGAATTTTTTCCAGGAAGTTGGGTCAAACCAATCAGTGGTCAGGTTTGGATATTGGCACCTGGAGTGACCACTGAAAGTATGGACACGCCTCTGAGAACACAGGGGGTTAAAAGCAAGAACTCCCAAGGGAACTGTCTCTTTTGGTTCCGGTCGTCAGAGAGTGCAGACTTTCCCCTGCCCAGCCTCAGGCTGGGTGGGGGAGGGGAAGCCACACGGCCTTGTCCAGGTAGGCCGAGGGGGTGGAAGGTCTGGAACCGAGCCAGCTCCTGGACGGAAGGGTGGAGAGAAGCAGAGATGTCTTTGTTTCCCCCCCCCCCCCCCCCCCCCCCACAGAGGGAAAGAGACAGAGAGCCTGGCGGCACCTGGAAATTTGATGGCAGAGGAGAAGGAGAAGGGGGGGGGGGGGGTGATGCCCAGCGTGGGAGACGGAACGCTGGACTGAGATATCAGCCGTCCAGGGAGTCTGAACTTTTGACCCTTTCCAGGAAATGAGGGCTTTGTAAAATATTACTCCTCCTTGATTTGTAGTGGAAGAGAGATAGTCCGGGACCTGAGATGTTAGAAGAAGAAATATTTAGGTGGGAGGAGATGATGAAGTAGCTTTTGGCTGGACTTTTCTTGTTAGCCATGGACTGAACCAAAATCTCCTGCAATAGAGACTGCATTTTAGGGGGATGTAGTGCTGACCCAAGGAGACCTGCTTCAGCTTCTAAAAGCACTGGAATGGCAAGAACAGAAGAAAGTTGAGGAGGGAATGGTGATGCCCTCTGTCTTCGGGAAAGAAGATGATTTTCTGTTCTTGGACCCTCGGCCCCAGGGGAAAATGGGGGGGATGGTAGTCCCAAGATGAGGAGCTGAACTGTTGTATCTTTGGGTCCGTGGCAAAGCATCCTTAAAGGAGCCCTATGAGCAGTCTGTCCATGCACAGTGGTGAGAGCACTGTGACATGGAATGGAGAGTGTCACACTGGCAGATTTTCTCCGGGCGGTTGCCATGTGTGACAGGGAAACACAGGAGGTGGCAACTGTGTTTCCTGGGGGGTCTGTGGTGCAAGAGAGACTTCTCTCTCCCTTGATAGTTTGAGTATTGATTATCTGAAGGGTGGTAATTTGATCAGGAATCCCAGGTGATGTTTCATGGTGGGTGTTTTTGGAAATTGGGAGGAGGAGGGGTGTTTTAAAAGGTCTTCATCCTGGATTTAGTTTATGTGTTTTCTGTATTAGTAGTAGTTTAATAAAGTTTTTTTCCCTTTGTTATTAAGCTTGGGCCTGCTCTGCTCTGTTCCTGATAACATCTTACAGCATTTATTTGGGGAAGGTGTATTTTCATGGGGGCGCTGGCATTGCGCCAGTGTCAAACCATGACATGCAGTCAGGCTATTTTTATTAGGACTGAAACTCCAGTAGGAAACAATTTAACTGGTTACCCAGTAAAGGTTAAACAAAAGTTAGACTCAAGTTTCCAAAGCCATCTGAACTGGCTTCAAGAAGACATGAAACATCTATGCATCTGGAAAATGGAACTTGCAGTTGACTTTTCTGTACCATCTGCTGTCAAGAACATTTTCTGCTTGGGAGTTGCATAAGAAATGCAAAAAAAGCACACAAACAACTTCCTGTACCATGTTTTCGGTCACTTGTAATGACACATTACAAAGCAAACCAGCTAAATATGAACAACTGTGCCTCACTCCAGATGACAACATGTATTATATAAGAGCAAGGCCTGATAGAAAGACACTTATTTCAAGCTATCACAACACAAAGAGCACTCAAGGGGAAATATGCACTATGTGTGAGAGTTGGGGGCAAGAGCCAGGGAGAGTTTTGCCTCCATCTCAAAAGGCCAAGAGTAGATCAGAAAAATCAAAAAGCAGACATTTTTCAGTTTACAAAGTAAAATGACGGAACTTGTTGCACCTCCTTCTGTAAAGGGGAGTTTAACTTGTCATGAATGTAAGCTTTTTGTTGTTATTTAATGTCACTTGAATGCATTTTAGATTCAAAATTATTCTTATCCAAAAGCTCTCAAAAATATAACTTGTTTAGACTCGCTTTGTTTGTCTGTTGGGAAGCCATGGCCTGATTTAATCTTGTATTGTGGCATAAATAAAACAATATCCCCAGGAATGAAGAGCAGTTTAATCAGAATAAAAATATCTACCTCTCCAAATGAGTCTCAAGCTTTAAAAACTGTGCATGTATGTATGTGTTGGCCTTTCTCTTTCCAGTGACTGCACGAATGGAAGTCGATGGAGACATATGGGGAAATCCTGGTACCTGTGCAAATGTAGGGAACTGCTGAAGAGGGGCTGTAGCCTTGACTGAAGCAGGATGTGCAGCTAAAGGAGGCAGTTTGCCTCCACTTGGGGGTGTTTCTGAAACTGAAGTCGAGATGAGTTTCCTCACTAATGAACAGACTCAGCTCAGTCATCAGTATAGATCTGACCTGGTTCGGGCACAGGCACACAATCACGTTACTGTTAAATTAGCAGGAGTTTGTGTTGCTGCAAGAGAGCAGACGATACCTAATCTAGCCTGAAGTCACAGCGGTGCAGACAGGTGACACCTGATCTGACATCCAGCCTGCCACATAAAGATAATCCATTTGTTCTGAAAACATTCAAATCAGTGTATGAATTTAGCCTAGATCTACTCTTTCTGTTATACAGCTACAGTGGTTTTCATATGGCTTTATGACCAAAATCCACTATGCAGTCCACCTACAGCTTCAGAAACTGATTTTGCATGGAAGCAACCAATTCTATCAATCTACAGTGTAAATCTGGGGATGCAAACAGCTCCAGGGGAGACAAAATCCCCCACCTGGGAAGCACATTGTCTTTGTAAAGACTAGCCATAGAAGAATAAAGGGGCTCACTTCCAAATCAGTATCTATTGCTTTTCATGGGCCAAAAGGACTTGGACCTCCAAATTTTCTTCCTGCCTTCAAAATACAGTGGTTTTATTGTTAATACACGGTTTTCCTAGATAATGAACCCTGTAGTCTAGAATCTGCAAGATTAGATAATTCTCAGGAGACAAGTCTGTCTCCAATAAAATATCTCAGCCTGTGGCAACAAATTCTCAGGTTAATGAAAAATTTCAAGATTTCAGCTGAATTAAGGAGGTGCCCAGTTCATACCGGTCACTTCTGCATGGGAGGGAACATCAATATGTTTTCTGTATCTACAGTTCATTAAGAGCAAAACCTGGTTCATATCCTCTTTACTACAGCATTCTTCCCTTCCTGCCTAGCCCCCTTCCTGACTCTAATGCCTTACACCTCCATCCATCAGAAGGACAGCATATAAAATTTTGTTCATAATTACACTGGCAAGTCTCCTCTGGTTTTCATGAAAGTTACATCCTCATAAATGAGAGCAGAATTTGGCCCTCTGTCTTTTCAAAAGGAAGACTAACGATCAAATAATTTTCTCACATCTCTGTTTGCACTTTCACAGTCTGGTCACATTGATTTGTGTCCTATAAGTAGACATTTCCTTTGTTGGTTACAAATCAATGTTATAGACCTAGCCTGCCTGCACATTTTTCTCTTCCCTCTTACAGTGTGAAAAACAAAGTGCAGCTTCAATTCCAGTTGCTTTATAAATGTGAACTTCCTTGATGAACCATGAGAGAAAAGCAGATAAAATTCCAGCTCTCCCTCAAAAAACAGGAAACGTCTGTGCTTAAATTTCTAATTACCAAGGTGCTTTATGGTATGATAAACACCTTTATCATTTCAGTCTTGCCACTGCTTTGTTAACCTAGCTACAATCCTCTCCTTCAGATATCACAAGACTTCCCAGGGCAGCCCACTGTGATACCGCAGACAGCTATGACTTCATGGCATGAGTAAGGAAAAAAGAGGCAAAGGTTTTAGTCTGCAGCAGGACTGAGCTGTCACACAAATCTCCAGGAAAGGATGGAAAAGAAAAGGGTTTGCAATTGGTGCCTGAGAGGCAATGAGGTTTTTGACTGCAGTGTGAAAATACAACAGTGAAGATAGATGGGTATTTCACTGCAAATGGATACACGTGATAATAGAAAAGGAGTAGTAAGGAACAGAGCCATCAATCATACCAAGTAAAAGAAGGTATAGGTGTAAATGTGGAGCATATATAGTTTGATTTTCCTTTATTAAAAGAGAAAAAATAAAGTTAAAAAAAGAAGAGTCAAAGCAGCCCCAACACAATTTCATCAATTTTAATGCCATGAAGAAGTTTAGCAAGTGGCGGTTTCACCAATTTGATGGAAAACTCATGACTGCCAAAATGAGAATAGAAATTGTTTAGAGCTAGCAACAACAACAACAACCACCAACACCAATAATAATAATAATAATAATAATAATAATAATAGGATGTAAGATCAAAAAGTAAAAAGAAAAATTTTATAAATATGAACTCAGCTGCCACCATCAAAGAACATCTGCACAATTCAAAAGGGAATTCTATTTATTTTAAAGGACAGCATTAGGAATCAGGAAATCAGGGTCCTACTTACACCTCTTCTGGGGAATCTATGCTTGGCCTTGAGAAAGATATTTCTGTGCTCTGTGCTTCAGCTTCTGTGTAAGATCAATCAAGATAATAATAGATCAACTTCCCATGCATCTTAATTTATGGGTGTTGAGCAAACAC
Source organism: Vidua macroura (assembly GCF_024509145.1). NCBI lineage: Eukaryota > Metazoa > Chordata > Aves > Passeriformes > Viduidae > Vidua > Vidua macroura. Next base: position 68,372,429 of record NC_071572.1, read on the forward strand.
CTTAAGTTTTTTACGTAGAAACCATTAAATGTCAGGAAAGACAAAAATGAATGTGAAGATTTGGGGAGCATTTGAAAAAGAGATTCCACAACTCAACCACCTCCTCAAATCACAGGAAGAGAACAAATAAGGTCCTTTTTTGCATTTTATTTCCAAAGGAAGAGTAAAGATTCCCAGCCAAATGGGCACAGAAATTACCCCTGCAAACATAATCATCTAAATGGTGAGAGGGAGCCCTGGCTGGCTGGCACCTTGCAATGCTGTGTACATGTGCCCATTTCCTGCGGGATAACACCACACTGCTGGCCTGATGGGGAGATGAGGAGTTAGGACTACTTGGAGAGCTGTCTATTCACACAGACTGTTGACACAGTAGTTCAGGCAAGAAACCACATTGCTCTAAGACTTTGGGGACCAACCATTTGGTCTCTCTGTTCCACCAATCCACAACCTTAGGCACCGACCTGTTTTGCTTGTGTTTAAAATAGGCCTGGCTTTCTAAAAAATTTGAGTTTTGTAATAGTAGATATGGTGGAATAGGCCTTGATGAACTAGGCACTAGAAAGAAAGAAAGAGAGATACAAAATAAGAGCACTAAAATAAAGAGAATTATAAAAAAACCCCAATTATTCTGGTTTGATATAATTTTGATACAACTTTGATACAACTTTTCCAAACTCTTTTACTTAGACATAAATGACAAACAGAAAATACCAAGATGCCACAAGTCAGACGTGCAGAATCAAATATGTTCATCAATGTCTGTTGCAATTTCTGTCTCTAGTAAGAGTTAAGAAAGAGCTCAAGAAACAGAACTGCTCAAATCAATTCACTGATTAGAAATATATCTACCAAAACCCCTAAGCAGTGATGTGTTACCAGCCCAAAAAGACTAGCAGAACCATGTTCAGCTATAGGATGGAGAGAGCTCAATATGCATTTCAACACAAATATATTTATAGCAGCTTGTTCAGAGCTTATGGCATCTTCCACTGTATTCTGTGTATTTTTCTTATCTTGCACTATCAAAGTTAGCAGACAGTGGAGAGGTATGCATCTTTTTATTATCTTATCCTGAACAGGCTTCACTAGCAAGGACATAAATTCTGTCTTTTCAATACCAAGCCACAATTAGCACAGAGGTCAGGACACTGCAGTGAGCACAAAGGTCACAAGTAGTGCTGCTACCCAGAGCTAAACATGAACCCAAAGCACTCTGGGCATATGAAAATGCTAAAGTTTTTTTTTTATATCTGCATATATGCATGTCAAGAGTAAATATTTAAGGAATGAGCAACATGATAACAAAGAAGCACCCCCACATTTGTAAGCATAACAAGGATCAAAATATGCAATTGACAGGTGGACAAAGTAGGTTTACCTGGTGGAGAACACTGGAGAGAAATGAAGCCTTGCCTTTTAAGAAGCTGCTCGGATTATTTGTTTACTTTAACCTGATATCCGTTCTTTTAATAGGTAGTGCCAAAGCAAAATTTGTACTGGAATACAAACACGTTCAAAAATTCCAGAGTATCTCAACATGGCATTTCTCTTTGGTTCTTTCTATATAGCTGTATAGATAAACATCAAAAGTGAAATATTTAGGCTCAAGTCACCCAAAGACTGGGAAGTGCCCACACTGAGTGTGCATGTTACTTTAAAACCTAGTCTCATGAAGATTGGCATAAAAATTTTCAAAGAAGGCTTGGATAGACTTAGCTAGCTAAAGGTGAGTGGCAGTATTTCCTACACTTTGGAGTAAGCAGCCTCAGAAATCTTGGCCCCACAGGAATTGCTCCAAAAGCAGGTGGAGCTGAACTGTTAACTGAAGTATTTGAAACACATCAACCCTGAGAGGATTATACTGAGCTTTGTGACAGCTACACTTGAGGAAAAGAGGGAGGAAAGGGAGTGAAGGAACCTGAAAGGAAAATGAACAATTCAGATCAATGGAACAGGCCTGGAGGCTTCTAAAGAGAATCTTTTAAAGAACCACAGACAATGGCCACAGTCTAGACTGAGCACACAGAGAAAAGACAAATCATCACCATTAAAAGCTAAGTAATCACATCACATAACAGCAAGATACAGCAATAGTCTCTCTGTCTCTGCTCTGAGGTGAAAGCACCTGGAATGTGACATTTGTTTCTGGGCACCTCCTCATCAGTCTGATTGGAGACATTTCAGAGAAGAGCCTCATAAGCAACCGGTGTGGTGGAAAGTGAGCTATTAGGGAAGGAAATTAAAAGCTGCATCTCCAATAGCCTGGTTATATGCCAGTAACTATCAGAAGATGAGGGCAAAGGCATGAAAACAACCTGCATATAATTGAAAGGTGTGAATGACAGAAAAAAAAAAAAAAAAAAAAAAAAAAAAAAAAAAAAAAAAAAAAAGCAGACAGCTAATAATATGAAGGTATATGGATGGAAGAAATTAAGACCAGTAACATGAAATTCCTGAAAAGTAAATAAACTTGAAAACCTGAAAAGTGATCTCTTCAGGGAAGGAACTGAAGTTTGACTTTGTATTTAAAACTGATTTAGACAAAACACTAGACATGCAATCCACACATCCTTCATTGGCCCTAGGAAATGGGCTGAGAGGTCTTGGTTGTTTTTCCATTTTGATGACGATGACCCCAAGGTACACTGTGTTTTTCTGGTCTAAAAACCATCCATAAAAATATGGAAACCTATGAAACACACTTTGGTAGCAGATGATTAACCAGAAGGAGACTTAATTCATGTTCATTGGATAAGCCTGTGAATTAGGCAGAATTGTATATGAAGAAAGAAGTAAAACACCAAGGAGTAAAACTTACCAGGTTGAGGAAATGGCTTTTAGCATCAGGTTCCCAAAGAGGAATAGCCACATAGCGTGGATAATCCATTGCATAAGAAGAGAACATTATATATGGATCAGGCAACAAGATGTGAGAGTGGAGTTGGAGAAATTACTTTAAAGCATATGTGACCTCCTGAATCACAAGTTGGCTAGTCTATGGGAAGGTTAAATGCTTGTGTCACAAATCCAGAAACCTGAGTGTGCAAAAAGGGAGCCTGTCTCTCTCTAGAAAGTATCCTAAGGAAGTAAACAACAGAGAGATCACTGTTACACTTTATTGAACCTTGCACTCTTACATACTACTGAACCGTGGATATAAGCCTACAAAAGAAAAAAGTAACACTCCACTTACCTGAGTATTGAAACACTGCAAAAAGCTGCACACACAGACAAAAAGTATGACAGAGACATGCAGGGGGTGGCAGTGAAGGGAGTGCAAGTGTCTGGACACAATGAGATGAAACACTGCTGTCACTTCCTATCCATAACCTCCCCAGCAGCAAGGAGTGCAGACAGGAAAACCACCAGCTAAACCTGAGACATCGAAGTTACTACATCAAATAAATCAGATCGTGACTGATTTTTGCCTGCACTGGAAATAATCCTTAGTTTTTTTAACTGGAAAGTAAAGACCTTATGGGTGAGATGCAAGGGGAAAGTAGAGACAGAGAAATAAACTTTTTATTGACAGTTTTCAGCAAGAAGAAAAATGTCTGTCTTTGCAGCAGTCCTGTTATCAAAGAGAAAATTAGGTTAGTGGTATCTTCATTTGAGAGGCGTCTGGTTTTATATTTTCTGGAAGCAAGGGGAAAAAAGACAACCTCCTTTGAACCAGAGATACTAAGTGATTTAACTCCTCTGTGGTCTTACACAGCAGGGGCTACTTCAGATTTTATGCTGCCATGTAGTCCTGACAAGGCAGCACCTTTTTGACACTGCAGCATCTTCCTGACACTTCACTCAGCCTGAGGTCTCGTGAGTACAGCACTGCTGACTGTTGGTTCCTCCCACTGAGTGAAGGGAGAACATCTCACAAAGTTTCAGGTGACACTATACAAAGATCATATTGGCATCTGAGTTATAGTTCTGCTAACCTTCCTCACTGGTCAAGACATCCAGAAAACTTTCCCCTTGCTCTACCTTCAGGGGCCCAACTCCAAATTCAGCATTAAGATACGTTTGTGAAGAAGTTTAGCTGGTTGTACCAGCAATGGTGCTTCCTGCACAAAATGGTAAACATAAATGCAGTATTGATTGCATTGCAAATCATACCCCAAGGCTGGAGGTCCAATGAAATAGTGATTTCAGAAGCAATATCAGATAAGGTATTCTCATTACTACCCAGGCCATTGCCTGGGTAAAAAATGAGTAAAAAAATACTCTCTAATCTGTGCAAAAGCTCATGATTTAAAGAAAGACTGGTGGTCTCTGTTTTTAGCTTGACTACACAAACATCTGTGCTGAGTGGGAGAGTTTTACTGTATGTTGGCAAATCTGAGCAGCCAAAGATTGAAATTTATTCAACTGGTTTTGTCTCTGAAGCCCATGTATTGACCAACCACAGTCTGTGCTCTTATTAGCTTTCTGCAAGTCCCTGCTAACTAATGGTAACCTTTCCATCTGCAGAGCCAAATAGAGGTTTTTTAAAGAACAGAAGGAATTCCTGCTGAGCCTGACAGAAGACAAGCCCACCATGCGTCTGCCTAGTGCCAAGGAGTCTTGTGACAAAGGTGGCTGCGGGCTGGGTGTTTATTTTCCAGCTGATGTGCACAGATAACCTGACCTCTACACTTACAAGATTCATGTAGCAATTCACGGCTTAGCCCAGCTTCCACAGGGCTAAAGCCCCATGTACATCACAGAGGACCTTCCAAGCAGCTGACAGACACTTCTGACACCCATTCTGGCTAGGAAAACACTTAAGTATGAGGATGAAATACAATGTTGCTCACTCCCCCAAGTGCAAGCTAATTTTAGAGTTCATCCTGTGAGTCCTTATTGAGGGGATGTTTTAATTACCTTCAGCCTGTCCAAACCAGGACTCCTACCCCTGTGTGTACGGCTGATATGACTGACAGCTGAGAGCTTTTCTAAATACCAAGCATAACATTGCAGTCACTAGTGACTCAAACTGCCTAAAGTGGTGTGATTTTTATCACTTTGACAATACTTATAACAACTTTCTTTAAGTGTAAAGGGATTGTAAAATTTACTAAGATTTATAAAATAAGCCCAACTAGAAATTTCGTGTGTGTATGCAAACGTTGCCCACAATCATATACAAAGAACAGTCTGACTTTGCCTCATACCAACATTAAAAAAAGGCCTCTCAGCTCACAGAAACCATCCTGGCCTTCCACTCCTCAGTTTACACAGCCTTCGCCCAAGCCTGGGAAAATAGATAGGGCTCTTCCCTCCAGTAAAACAATTTTGGACTTTCCCCAAGGAAGGGTGCACCACTATAACCAGTGAGACATGGCATGGAAGAGAATCAATAGCAGGGCTAATCAAGCTAATTCAGCTGTTAAGAAAGCAACCAAACCCCATAAAGGCCCTCAAAGGTCAAAAAGTATCTCTGAGATTATGCCTGAGAATGACCTAGAAGTCAGTGTCATCCAAAGAGCACTAAAATATTAAATTCTATGCAAGCAAGCACTTGCTCTGTATATGAGCTGAAGTTTTCAAACCATCCCCCACAGATATAATCATACTAGGATCCACAATAAGAAATATCTCATTACGATACCTCCCAAATACTAATGCAAACAACACCATGCTTCTATATTCTGAAAGCATCTACATCTCTGACAAGTCTAAGATTCCTGAGACCAGAGCAATAAAAGACAGTCAAATGCAAGTAGATCCTAATTTCAAAATACAGATATATTGACATCCAAAAGGTGCAAAGAATTTTTTTTTTCTGGCTCAGAATGTAAGGTATTAGAAACCTAATACCTATTTTATGTCTGACTCAGCTCCTGATAAAATAAGAGATGCTGGTGGACCCAAATGGGAGTCTAGGACATTTCTGAAAAATGTTAGCCCTTACTGGGCTTGGCAGGGTATGATACATAAAGATGATTTTTCAGGCAGAAGTAATGAGCATGGCTCCACCTGACACACTGCTAGAAGTGGTTCTGCTAGAAGAGTCCCTTCAGCAGAGATCTGCAGACCCTCCCCTGGGTACCTGACTGTCTACACTGCCAGTGTAGGTGCACCTACTGCTGGCACAACAGATGTTAAAGCAGGCACACCTGACTCCCAGAGCCAAGGGATTAATGGGGCATTAACATCAAGACCCCAGCAAGTCGTGGCCATTTAAATGCTAGCAGCTTTAAGTAAGTTATCCAGAAATCTCGAGTTTACTGTGTGAGCCACTAGCACTTAATTATAGAACATTTGGGGCCAAAACTTGCTGCAGGGTATGTATGAAGTCATCTCAATGATACTAATGGAAATCCATGTGCTATATATTAGAAAAGCAACTGGTTCTAAATAAGGTTAACTCAAAGGTTGTCTTTTACTTAACATCCTTTTATTATTTACATTTACAAAAACTAATCATATGACAGTTACCAAGATTCATCAGCTGGGCTTCAGTTTACATTCCCACAAAATCAATTAAAGAAAAGCTTGGTTTTAAAGCCTAGCAGCTTGAATTAATGTTCTGTTAAATCTGACAGATTTTGTCCATGCTTCTTTATTGACCCTTGTACTTTTTTTGACACCTTTGTGACACACCTTTCCCCACCCAAAGTGTATTTCATGGTTTGGGGATGGTTTCTAACTGAGGGAAGAGTATTTTCACCTCCTCTTCACCTCCCAGAGCAGTATTTCAGGGCTCATTAAGAGGTGTGCCATTAAACCTAAAGCATGCTCATGGCTGGTCTTGCACAGATCTGTCACACCTCAAATCTACTGAGCAGCAGCAGGTAAACACAGCTTTTGTTTTACCAGCTCAGTTACAGCTAAGTGAGCATCTGCCCTGGCTGTACACAATAAACCTTCTATTTCAGAAGAGTGTAATTGTCATTGTATTCTCTTGTCCTTTGAAACTTTGAGCAGGAGGCTTCAGCCTGAGGGGCCACTGCAGTCTTTAGGACATTAAAACCCCCATATTCTTCACCACTTACCATAATGTGCAATTATAGATACCGGTGTAAATGAAAGGGAGATATCCTATTATGGAAAGCCTCAAATGCTCACTTGGCTTGGGATTCATCTACAAGAGGCAAAGCCATACAAGTTCAGTATTGTTACTTGGCTGTGGTACTTGCTATGTGCAAGTATACTCAGTAAAACTCTTTAGAGTCAATTTAAAGATTTTCCTATTTCTGTTAACAGGTTAGGGGGCTCTAGAGAAGTGTCTTATCAGATGCTACTTTTCAGCTCTAATGAAACTTTCTGCTAAGTGGGAGCTGAGCTGACTCAATTTGCCACTTCTCTGGTAAGAATTTCACTTGTGGAAATTATGGGCCTGTTTTCTTACATGCAGCCCTTCGCTTCCTCAAAAAAGACTCTTATATCACAATTTCTTTAAGAAATGCATCAGAACTTCTTTCTGGTTTAAGTCTCAAGGAATGGCATAGATGCAACTTTGAAAGCAAACCTGTGGTGAAATTCAGGACAGGAATGTAGCATGTATGTGTTCAGAACAGTCTTTCAATGGTATGAAGACTGTAAAGTAATTGGTAACTCATCCAAAATCTCAGAATGAGTAATTTGTGGCAATTCCATCTATGTGAAGTTATCTATAGCATGTAGGGAACAAACACATACATGCTTTTCAGAAAAAATACCCAATCTCTTGCTACACTGACATTGCATAGTATATGTATAGGAGTTTAATGAAGTGTTTGGGGCCCATGCTAGCTTTGATTTGTAGGACACTAAGTCATTCAGCTCATGCTGATGTTACTGTATGCTGCTATGAATACAGAGAAGTATTTTTAAGACCAGCTTGTGTTATACTCACAACCCTCATTTTATTTTAATGTAAATTGTGTGTTTAATCTCTTTTGCAAGTTTCAAAGATCCTATCACCTCTATTTTTTTGGCACAGAATCTCATGAGAGGATGCAGTATAAATTATACACATCCATTCCATTGCGTTTCTTCCTTTTCCACACTTTCCTTTCTACCTGTCCCTTTATTTGCCTTTTTGGATCTGTCTTTACTAATTTCTAGTCAGTTCCTTAGCCTGCCACTTGTTCTTCACTTCCACATGTTTAGTTTGTAATACTCTGTAGTATACATCCTTTTTCTGTTTTTCCCACTTAGCTCTCCTGGCACCAATCACTGTTCCATGCCATCACAGTACCTGGGCTTTAATTTGTGTGTTTACCATTGCCTTGCATTTAGGAGGATAACTCTCTTGTCTTACACCCTCACCTTTCATTAACTCTCATTTCCTATCATCCTCAGCTCCTACCACTCCAGAAAAGGCGGGAGGGGAATGAAGTGCTTGCAGAGGCAGTGCTGGCTGTCACAGACTGATTGACAATGAGCACAGTGCCTCCAAGTGCTGAGATGCTGCAGTTTGTGGAGTGAAGATGGAGACCTTGGTGCCCGGTACACCCTCCTTGATTGAACAGACATTTTGAGTGCGGCTGCCGATCACTGTTATCCCACTGACTCCCTGCATTCTCCTCACTTTTCTCCCAAGCTGTCAAACTGGCAAGGCTCAGGAGAAATCACAGGTTTCCTAATTGCATTTGTGCCCGCACAGAGAGAAAACTTAAATACAGGCTGGTCACATCTGTACAGATGATGGAGAATGTTTCACTCCATTCTGTGCTAGTGTGGGCTCTTCAATTTGTGCCTGGCAACATCCTTGTTCCTGAAGACAGAAAGATAAACTGTGGCTTTGTATGGATGTGGAATATGACAAAGCAAAAGGAGAGAAAAGGGAATTAATTTCATTTATCTGTACATTTTCTCAAATGATTCCTGCACTTTCACATATCGAGCTCTCTCTGTGAGCACATCTATCCTGGGTGGCTGTATCTTGGATTTATAGAAAAAGCTTGTTCCTATATCTACTTAGTCAGATTTGAACTCTTTATTAGTGCTGACCAGTCTACTCAGACTCTTCTGACTGTTCTTTGCTCAGAGCCAAGACATCATGCACTGTTTTCAATGGATATTTAAGCATCAAGTGGGGTCTGGTAGCTAGGTAATGCAGAAAGGAAAGCACAGCAGCAGCCAGTCTGGACTGTGACTCTGACTCAAAAGTGGTCAAGTTTTCCTTTGACTGCACAGGATAGGCTCATTTTTAAGAGGTCATTTTCTAGTCAAACCAAACACAAAAGTTGGCTAAATCAAGATGGCCCAGTGACTCCTGGGAATTCCAGTGCCTTTAGTGATGGAAGAGAAAGCAGGAGACACAGACAGTCCTTCCCCCAGGTTAAGGGTGGCTCTGTGGGCAGCCTTAGTTTATTTGGCTCAGTGGCTCATGATTACTGAAATAACAAGAAGCTTTCTTCTATTTTATCGCAAAGTCTCACGGGAGGCTTCATCTGCATACAGTGACTCAGAAAGCTGCCTGCTGAGCTGCACGTACTGGATGTCTGTCTGGAACAAGTCAGAGTAATTTGTCCTCTTGTTTACAGCAGCCTATTTATAACAGCACAGAGATGACCCATGGATACACCAAGTCTATCCCCCAAACACCCAGGAGGGGACTTTTCACACTCATCACAAAGCCCCAAATACTACAGCTCCCTCAACTCCTCCTTCCAGTGAAGATGATCTCCAAAGGCTACAGGGAGCACAGTGGATTAGAGCAGGTTTGGATGAAATACATGAGCAAGAACTTCTGTTGCATCATGATCTCAGTAAGAATCAATCTGCTTTGAGATGATACAAGGCCCAAAGGATGGAGGACAGGTGTCCTTGAATACCTGTGGACTATGCTATCCATTATTACTGTTTTCCCCAAAATAAGTTGTTCACAGCCACTCCAAAGTGATCTGCAGATTTCAGGATTTTTGTTTAATGGCTTCCAATGCTTAAAACTCCTAGAATGAAATCTATAAAGCCACCACCTTTCTCAGTCACTCAGTAATTTCAGCTCTTCACAAGACCAAATTTCAGAAAACACCATATGTCATGTATGTAAAAGAAATAGCCCTGTAATGAATCATATACATGTATTCTAAATTAATTTTTTACAGGAGTAGTTTTAATGTCCTACATTAGCATCTCCTGCTGGCTAAGGCTTCCCCCTAAGAATTAGATAAACAGTTCTCCAACCCATGCACCTTCAAACAATTTCTTCTTCCCAGACAAGGAAACAGGTTTTTCCTCTGTTATAGATACAATACTCTTCATTAGAACCACAGAAACCTAAGGTCCAGTCTTTATCCAAAATTCTGTCTCATGTGCAATTTCTGTTTTGCATTAGAAGAAGAAGGTCAATGTCACTGCTTTGGAAAAGAGAGCAGGTTTCTTAATCAGACATGCCATGCTTATTTTTGACCCTGTTACTAGACTGAAATTAGTGACTATATGAATATATCTCTCATACTTAACATATATAACATATATAAGTATATATATGTCTGCACACACACCCACCAAACCTCAACAGTTATATATATTCATGCATGCATATATGCAAGCAACTATTTAATTTTTACATATATATATTTACAGGCATGTTCATATACATATTTACACATACACTCACATAGTATTTACACATACACTCACATATGCAACTTGGAAGCATCTGACAGTCATTGAGCACTCCCTGAGCTTTGTGATGTCTCTTCTGTGATATCTGAAGAATTTGGTTGAAGATTAAGGGATAAGGTCAATTACTCCTGTAATTACGGAAGAGAGACCCACATGCCCAAAGCTTACCTAAAGCGCTTTTCTGTTATTTATATATATATATATATATATATGTATGTATACTCCATTAAAGGACTCCAAAACTTCTCCCTGCATCCTCTTTTATGTGGGCTGAGCAGCACCACTTGGAAATGGAGAGTATGTGTATCCCAAGCCCTTATCAGCAAAACTATCTGTCCCTTATCATGAGTATGTCTGCCATTCCTACCACAGCACTCTCCTGAAGCAGAGCCACAGGAGGTAGTGATTCTTCTGCCTTTGCTCACAAGTTTCTCCTCCACAGTACAATTTCTAATATCTCAAGTTTTTTAATGCTTACAAAGAAAACAATCTCTTCTCCTGCTCCCTAATTAATTTTTCTTCTTTCTTTCCTTATTTATATCTTACCAATAGCACAGGCCATAAACTAAAATGGTCCGGAGTTCCTTAGTGGCAATTTTGATTCCTGGAGCAATGACAAATACAAGGTGTGAATTTTGCAATTCATGATGAAAAGAAATAAAAGAATTCTGTTTTGAAACAATACAATTCCTTTGATTTTCAATGAGGATATGCAAAATGGGGTTAAAGGTGGTTTGTTAGGTCCTGAGAGATTAGCAATGCTATTTATAGCAATGCTATGTACAGAAAAGACATATGCAATTATTCAATTATTCTGACATATGTTTACAGCTGTTCCCTATCTCCAAGGCTGGTCAGGAAGGATTGGTAGAGTGGACTGTACAACTGATTCAGAATGGAAAAATTTACCCCCTTTTATTTTTGGTAGCCTAGTCTTCATTTTTCAAGTGATGTTTTTGTTCAGTTGCATGAGCTGAGCAGTCTGGATAAATGGTATATATCCCTTTGTCAATATACGAAGGATTCTTTTTTTATCATTTGTTATTTTTACCATGTGTCTGGTCATCTAAGTCATATGCTTCCTGTTTATAACTGAATGACAAACTTTTCAAGCAGAAGGACAGATTCCAAATGATGCACTAAGTACTCATAATAAAAAAAATCTTCACCTGAACATTTTGAAAATGTTCATTAGGAGAGAAATGTGGCAGAATAAAATAGAATCTGGACAAGTATGCACAGATGCCATTTTGTGGTGTCTTGCCAGGTCTAAGATTAAAGACTCAAAATATAAAAAGGTGAAATAAGGAACTCTTAATGATTTTGCAAATGGTTTTAATTCACGAAGAATTGCATGTCATGAGTTAGAGAGTGAAATAGGGTGGGATTAAGGCTTTCTGACACTAATATGGGTAGACTTAAATTACTAACTGACCAGAGACCTTGCTTTCCAGGAAAATTTCCCTAAATTTAAATGTGTTATATCAGGTGTCAAACATTCTCTAGCTACATCACAGCAGTGAGAACAGAAGCCTTTCAACTAATCACTCAATGTATCTGTGGCTGGATGCATTTTGTTGTTTTCTGGCAATCCCACTTCAGGTCCTTGAGCCTTCTCCATCCAGGAGGAGTGGGGGAGAAGTGGAGATTGGTTGAAAGCAATATACAGCTCTCTCTTCCCAGAGCAAAGATGCATACAGCAGTATGTGACAGTAGTGTCAGCAGGGAAATACATCTTGGAGTGCAGGGAGTTTAAATGATTATTCCTTGGCCTTGTAAGAAGCAGCCTTTGGGCCCATTTGTGCTATGCTCCCTGAGCATTTCAAAGAGCTGTTTTCCCCCAAAGACTTCAGCAGGATGAAAAAGAACAGCTCATGGGGAAAACACTGCCCAGAGTGGGTATGGGAGGGGTGGGCAGAGGCAGCTGGCTCTGGTGCTTTGGACAGAGGAGTCAGGAGGGTTTCTGCTGCAGGGAAGGAACACCACTACATCCATCATAAATGAAACCTGTTTCTTTGTAGTTATGTAGAGCTATCAGACCATTTTCTTGTGCTGCATTGACGGGTATTCTCAACAGAGGCTGTCTTAGACACTATGGCTTGGAAGGAAAATTAGGGAGAAAACCACAAAACATAAAGTCCAGCATGTCAACAATGATTTCTTCTGATCATGAGCAGTGCTGAGATCATATGCTACTGACATCAGTGGAATTTTACTTGTGCCTCAATATCCATTAGATTCCAACAGTCAGTTAAGTGTTTAATGCATTCTGATATGAGTCAAAACTATACCTGAGATTGGGAGGAGAGCTGGACATAACCTTACACCTTATAATCATTCTCTTATGATGGAAGAGCATTTTGTACAACCAAATCTACATTCCACTGCTCTCAAGTTAGGTCTCACTCGTGATGTGCATTCTCAATATTTCCTTCTTCTCTAGATACTTATGTGAACCATGCAGCTGAAGCATCATCTTCACCTTCATGAAGACCTTTTTTGAGACATGACCTTCAAAATATTTGTCTCATAAAGTCCTTGTAGGTTACTGAAGTGCAGACATTCCTAATTTCCAGGCTAGAAACTAAGGCTTGGAGATGATGTTACTTGCCAGGCTCACAGAAGAAAGTAATAAGCAAAAATCTGAAAATCAGGCTTTACAATCCCAAGCCAGTGATTTAACTCTTGGAATAGTTTCACTGTCCACTTTGTGATTGAAGCCCTGAAGACCCTTTCCCTCCTGCCCTCCCACATAATTAAATTGGACGTTGAAGCTTTTCCATTTCTCATTAGATTTTGTCCTGTGCTTTTACTTAACAAATATTTTGCTTGAATACTATTTTTTTTGTCCTCCCAGCCACTTCCATTATTCCTGTTCTGCCTTTGCTTTTCCTTTTGCATCTACTTGTTGCAACTGAGATCAGCAGAAGCTGCTGTGTTAGAAGTCCCAGGAGCCAGAAAAACCACACATAGGATTTTTAAACTTCTGAACCCTATCTTCTCCCTTTGCTTCATTGAGTTGCTTAAAATTTCATGTACCATGCAAAGCAAGTCTAGTTTCTCTGCAGGCAGCATAGACTATAGTTTGTTATGGCAGCATTTTCTGGGGCTGTTAAGGGGAGATGCAGACTACTATTGAATTTGTGTATTTCTGATTTGCTTCTGAGGCTCAGAGGGCACAGGATATTTATTGAGTCTTTCATAAACATGAACTCTTCATCTGCATCAAGATTCAATTCACAGACCAGTTTGGAGCATGGCTGTTCCCAGTTCTCTGTCTCCTTTTTTCTCTTCTCTCTTCTCTTCTCTTCTCTTCTCTTCTCTTCTCTTCTCTCTCTCTTCTCTTCTCTTCTCTTCTCTTCTCTTCTCTTCTCTTCTCCTTCTCTTCTCTTCTCTTCTCTTCTCTTCTCTTCTCTTCTCTTCTCTCTCTCTTCTCTTCTCTTCTCTTCTCTTCTCCTTCTCTTCTCTTCCCCCTTCAGTCCTTCAAGGGGTCTCTCTACATTGTGTTTTCCCCTCTGCTCTACTGTCGTCTGCTTGGTGGCAGACTGTCTCATGCAGCTGAGATCCACTCTGACCCCATAACTGAGCATTGTTTGTCAGCAGCAAGAGTAGACTGGGAACCTCTCAGTCAGGTGTTGTAAAGTGTGTCTGGCAGCCACAAACTTTGCTACACCACTAGCAAAGGCCTCTTGATGCAAGGAACCTAGACTTCCCATATTTCTTTACAACTTCCAAGTACAATCCTAGAGCCAAATTCATAGCAAGTGAAAAGCAGGCTGAAGGCTCATTTCCTGATGGAAAGAAATTGTGAATGCTAGCTACTTTCAATATCATGCACACTGTGCCTTGCATTTGAAGACATCCTTAAGCATGGTTTTCTTGGTTTCTATTGTTTGTATGTTCTGCCCCAATGATATTTCAGTGTGTATTTTAATGAGTGAATTTCTTATATAGCTCACTGCACAAAAATTCCAGTTACATTATTAAAAATTCCCTAGTACTGATTTTTGGATCAGATATTTCCTGCATGTATTTTGAATCCACTGTTGGTTATTGAGCAGCTTTTTTCCCTATTTTTTTTTTTTGGCTTTTGGTCCTGTCTGGGAATAAAGCCTAATATGGGTCTGCCTTCAGTACTAACTACCATTTTTTCCTCCCCTGTATCCCAGACTACAGCATGGACCTCTCTTAAACCCCTCTCTTAAACCAAGTGAGACAAGATAAGCCTTTTCTGCCTGGCAGCATTTCAGAGACATTAAGTGTAAGAGAGAAGGTAAGTAATTCACCATGCCTCCCCATTTCTGTAATGGGGGAGGACATGATACATTTACAATACTCCTCTGGGGATATTTCATCACTTATGCCTAACTCTAATGGACAAGAATTGATTTGAACTTTCTACTTAGCACAGAGCTGTAAACAGTTTCATTCCAGGTCGCAGCAATGAACTGGTGTTTTGTGAACTTGAGAGAATTTTGGAAAACTTCTGTGTCAATCTATTAAGTAAGCTAGCAGTGAGTGATCCAAGGTTTGCTAAATTGTCTTTTCAATTTTTTTAGAAACAGAAAGAGCAATTACTAACCTAGATTATACATTTTTTTCATTCTAACATCATTCCTCCATTTTTGTCAGGGTATTGGCATTTGAGCTATCTCATTTACTTTCAGTTGAGATTTGTCAAATCGTGATACAGTTCAGGAAGGTATTTTTGTTGTTCTATTTAATGTCAGATGCTCATTTTTGTAGTTCTCAGAGCAAAAAAATCCAGAAAATTCCTTGTCCTGCTGTAATAACATCTGTTAATGTCTAAAGTCTATCTATCTATCAAAAAATAGCATATAAGGCTCCTGAGGTATTCCCTGTCAAGTTTTCTATTGGTGGTACCTTAGGCAGTTTTAATCCTGGGCATGAAAGCAAAATTCCTTTTTTTTTTTTTTAATTGGCATATACAGTATTTTATCTTTGCCAAGGTTTGCAAAGTGAAAATACAGAGCTCTTCATATCTCTGCTAGGGAGCAAATAAACAGCTCCAGTTATCACATGCTGCCTTTTTAAAAGCCTGTTATATTAGAGATTGTCTAGAAAGGTTGTAGCTGGGGCAAATGATCACATCAGTAATCCATATTTTAAGATCCCTATTTCCAACATACTCCATCATCATGGTGAGCTATGAAAACATTTTGTAAGGCATTAACAATTCTTCACAGATAATACAAATAGTCACAGAAAACAGACGAGCAAAGGAGATATGTTTCATATTAATTCTAAAGTCAGAAATCAGGCAAGCATAAGCAAGAAAAGACAAAACAATGACCTTCCCAGCTCAGCCTTTTGTTCCTCTTAACTAAAGATGTTGTTCTGCAAGACTGTGTTTTTGCGCTGTTCCTTTGCACTGAAGACTGAAAAAGGCAGAGAAAACTGCCTTTTTTTTTGTGGATCATCATCTGGAACTGGTGCTGGAACAAGACACTAGCCCTGAAAGCTGTGCTCTGGGGCCACAGAATTGTCTCTAACACAGGCAGGGCGGAAGATGTCAGGTTTCAAAATCAAGCAGCACTAGCTGCCACTACCATCTGACATTTGAATGGGATCCCAACCTATTTCCAGCTGGTATGAACACTCAGAGCCTAATCCTCACAAGATTTTCTTGTTTTGGTACTCTCACTGACATCAGTGAAACTGGCCTTTTGTTAACAATTTTTCTAGTTTCTAGCAAGAGATGACTTGGAGATAAATAGAAACAAAATGGCAAAAGGCAAGACTGTCACCAGACTACTGTAACTTTGATACTTTTTGATTGGAATAAATAATGGAAAAACAGCCTATGTGCCTTCAGGAAGTTGAGAACCACAGTATTGGATGTTTAACTTCTGTATCTCTACATTTTAAGAGAGAAAAGCTTTTAATTTCCTGTTGGTCCCATGTTTGAGCAGAGTTTTTGGCGTTCATCCAGCACAAATTTAAGGAGTTAGCAGCAAAACCTAGGTACAAGTCTAAATTTTACTCCCTGGTTTGTACTGGTACATGTTACAAACATGGCAATAGGACTGGACATGGCACTGGACTACTGCTGTTAACAGGTTGTGCTCTTGTCTTCATTTTCAAATAACTCATTAATTTGGGTATTCCAATATTATGAGGGTCAGGTGAGCTAATGTTGAATGCCAATATGTTTCTGCTTATTACTTTGGTGCTTTTGTTCTCTTATAATTTTTGTTATAGTTCAGTTTGATTTGATTTTATAACAAGAGGCACGGCTGTATTTTAAGTGTTTTGTAATGAGTTGCTCCAAGAGACACATTTTTTGACCCACTACCTCAATTTAGAATCTTTCTTGAGACAAATTTGCAATTTGGGAACCACAGAAGATGAAGAGAGAGAGGTGCTAGCACAAAGGATTTCATCTGAACACTTCTCATTCCAGCACGTTTCAGGGAGAAACTGCTAAAAGGAACTGGCTCTTCTAATACACTCCTTATCATGAAACCACAAAGACAGACTGGAATGAATTTTTAACTTCTGTAGTGATAACATTTGCCCCATCTCTTCTATCCTCATGGATATCCTGGGAAATGGATCCTGGATGCAATACACAACGCTGGCTGCCAATTACTGCTTCACAGACCAGCAATGAGCTGGTAGCAGGAAGCGACAGAACCTCCTGGCATTTATTGCTTTAAAAGGTGCCCATCCACAGAGATGGCACCTGGGACCAGAGGGATGGGCTGTTCAGCACAGGAGGCATTAGGCATTGAGGCACTCAGGCACAGACAGATTCTTCCAGCCAAGTGGAAAGAGTCATTAAAGACTAACCAGCCTACAAAAAATTGTTTATGGTTTTAACTATAATGGTAAACAATTTATAAACCACTGGAACAATGTTTGCCAAAGTAATTCATAAGACAACCGCTTGGTATTTCAAAGTAATTGAGCAATTTTTGAATCCCCTTGTTTCTCCGTCTAACTTTCAGAACAGATTGTGTTACTTGGTTTGTTTGCTTTTTTTTTTTTTTTTTGTTAGGAGCACCAACACTACTCATCCCAGCTCCCTGCATGCTCTAGGATTCATATACAACATGATCCTAGAAAATATGCCACTACACACTCTGTGGAAGGTGTCTACAAAGACTCTTAATTGGCTGAAAATCATAAAGGTCTTCAATACAAACAATGATGACAAATGAAAAGAAATTCTTTACAATGCCTCAGTATTCCTGTCCTTATATCCTTCTTCTTTTCTTTGATTATGTCCCTATCTATTCCCCCTCAAACTCAAAGTATAGAACCTTTTCTTTTTATGGGTTTGCTCTTTGCTTTTCCAACCACTGTTGTACCCTTTTCTCTGTAACTTTTATTGGAGATTTATAAACCTTTCTTATGGATCTCCTTGTCCTAGACTTGAGCTTAGTGAAAAGTGCTTTTTCGACTTGAGCAACCTCTTCCACTTTTACCCATTTTGGCATAGTCACCTTTCTGCTTTCCTTCTTGCAATACCATGTCTCCAGTATGCATAAGAAGTCTTTGTGAACCTTTCAATTTTGTTACCTGAATTTCATGATCTTTCTTGTATTATCTTTCTTTCCTTCCTTTCTTTTCTTTAAGCCAAAATAAAATAGGCTACCACTATGAATCTGTTCTGGTATTCAGAAACATCCGAAGTGTTCTTGAAGCAATTCTTAAACACTGCAGTGTGGCCTGGGCCAAAGAGTGGTTCTTTAAAGGCATATCATAAATGAAAACACTCTCCATAATAAATGCTATTTGCACAACCACTTGACTTCTTCCTTCCAGCCATTCACTAATGAAAACAATAATATTTTTAATTTAACAAAATAAATAAATAAATATAGGTGCAACTTCTCCTTTCTGGCAATATTTTCATTTTTACTGAATCATATTAAAGGAATGTACTGAAATGCAGTGTGATGAATTAATTTTAATGAAAACTCGGATGAGGACAATGAATCTGGTAAGAGAAGATGCCAGCATCTTTATACACAACATCCTTGAAAATCTATCTCTTCTTATTCTGTATCGGATAAAAATTCTGCATTGAAATGGCTTAACCCAAGGTGCTATAAGTTTTGGAATTCAAACTAGATTGCAACTTTTTCAAATAATACTTAGGTACAAAAAATCTTATGTATGGTTCCTAATGATGGACTTCAATATAACATTGCTAAAGAAAGCTGTAACTTTTATTGCTTCCCCCCTCAAACCTTTTCCCAAGAGGCAGCCCACACATCCGGTCCTGATATTTTTCACTTGTGATTCTGGATACATGCAACAATTGTCTGGGAAAGATTGCAAGGTCCCTTTACACAGGGTGAATTAGGTAAAGACTCAAAATAAGTGGTGCCAATCCCTTAATCCATCTGGTTTATGACTGTTCCAGATGGAAGGAAGCTATTAGAACACCACTCTTAACTCCCAGCAAAGGCTGAATATAATCTCCAAATTAATGATTTACCATATGAGCAACCTAAGCTTCGTCAGAAGGCCAAGAAAGTATTTGGCCCACTCAAAAATTTCCATATCCATCTTGAAACAGAAAAGAGCAGATTAACAGTTCCTGAAATTTAGTAGCAAAAGAAGCTGGGACACCTTGACAACGGCTGACAAAAGCAGGACAGAAGTCAGCCCTTCCACTCTTATGCAAGCTGAAAATGTAGCTCTTCAGCCTACAACATATTGTAGGACAACCATCCTCTCCTGTGGCAGAGTTTCTAATTCAATAATGCAGGGGCAGCTTCTGACATTCAGCTTTGCTGGAAATGAGAAAAGCTACCAAAATGAATTACTTTCATTTTCATTCAACCTAATGTTGTGCAACTTGTGTGGACAAGCAATGCAACCACAAAGTGAGGGAAGCAGTTGCTAGGGGGTGACCAGGGGACCCTAAAGCTGCTGGGGCAGCTGAATGGCAGGGCAGGGCTCAGCACACAAAGGCACAGATGAACAGGAGGAACCCAAAGCTTCGAGTGACACCTAAAGGCAGCTGGAATAATAGAGGCCTTTAAAGAGGTCTTTGAAAGTGGAATGTGGAGCTGGGATAGCAGGGGTACAGAAAAGGCATTGCTGAGGATTTTTCTCTTCGTTAAGTGAAGTAAAATACAGCCCTCGCTCATTATGGAGGCAGGCAGCCTTGCCAGGCTGATACATCTCATCAGCCTATTAATAAAGCTCTGCTCGAATCTAGTTTCACAAGGCAAGCCATCAGAGTCTGTGCTTCCAACACATGCTACAGACACAGGGCTATGGAAAATCTCACCCTCCAGAGAGACCTGAGTGAGGCAGTCTTTTCATTAATACCAAGTCTGCACAATGAATCAACAACAGATTCAATAAGGCCAGGAAGAGCAAAAATAGAGCTTCTGACAAAATAAAAGACATGTAATGAGATCAGAGTGAATTTAATGGGAACCTCTATTCCACTGAATAGGCAAGGTCCCAGACATCCTCCTTCCTGGGTCTCAGGAGCTAAGCCAATAGACTTCAAGTTGCATCATTAAGTTCAAAATCAGACAAACTGTAATTGAAATAAAAGTCTTATTTTTGGATTGTTGATCAAAATGGAGCTCAGATGTGCCTGAGGGCATGATTTTCATCAGGACCTCAATGCAATCCTTGATTTCCCAAGCACTGCACCTGCAATGAATCATGGGCTCAACTAGTAGCATATTAATACCCAGTTACCTGGTGTGCAGGTGGAAATAGAAAATGCAATATTTAAATGCTTTAAAAGCACCTGCCATTTATAATGAACACAATTCTTTCCAGGCACAAAATTGCATCTTAACACACATATGCCATTACTGAAAATCATGCCCAGTGATTTTGAAATACTATATTCACATTTGTGCCTACATCCTGATAGCCTTTCATTTCCCCTCCCTCCAATAATTAGTCTAAAAGACCCTCTTCCTGACTAAGGAAGTTAGTAGAGTCTCCATATAGTGTTCATAGGAGATCCCTGATCCTTGTGGGAGAGTATCACAAAGCACACATCGACGGAGAGCCAAGCAATGATCCTACACTGCAGCTCATAGTTAAAGACCACTAGTTAAAAACAGCATGTGGGCCCTCCTTTCATATGTGATACAGCAGGTGATGGAGGACTGAGAGAAATGAAAATCTCGTTCTTATGGGTGAAGGGACAGCCTGTTATCTATCCAATTTTCCCCACACATGAGTAGGTAATAAATACCAATTAGCATCCATTGTCCTAATGTCTTGAAGCTTGGCCTCCAACTTGGTGTCACACACAGATTCAGCAAATCCTGTGAGATATTGTGGTACCTAGGAAGAAGAGAAGGTAATTTGGGAGTTTGGAGATCTGGGGCAGACAAATGAGAGAAATAAATGGCTTCTACATTTCGCTTGTTTCCTGCAGAAGAAAGCATCTGCATCAAAAAGAGTTTAAACATAAGGGAATACATTCTCAATGTGTTGCACAGGGATTTAGCCACATGACTCCCATTGATGTTTATGGGAAATGAGTGACTAAATCCCCATGTAATAGGTTGAAATTTTAGCCCAAGGAGACTGACTGTGGAGGAACTCATCAAGGTCTCTGCTTACAAAAATTGTGAGCATATCAACCATTCCCAAATACTATCTCTTTTTACTGGTATATAATCAAGTGGACCCCTTGAAAGGGACCAGTGAAATTAGCTCTGTAAAAGGTTACTGAGAAATTTATAAAACTTCTCTACAAGCAAGTGCATAAACATGATCTGTGGGTGCAAAGGCATATCAGAGGATGACTTTTGTGTTGATCATGTCACTTTTTACAAGCAGATACTCTCCTGAAAGACAACAAGGGATTATTGAATAATTTAATGCTTCAGACTTCAGCAACAAAAGGTATCTAGCAGCATGGACATCCTGCTACAAAATGCATCAAGAAGAGCTTCTAACCATAGTTAATCTCAGTAGGATGCAAGAAAACAAGGAAGATGCTAAATCCCTTGGCTGTTCTCCTGCCTTAAGGAGGATGGAGATAAACATCAGATTAAAGTGAGAGAATCTCTTCCGTCTTCCAATTACACAGATAGTGGCCTACCGCAAGCCAGAAATTTTTCAGTAGCCAAAATTTACAACCAAATTTGCTATATGAATATCAGATTAGAGGTTTAACCAGGAAATACATGTCTAATTCTTTCCTCAACTACATGACAGCTACTGCTCAGGGTAAATTAGCAAAGGACTAGCCTATTTCTGACTAAAATATAAAGTCTGGGTAAGAATGCTCTGTGAGACCTGCATCCTTTCTGCAGTAATGCCAAGGGAATTCTGCAGATATTTCCCCTCCCTGCCTTCCTGTCTGCCCGCACCCAGTAGGGTTTTATGGAGAGAGTATGGACAAAAATGAAACATTTTAACGTAGCAGACCAATAGATTTTAAGTTTAAAGGAACACTAGTTCAAGTACAGTTATTATAGAAAGCAGGTTCTTCAGATGTGCAGCCAGTAAAATGATTGTTGCATGTCTTTAATTTTTTCATACAGTCACTGAAAAACCCCTTCCTACATAGGCAAGTATTCATGATTATTACACAGACTTGAGAAATCTCTGAAGGTTATGGTTACAGCAATAGATTTTTTTTAATTTAACAATAATAAGCCATCAGTCAGTGTCATTCCATGAAGTTTGAGCAATGCATACCTATTCTTCTCTGGCCATCAGACTACAATTTCAAAAGATAAACTGCATTCCTCTGTGAGTTTCAACTCTGAAATACTCTATATGTGAAAATTAATCTGGCAGACTCTTCTGAAATCACAGGCTTCTGAGATGAGCAAATGGGTACAGTTTTCTTTTAACTGTTTTTTGAACCCCATGTGTTGAGAGAAAACAACAGAATGGAAATTGCTCATCAAAATGTTAACTTGTGGCACGGCAGAGCCCCAAGCAGGTGTGTGGCATACCGTTCCCTGCGCTGACATGCCTACCACATGGCACCCAGTTCTGCCACCTCCGTCCCTTCCCTTTGGAATTCCTCCTCCTGTGAGCGCTGAAACATGGCTTGACTCTGAGTTGCACAGAAGTGATGTGTGTGCTTTCAGAAAGCAGGTGCTTTGGGAAAACCTTTGTTTAGGATAATCTGTTGTGGAATAATCCTTTGGATTAACTGAGGTGGCCATGGATCTTCCAGCCCAAACATAACTGTGTCAGCGAATGTGTTTGCTGTTAGGGGCACAGCTAGTCAGGAAAAGAACATCATCTTGCTAATTCAAGAGGAACAGTGAGGTTGCTGACCTATCACAAATAACTGAATTTTTCAAATTAACCAACTGTTCAACAGACAATAGAAAATATAAATAAATAAAGGCTAAAGTGTCACAGAGCATACTTTGTTCATTTATTTTGACAACTCCTTAGGTTTAAATTGTGAAAATACTTTGCAGTGTAAAAGTAAATGTGCTGTGATGAACTTTCTAAAAATAATGAAGGCTTCATCATCTTTGAATGAATGTCTATCCCTGTAGCTTGTAGCTGGAACTGAAAACTAATGGAGAAATTACTGTACAAAAGCAGCTTTTTTAGAGAAATTATGGGAGTAGAAATGTTCTTTTTGACTTGTTCTTCATTCTTCACAGTGTTGCATGTATTTCAACATCACAGACCTCAAGAAGCCAAAAGCTATTATGTGTCCCCTGGATTCTTTAGCTCTCTGCTAAACCTTGGGGAAGGCTCATTCAGATTTCCCCAAAATCTCTAATGAAGAACACAGTATTGTGTCCTGGTCTCTTATCCACCCCTATTTGCCTTGTGTAGTCTTGCCACACTTTCACAATTTGATATGCTACATTTCAGATACTTGCTCACAACCAGGTTTTGGATAAAGAGAAGGATTGAAATAAAACTCCCCATGGGCCTAGAATAAAATTTCACTTGCTCCAGAATTACACATTTCTAAACATACTACCCACAATTTTAGAAGTAATTTTTGAAATATAAGCTTAATGGTATAAAGTGTTTATCTTCACACTTTATTTTCACCCCTCTTAAAATGAAAGAAAATGTTTTATTTTTCTAAAGCATAAAGACAATGTAGCTCCATAAACTAAAGTGCTGTGCTCTTCTTCCAGCCACTTATTTGTCTTTTTCTCCCACAAAATACAACAGAAACATAGGATACCTTATTAATGTTATTTGAAAAGATGCTATAAAACCAGTGCTATGTGACTAGTTGTCTCGGGGCTTAAACTGTAAGTTTAAGAAAATCCTGTTAATGTCAACTGGCTGCAAGAAAGTCTGTGGGCTACAGCAGCCCTTCTTTGGTGGACCTGGTTATTTGCTGAATTCCTGTTTTCTCTTAGAAATGTCAGTATGAACAACTACCGTTTCAGGTGGCAAAGAAGAATTACCATGCCAGGGCACACATGTGTGACACTCTTTCCAAATCTTCAAGAGGAAAAAAAAAAGTTTGGAGCAAAAATCCTCACAGATTCTGCCTCTAAAGAAATATGAACTCTCAACTGTTTCAGCCACTGGGTTCCAGCAGCTGCTGTTTATTCCTTTCATCCAGAGAGTGAGAATTGAAGAATAAAAGGCTAAGAGATGGAGTTTTGTGAGTGAGACGGTTTGAGTCAAAGAATTACACTGAATGTAAATAGACTAGAGATAAAGAAGGGAGTTGGTATGGGACACCTTATGCTGACACCACATTTATTTACCACAGTACAGGGCTGACTGAACAGGCAGCTGTCAGGGGAAACATTCATTGATGGGACTGGGCTGGAGAATGGTAGAGGGCCTGATCCAAATTTACCAGGAAAAGCATTCCTAGTAAAATATAATGCAGCAGTAACCATTGTTATAATACTTACTACAGAGTTAGTGTAGTTTGCTACTCAGATGTGACAGTATTAAGAGGTGAAAAAGGGCAGTTCTTGCTACATGGACAGCACTGATGGGATTTTCAGGTTTGCCATTTTCCTGTGGCCAGAGAGGTAAATAACTCAGAGACAAAGCTTGATTTCAGCCATGGGATGGCAAAGGGAAAACCAAGTCACAGCTCAGTAGATACTCAGTTGCTCCACTGGCAGCCTCAGTCTTTCCTTTCTTCTCAGGATGGAATTTTTTATGATAGCTCTGAGCTTTGACTTCATTCTTAATAGCTGAATTTCTGTCCAAATGCCTCTTTTCTGCCTGCTTAGACTAGGTGTGTGAAGGGGGTGTGTGGTATTGCCCTAGAGGATCATGCTGTTTGAGGACAATAAACAGATCTAAAATTATTTTCTTTAACCCCCACCTTCTCATTATCATTTTGCAGTGATAAATACAAAGTGCAGATAAGCAGTGAAAATACAAGATGCGAAATACCCATGACAAAATACAGCAGCACTAAAATGACACTTTCTCTGCCTTTACTTGGAACAGTAGTTAGCTGACATGGTAGAAATCATAAAACTGAAGAGCAAAAGTATTTTCAGCAAAAAAAAAAAAGTGATTTGATAATCTTTAAAGATTCTTCATAGCCCATATTTCACTGGAGAACCAAAGTCCCCAGGATTTGTTGGGATACCTCCTGTGTGGCTTTAAGGATGGGTACCAACATCATAGTGTCAGCTGAGCTGCATTAGGAGCCATATGATGCTCTGTGGTCTAACAGCAGGGCATGCAATGCAGATCAACCATTCCTAAATTTGGTGGGCATGATCTTCTCAGGGCAAAGCTCATTCACACCTACAGCATTGTCAAAGACAAAGCTCAGAAGTCTTTTCTTCCCTATGACTTTTTAAAGTGAGATGGGTCCTTAGAGGAAATGTTGGGATGAAAATGTTTAAGTATTATTCAGTACATTCCTGAAATTTTCCGGTGCTGCTCTTATTCAGGATTAAGTTCTACTTTATTGTGTTGTACCAACAAACAAACAACAAATCCAACCCCAAGGCATTTAGTCTTAATCCACTGGATTTTTATTGCACTACTGCTTAAGTGGGAACAGACCTCAAATGCTGCTACTCCTTTTCTGAAGGCAGAAGACCGTAGCACAAGCTCAGAAGCTTGACCATTAATTGTTTGTATTGCAGAGCCTATGACATACTTAAGTAGCTGAGCACAACAATAAACACAATAGCCAGTTCATTAAATCATTCTTTGTTAAGACTTTCCAAGGCTTTGGGCTTAAGCCTCTTAAAATTGAAATCATTATGCTATTTTTTTTTTAAACAAATGAGCAAACGTAACTCACATAAAAAAGGGGAAAACACAACAGAGTCTTTGATGTATGCATCATCACTGTGATGTCTTACTGAGATTAAGCTATATGTCTAACACTGCTAAGAGGTTTCAACAGCTCTTTCCAAGGAGAAGCTGAAATCAGGAAGGGCTATAAAGTGCTGCTGTTGCTGTCACCTCTCCTGCAACAGCTTTCCTTGGCCTGTCACATCATAAGAGAGGCTATCAATAAACTTTGTAGAGTGGTGTTTGTGGTCCCTCTTGTGTCTGTAAGTTCCTGTCAAAGCCCTGACTTGTTGACGCACCCTGACAGGCTCTGAGGATGACTAGAAATGACAAAAGGTGGAAGCAGGAATGGAGGTTTGCTGCCTTGGGCAAGTTTGTTCTTTTAACACCATATACTAATATTCAAGCTTAGAAAAACAGCCAAACTATTCACAGCCATGAGGTATTAGGCAGGCATTTTACACAAGGCTATTTAGATATGGATAAAACACCTTAATAATATGCTACTGTGATGAGTGCACCAAGTTATGCTCCTTTTTAAATCATAAACCTCACCCTTTCTTTTGCTACACAGCTCTGGCTGCCTACAGCTTGTTTCTTCTCTCTGTGCCAACATTGCAGCCACACTGCAAAAGAACTCAGTTTCTCTTTCTCCATAAAACAATCCTGCACCTTTACTCACATCATATGCCATGGGCAGAATCTCTGCCTTTCCCGTCCTGTAAACACTGTTAGTATGTGAAATCACACACTATTTGCATGAGAACATATTCTATGGAAAGCAGAAGAGATATGCAGAGCTAAGCAAAGGCTTAAAAGAAGAAATTACCATTTTTTCTCCACTGTTGCTACTATTTGCTATTTCTCTTCCCTCCCTTGTGATGGTTATGACCTTTATTGTTAGGACCACGTCAGACTAAGGGCCAGCCTCTGATGGGTGCTGAGTGCTCCCTGGTTTTGATGGGTTACTCAAAGCTTCTAGGGCCCAGTTTCCTTTCCACAGGTATCCCTAAGCACTTTAGGGCCGGGGAGTGTTTCTTACAGCCTTGAGAAGAGACATGTTCCTCTCTGGGAACAATAAAGACAAACAATAATGGGTGTGTTGAACATCCTCCTCAATCAGACCATTTAATTGCTTTTTCACATTTTTCATAATTTCTTACAATTGTTGCTAATATAAATTTCAAGACAGAGCTTACCCTGATATGGAAGTTACAGAATCATAGTCAAGGATTCTTTCTCTGTGAATTACCATCCCCCAAGGCAGTTCTTCCTGACAAGAGGAGGGTGAAGAAAAAAGGTGGGAGGGGGAGAAGGAGGCAAAGCCCAGCTTCTTTTTGCCCATGTAGGGTACCTCAGCCTGAGCATAGGGCTGCAAACTACATGCCTAGGACAGTTGTGGTCTCAGATCTAAGACTAGGCTCTGGTTTCTGTGCAGACACAAAGCACTTACAGCTTGAAAATACATCTATAAATGAATTGAGAGTTAAAAACTACTAGAGAATACTCCATGGGATTATCTGTACTATCAAGACAGGAAAACTTTGCAGATGCTACTGTCTCTCTAGAGGAATAAATGCTTGCATTTTAATATTCTCAGCAGCTGGTTCCTGTTGAATGCCATCAGGATGATTCAGCCACCCACCAGGAACACCAGTAGCAAGTGCACACACAGACAAATCTGCAAAACTTTCTGCTTCTGATGCCACTGTTGTTACTTTGGCAGAGTCTGATCTGTATTAGCTTTTCTTCATTACTACCAGTAGCAGGTTTAACTTCACCTCAGGATGGTGAAAGAAAAACAACCAATCCCTGGGGCTGCCCTAATCAATCCAACTGTCTGCTTCCTATCAGTAGTGCTTCCCACAATCCACATCATTAGCAGCTTACTCTGTGGTTACCTCACTCACTTTCAGCCTCACCACAAGTCACATCTGCCCTGTGAGCTCAAAGTGATGGCCCAGGCAGTCTGATGTCCTTTCCCCTAACTGCGGTCCACATCTGATGAAAGGGACATCACCTTATAACACACTTGGTTTCGGCATGAGACTCAACTGCAATAGATTACTTCCTCACCCCTGCTGATGAACAATTTATGTCTAAAAATACAAGGTCTGCTACCTCTCCCCATTTAAAAAGAAAAAAAAAATCAACCTCAGTGACGTTCTGTCTGTGGTCTGTGGACCACTTCCAGGTGTTTTATGGAGGTGCATCTGTCTAGCAGCAATAATGAGGCATTTACTTTTCCTCAAGCAGCAATGCTTCCTGACAGTCGTTGACTGGGTCAAATCACTCAATGCTTCCTCTAATTCTACTGGGACAAATTTCTGCCTCGCTTTTGTCTGGCACTTCTTGGAAGTAGAATAAACTGTGATGCCAATCTGCAGAACCCTACCTGGAGGGGCGAAACACCAGAGAAGACAGAACTAAACAGCACAGTCACTCCTGCAGACTGGTGAACCCATGACTATAGATTCTGCATAAGGGAAAGAGTCTCTCAGTGGTAATTCATGTGATAACTGACAGCCAGAGAGTGAAAATAAACAGCTCAAATGCAAAATGGTGGGAACGTAACAGAACAGCTGCATCCATCTGGTCAATAACACCCGCTTAAGTTTTCCTCCTTAATGCTACTGCCCCTTCACTTGTCTTGATAGGAGAGATGCGACAGGTGGACAACAATGCCGTATCAATATCTATTCTCAAATTATGGGGTTTAATTCCATCATTACAGAGGATCCTAATTTCAGCATTATTCAATGTTTTGAAAGAAAAAATCATGCTTTCAACATGATAAATGTCAGCACTGACCAAATCAGTGGTGTTGGCCTGCCAACAGGAATGACCTCAAATACTGGTGCCATACATATAGGTAACTCCTCAAGTAGTCTGTCAGAAAAATGCTAGAAACTTAGGTTATTACCTGTGCCAAGTTATCCTGATATGGAAAACAAGCCAAAATAGATAAATCAGAAATTGTTCATTGGGTAAGTGACATAAACATTATAAAAACAAGCATTCTTGTGTCAGATCCCTGATGTACCCATACAGCTTGTGACACCTACTGCTGACTGCAGTGATATTCATCCTGGTTAGAAGAGATCCTATCATATTCCTTACTTTTTTTACAAAGAGTATCTTCAAGAATTTGTATAATTTCCAGAATCCAGAGTCATCCCTACCATGATCTCAACTTAAATCAACAAAGTTATGGAACCACCACTTGTTCTCTCTAATGAGTGAACAGTTAAGTGCCATTCAGAGTCAGCCAGGAGTGTGCATGAATATGGAAAAGAGAAACAGGAGGGCAGCAGAAACGAAGAGAATAATCTTTCATGCCAATTAAAAAAACCCCAAAAAATTAATGAAAATTTTAACTGCCTGCCCAGTTTCCTAGTATTTCATCTCATGTAGAAAACAAGAATTAAAATGCACAGAAAACAAAATCACTGAAAAATGGGGATTTAATTTAATTAAACAATAAAAACCAGTGTTTTGCTTTTTTTCCTCTCCTTTGAAAAAAGAATGAGAGGAAGGAGAAAGAGAACATTTTAATTTCTTTTACTTTTCTTTTTTTTCCCCCAATCAATATTGAGGTTTTTTTGACAAGTTCTTCCAGTAAGCTATCTCAATGGATGCGATGTGGCAACAAGGATCTGTAACCGATTGTGGTTTCAGGGCTGAGAATTCATTGGATTGTCTTCTCTGTTATTTTAGCCCCAAAGTATATTTTAAATAGCCTTAAAGAGAATGAAAATTCTTCTCATAGCAGTGACAGGGAGAAATGGTTTTAGAAAGGACTTCCATATTTCTAACAGTTTTTGGGTTTTTTGTCCTTTTGAACATTTTTTCTTTGCTTGTATTGATGCAACAGGATAGCCTTTTTAAAAAAGAATTTGGAATACGACACTCAGTAATCCATCCATTAACAAGAATATCCAGATATGTGTTTCTTTCAAGCAGTGAGTGTCATGGCGTTTCCTTCCGTGTACTTTGTTCACATCTGAGACAAGTCAACCTCACGAAACCAGTTTGAGAGAACGGTTTTTCTTTTTTCTTTTTTCTTTTTTTTTTTTTTATTTTAATCTTTTAAAAAGGATGTTATTGTCCTAAAAGTGAATCTGAATGATCCAGACTGGCTCCATGTCAGTGCTTGGTCTACAAC
Source organism: Vidua macroura (assembly GCF_024509145.1). Taxonomy (NCBI): domain Eukaryota; kingdom Metazoa; phylum Chordata; class Aves; order Passeriformes; family Viduidae; genus Vidua; species Vidua macroura. Next base: position 68,402,331 of record NC_071572.1, read on the forward strand.
AGCCATTTTTTAAATCATCGTTTCTCTTACTCTATTTTGCCAGATTGGTTAGGACCAGTCATGTATTTTCACAAGCAAACCAATGTCCTTCAGAAAAATATTTTCTCTTTCTCAATAAAAACTAACCAGACTTTTACCTTGGCCAGAGAATTTTATCAAGTTTTAAGAGGAAAACACTAATATCTTCCAAGCATGAAACCCTCATTACACTCACACTCAATAATGAGTATTACCAGAGATATTTCACAGGTGAAGGAGGACAGGAGAGAAATGCTACAATATTTGAAGATGCAAGAATTCTTCATACTGAGCTGTGTGAAATCCAGAGACAACCTTTCCAATTGCAGCTAATTATTTTGTAAGCATTTCACAGGCCATGCTGATGCCATCTTCTCAGCTGCCCCTGAGACAGGAAACCACCAGCTGGTTTTAGAGTTGGCTGGAGTAATTTGAATCCAGGGGCTAAGTGACCTGTTCCAGGCTGCACCATGAGTGGGCAGCGGGTGAGGAAGGATTCCATTTCATGGTGTCCCAGCCAGCAGAGCAAAGAGAGGTGCTGCTCCAGAGAGGGCTGGAAGAGAAACAACTGGAGAAAACTAACAGTACACTTACCGTAATAAAGTTTTACCCTATTCTTTGTTCCTTTGTTGGCAGGGAAAAAAAAAAAGAAGCAAAAGCTATGTGTGTCAGAAGAGCTTTCTCTTGCCTAATTAGGCCTCCCTTTCGTTATGCCATGAACATTGGAGTTTTAATCCTGAGCACAGAGAGGCCTTGGGCAGAAAATTTGGCCAGTCTTTTTCACCAAGTTTGAATGTGTTCAAACCTTTCAAAACTGTACCAACCCCTCTCTAACCTTCAGATTAAGTAGTGCATTTTCAATACCATAATGAGCTAAGCCTGCTGACGTCCTGTGAGATGGGAAAGTACCCACTGCTTGAGAAACCCTAATCCAAGGTGAATTATTGCTACTTTTTGTTACATTCTTAACATACTCTGATATTTCACCATTTGTTTTGACCTTACTGACCACTGCAGACTAAATTTGTTTCTTTTTACTGTCTTTAATAGCTTTACGATGCTTCTCTTTTCACATTACTTTCTGTGTGTATTCTCAAGACCTTTTCTCTTTTGTTCCCATCTCTTTCCCTCTTTATAATGGGATCTTTGACTTTAGCCACATATTTCTTTCATTTGTGCCTTATATATTTAAGTAGAAAAAGAAACCCACATTCCCTGCATACTGTTTCTCTTCTCTATTCATCCACTTCTTCTGCCTCACCTCTCACTTCAAATTCCATTACTCACATCCCCATTCCCTCTAACTCTATTCTGGGTGTCAAAAATTTACCACCTGTTAGCCAGACCAGCAAACTTTATTAATCCAAGCATGGGGAGAATATTTCTGACAGTAGAGGGCTCCTTAATACATCAGACAAAAGCATAGCTGAAGTTTAGTCAAATTCAGACTCCAAACAAGTAAAACAGACTTTAAAATCTTCAGAATAATTGTCTTAAATATGTGGTCATTCCTGATGACCACATATCCTGATTAGTTAAAGCCTTTAAGATTATTTGTTTTTCTGAAAGATATGTTCTTGCTCAGCAGAACAAGAGTGCTTTCAGAAATTCAGTAGGCTTTATCTCATAAAAGGAACTAGTTATGACTATTGGAAGTGCCCTTCCTGCTTGACCATCTTCAGAGATGAAAAGGCATCAGTGTCCAGCCTGTCTTGGACTCTTCCTGGCAGTGTCCCTCTTTTTCCACCTGCTAGCAGCCGTTGGATAGTTTGGGACAATTCTTTCCCTTTTCAGCTACTAGGCTATTTCTCCATGTTTGCAGGGGTTACCCCTTCTCAAGCTTGGGCTTCACACCTCCTTTAAAAATGGTGACTGTGAGGAGCTAAATGGATGTATTCCTCTAGCATCCACCTGTACACTGAGAGAAAAACAGAGCAACTTCTAGTTTTCAAAAACCTTTTCTCATTTTACAACTCCAGTCCCTGCCCTAGCTCCTGCTCAGGGCTTTTCCAGACTGCCTCCAGTACACCTGCCTGGTTCTCCTTGGCTCACTGAGGTCCCCAGAAGCTTCACTAAGAGCCCAAGATTCATACATTTTTCCAACTACATGTTCAAAGGACCATAGCAGCCACAGAGCTGTTAGGCCCAAGACACATAAAGTTATCAAGGACTCAATTTACATTAAATTACCATTTGGATATTTATGTTCTTAATCATATCTATGAGAATATACAGTCATGTCTTAACTGAAGTACAACTGACATATATGGAGCCAATCAGCACTGAATACATGGATTTTTCAAGATCTGTTTAAATTCAGTCTAAACTGTGGGTTTATGGCATTGCAAAAATTTACTGAAAAAACATGAGTTAATATTTGTCCAGTTCTTTCACATGAGAAGCGCTATTACTGTTGTCAAAAAGCCTACTGTGGACTTAAATAGCTGTGAGAATACAAAACAGTTTAAAATTTGAATAGCTTTCGTAACTAATAGCAAGTAGGCAATATAACAGATGGCGACTCACATGAAAGCTAAACCACATCTTAATAACAATAACTTACATTCAGAGGGGTAGTGTTTCCTAGTGCTCAGACCATGAGACTGAGAACCAGGATTCCCAAGTTATTCTCCTGCCTCAGCCATTGATTTGCTGTGTGCATTTAGAAAAGTCACTTAAACATTTCTGTGCCTCAGTTTCCTCATCTGCAAAATAGAGATAGTTCTTACAAACATCACCAGACCATTGAGGGGAAGAGACCCAAGCTGTTGGATTTTATAACAAGCATTTTAGACAAATGAAGGTATGGAAGAGAGGCATTGACTGTTGTCATTGTCGAGTCAGTCATTGATCAAATTGCAAAGTGGTTACTTTGAGCTGAGCTAATACAGCCATGCCAAGAGTGGGAGGTGGCAGCTGCTTAACTGTGCTCCATACCCTTATGGTGTGGTTCAGGTCTGGAACTGAACATTGTTCTGCACAACTGACACTTCAGAGGCAATCCAAGGAGCCCAAATACAATTGCCTTCACTGAAGTTTAGCCAGGACATTATGCAATCTTTAGCAGCAATCTGAATCTCTATTTTTATATCTCTGATAAAAAGGAGCACCTCGAGCTCTCCTGGTTTCTGTCATCATTAGATAGCACATTACTTCCTTTTGATCAGAAACAAGATTGCTTCTCACTCACTGACTTTGCTTGGTGCAGTTCTACAGAGTTTCACAAAGGTTCTCCAAAGCAAGCACCAGAAAAGTCTTATGGTGTCTGACATGAGCATAATGCAAAATGAATAGGCTGAAAATCAATGTTCCCCTTAAATTTCTACTATATATGTTCTTTTGATGTTGTTGTTGTTATTTTTGTTGTTTATGAGGGATGGAAGTTTTAACTGTATGAGTAGTAGAGACTACTTAGAGAGGGCCCATTTTTGCCATGCTTGTCAGACAGAGATTACTTTGCTGAGAATTTAATGAAAATAGAAGTTAAAGAATTGGATCAGGATGTTAAAAATTATTACAGAGAGGAAGGTTCCCTGTAGGGTACACCCTGGTTCTTCAGCAGTGTGCAGGCAATGGCATAAACTGAAGCCTGGAACCAGCTTGGTGGCTTCCCTCATTAGCAGGGATGTCTGCCTCAGTTCTGCCCTGCTTAGCACTCTCCAGCTGTACAAGGTAATTGTGGCACTTATAATTTTCTGTGGCTTCTGAAAATTGTGGGGATATATTTCAACAAGAAAAAGAAGATTACCTAATCAATCTATCTATCTATCTAGAATGGCTGATCTCACTGAAGAAGACTCTGGCATCTTTGTTACAAAGAGCTTTCACTGGTATTTCCTAATTCTCCAGCCAAAGAAATTATTACTAAACCCTTTTCTCTGGGAGCACGGAACAAAAATTATTTCTCACGCTGGCTTGATGGGATATATAGTTGAGATTAACAGGTCAAAGAGTTTTCGGAGTCCTATTCAGAGGACTGCCTAAAGAATATTCCATGTAACTAACTTAACTGCTCTCCAGATGGTCAAAACTGAAAAGGCCATCTGAGCAAAAATCAAGTTTCGGAAAGTGCCATGAGAAATTTTAGCCAGAGGATGTGGATTCTGCTTGTGCTGGCTTCAATGGAAACAGACTCACTCTAAATATTTTTTTTTTTTTTGGTTTGTTTTATACCCTTAATTTCTTACAAAGAAATGTCTGGAAATTCCATGTTGTTATTTTCTAAAGTGATGAGCTCAAATCACAAAATCTGGATCTGGATGCCTAGCAGTGCCAGAAGTTCAGGAGAGTTTGGACCAAGAAGGCTGGCTCAGGCAAGTATTGAGTGTTTTCCCAGGATTTTTTGAAGGCCAAGACAAGGGTTTCAAAGAGGAGAGAGGCATGTGCAACATGGCAGAGTTACAAAAAAACATCGCTTGGAATTTCCTGGGTTTTGCGAGATTAAAATTGTGAGTCTAATTAGTTTAAGGAAATTAGCTCTTTATAATTTTCATTTTGTATTGAAGAAGTAAGAAAAATTAAAAATAGAATGAGAATGGAAAAATTAATGGGTTTCAGTAATTAGTTAATCAGAAAGTGCTCCTGTCTTAGTGTGGCTGCCCAACACATTAAAAAATAAAAAAGAGAAAAAAAAGTAACCATGACTTTTCCTCATACTTTCCAAAACAGTATAAGCTTCACCTCTGAGCTTGGAACAGCTACTTGACATTTCAACACAGCTCGTTTTTCAACGGCAAGCCACTGAAATTGGTGTTTAGGTTGAAATACCATCTTACTATAACATTAATACAGACATAGAGTAAATACATATATTCTGGCAAAAATAAACCACAATTTGTTGCTCCTGCTGGCCAGATCACACTTACATGACTCGCATGCAGTAATGAAATGGAAGGGAAACCTCTTCTGAGAGCAGACCTTTTCACCAAGTGCTGAACTGGGGATCTCTGACATCTGAAAGCAGCAGGACAACTTACTACACTGTAGGAAAGCACATTTCTCTTGACACTGGTGATCCAGTCTGAGGCCTCACAAGCCACACATTGGTGCACTAAAGAGACATGTATTAGACAAGCTGTTTTGTCCCTTGGCTATCACCCTCCCAAGCGCTGAACAGATCTGGATTGGGCTGGCTTAGAAAAAAAGTCAGAGGAAAGCAGCGAAGTTAAGCCAAGTCAAAACAGAACTTTGGTGCAATTCCACCAAGTCCAAGTTATGCTAACAAAACTTCAGCAGAGGCGAGCCTGTCCTCCTCTGCCCAGCCCAGAGCACCACTTTCAGGCATTAGCTGCAGCACTTGGCTTTCAGCTCTCTGCACCTCTTAGCTGTATTTATTTTGTGAGGTAGCTAAATGCATCCTTTGTAATTATTTAAGCTTGTAACATCTTTGAAATGAAAGAATTCACTCTGCAGAGATGATGTTGAAGAAGTCTGAAGAGCGTTGTTTTTTTTTTTTCCTATAAATAAAGATGCTGAGCAACAATCCATTGAAATGGCCAAAAACTTGAAAGAAGCCTTTTAATTCCCACTTACATTGCTCTCAAACTTCAGCCTTATTGCGGAGCTGCTTACTGATTGTCAAGTCAACTAAACTAATGGGCGGCTACTAGAATGAGCTGACAAATAAATACAATACCCACAGCTAGGACTGCTCAGAGCATTGGAGCACACGTAGAGTACCAGGGAACATCATGTACCATGCACGCAGAGCACACAATTCTTAAACATTCGTAACACTTACTCCAAAACCAGATTTCTTCCAACAAAGTCTGTAATTGCTTCCTCAGGAGCATGAACGTGCCTAAGCATGAAACGTTACAGTGTAGCTGGTTTTAAGTTGGTCAAGGAAGAGAGAAAAGGAAAGACGCCTGAAAATGTTACCTCTGGTCAAAGAGTCTCCTACCCCTCATTGGGACAACTGGCAAAAACGAAATAAAAAGAAACTGTGTGCTGTTGAGAGCGAAGTAGACACTGGTATTTATCTGGAGGAACTGGATGCATATACAAATAAAGTTTCAGACTGCAGGAGTCATCTCAACTCAGCTCTGGCACCTCCACTAAAGCGAGTGCACCCTGCAGGCTCCAGAGGAATGCTGTGCTGTGCAAGCACACACTGGGGTTTCTGGTTTCTAGAACTGATTCAAGGGGACCACCCAAAATCCTGATCTTCTAGCTTTGTTATTACCTTGTTCATTACCTTTTCTCAGGAAAATCTGCACTGACTTCAGTGGGAAGGTGTCTTAGATGAGAAGTAAGAAACACCACCAACTAGCTGGGCAACTTCAATTTACACACCTACAGTACAGCTGAAATGCAGTTGTTCCTGGATTCTTAACAAAAAACCCTCTGGTCTGTATTTGCCTCACTTACAAGATTGCTTTTGTACGCTGGCCTAAGTATACACCAGAGAGGAAAGGCTGAAACTTACAGTTCTTCAGCTGTGTTAATAGGAATATCAGCCCAAAATGTATATAAATCACAGCCCAAAATCTGTCCATACTTTCCCCTGGAGCGTGGCGATCGGCCCGCACACAGTCACTGCTGAACAGCACAACTTGGTAGAAGGACTGGCTGGCCAAAGCACCTACCTCTGACAGAAAGTATCAGTAACTCCTTTGTGTCTCTACAGTGCAAACAGGATTTCGGCTTTGCTGGTCTTACCAAATTCAGACAAATAAAACACCAAGTTCCATAAAAATACAGAAATAATTACAGAGGGAGCAAAGTTGTGTAAAAAGCTCATTTACTGGTTTGCTTGACAAAGTATATTATGATTCAGGTTGCAAAAACCTGAAGCAAACGAACAAAAACCCGAACGCTTTAAACTCCTCCGATAAAACTTAAACCTCCTCCCTTCACAACCTCTCATTTTGAAATGTTTTAGAGATTTTCCTTCCCCCTCCACCTTTAAAAATCAATTCTTAACAGTTCTCAATAGAAATCCTTAGTTCACAAAGAGAAATTAAAACATTGCATAGGAAAGTATCAAAACAAAACATTACCTCTCTTTTGGAAAGACAGACCTTTTTCCTTGCAACGATTTAGTCAATTTGATTTCAATTCAGTGTTTCTGTTGACATGACTTAGCGTTTTCAGACAAAAAAGTTTTGCCGTGGTGTTTGTCTAAATAATGTAGTACTAAAGACAGCACAAACAGGGAAAATTATCATCTCCCTTAACTAAAATGTGACCCAGTATCAGAAATGCTGCTGCCACAAGGCTACTTTGCTACACACCTTCAATTGTTAGCTGCTGTCTGGCTTCCCCCATCCTTTTATTAGGCACCAGAGTTCTGGTGCAGGAAACTTTTATGGGCGGCGTACACAAAGCGTGTCTAATTTCTATCTCGCACTTTATCCTCTCTTCCTCCAGCACAACGTTTCATTTTCTCACAGCCCTAACTTCCCCCGTTTGCTCACCTAAATGCAGAAAACCCCAGCACAGGGATTGCTGCCTGACAGTTTTTCAAACTCGGTGTGCAGAAGATGCCCAAATGAAATAAATAAATAAACAGAGGGAAGTTTATGAAAGTGAAAGGAACGGCATGGAGGGAGCGGCAGGAGCGGCAGCAGGCAGCTCTGTACTCCTGCTCAGACTGACACAGGTGTATCCCAACTTCACCCACTCAGGCAGGAGAGACGGGGAGCCACGTACAGGTGCACATGGACACACTGAGAAGTGCCAGAAAGGGCACAGGAAGAAGCAAAAGAGAGAAATAAAGCCGAAAGGTGTTATTTATTTTTACAACTCAACAATGAACTTCGATTTTGGCAGAGGATTAAAAACAGCCCTGGGAAATGATTAAGTTTTTTTTTTCTCTTTTCTATAAAGCTTCAGCACAAAAAGAGAGATTATAAAGGGGATACGCTCACATAGGCACACATAAAATAGGGGGGAACTAAGGAGAAGGAAATGAAAGGAAAAGAAAACAAACAGCCTCCTAACAGGCCCATACTGCTAACGGGAGTCCAAATAAAGAGTCATATGATATCTGATAGTGCAGGACACGTCGCCAGGAGCTGGAGCGGATTGCCTGCAGGAAGAAAGAGCCAGTGTGTTACTGCTCAAAGAGCTTTTCTTTCCCCATTTTCTAAATTTTTTTTTCCCCTCTCTCTCTTTTCTCCTGTACTGTGAATGTGTTACTCTCAGGTCAAGTCCATGGAGTCCCCAAAAGACAGCTATCATCCTTCTCCCTACTTCTGGATGCAGTGACAGCCACTGGAAGATGCCTTCTAGATGAGACTGGGGGGGCTAAATCTAGGTTTCAGCTCTGTTCTGACCTCTCTCATATATCACCATTTCCACAGTTGAAGATCAAAATTGTCACAAAAACATGTTAGATTAAAAAAAAAAAAAAAAAAAAAAAAGAGGGGATGGAGAAGTCAGGTGGGGGGAGAAGAAAAAATATTCAGGCAGAAAAAACCCGAAACTGCTTATCCTATGGAAAATGTCAAAGGCCAAGTCCCATTTCTGATCTCTTTTGCTTACTTTTCATGTGATTTTTTTTTTTTTTTTTTTTTGAAGAGAGCAAGAGAGGAAAGTCACAGAAAATATTCAGACCATGAAAAACTTAAGGAGTTAGGAAAACTCTTTGAAGGAATGAGGAAAGCAAAGATTTTAAGTAAAAGAACGGCATTTGTAATTTGCCAGAAGTTTTTCTATTTGTTATGGTAGTCCATCCCTCTCAGCTAAGCATTCCACATTAAACTGGGGAGCCCGCGAAGCACTTTTAGCTTGGCACCATTATTGCTGCTGCCCATGGAAAGGCAGAACACCTGGGTTACCTGCAGCAAAGGAACCTGCATTGGAGCGGGGGACTTCAGCCCCTGATGAGTCTCCAACTTCTGCTGGGAGAGCTGTGCCCACTGCAGCTTTGGAGAGGGAAGAGTCACAGCTAATGAAGCTGTGAGACTGCAAGCCCACAGTCTAGATACTGGTATGAAACAAAACTGTGTTTTAACTGGTATTTTAACAGTTAAAACTGGTGTTTTAACTGTCCACTTGTCATGGACAGTTTCCCTGCTCCCCAGTTTCTGCATGGGATGGGCTGTATCCTGCAGGATGTTTTGCCACTGTAGGATACTGGGATTTCTAAAGCGGTGCAAGCAGAGCCCAAGGATGGATTTTTTTCTCCTCCTCATCATATGAGGAGATGTAAATGGACTAATTCCCCGTATACACTTACACAATGCATAGGTGTTGTTTAAAAGCAGTGTTACAACACATATGCTATACCTACGAAGCTGTAACAGACAACCTCTTCTGAGGAAAGCCTGCAGCATGAAAATAAAAATCAAGGTATTGTAGTAGTAGTGCAGCCAGAAAGAGCATCTTAACTCTAATAATTTTATCTAGTTTTGTGTTTTGTCTGCTGATGATTTTTAGGGGGGATATAACATGCAGTTTCCTCTCCTGCACCTCTGCTATATGATGCTGTTCTTAGATTGGCAATTTGTCAAAGCCAGGAAAATACAAATCAATATAGGAAGGAAGGCAGAATTTGGCTAAAGAAAGCACTTCCTTAAGCTACTGAATTTGCACCAGTATATATTCTCAAACATCCTAACCACTGCACAGGAGATGCTGTAGAGAAGATATCCTGTGTGCTATACACTATATGCAACAAAATTCAAATCAAACATCTGCTTAAATGTGATGCACTATTCCCTTCTAAATTACATGTGCCTTTTTCACATACAAATAGACAAAAGAGTGTATCTATAAGAAACACATTCAGAAGAACAAAAAATCTACAGTGCAAGAAAGTCTATCCTGAAACCCTCAGTCTGGGGCTTGATTGAAGAACTAAACTCAGAAGGTGAAATGGAGCCATTTAAAAGAAGGTCCCACCGAACAGGAGGAACAAGCAAACAAACAAATAAACAAAAAAAAAAAATCCCTGAGCTCCTACTAATCATTTGAGCTGCCAATGAGAGGTGACTTTTAAACAGATGGTCAGGGGAAAGCTGGGTCCATGGATACAGACGTTAGTGCCCCATCTGTATTTTAGGATTCTAGCTTCAACAAGCCATTACCAACTTTTTTTCTAAGTGACAGAAAGTGAAAGATTTCTGTTCCCACTAATTTGCTTCTTTTTTACCGAAACCACCCCACTTCCCTCTTTTTTTTTCTCCTGGTAAAAATTTGTTGGTTGATTTTTTAAGTAAACAGAAACTGTTTGCAGTATAACTTTTATGTCAAAAAAAAAAAAAAAAGAAAAAAAAAGGATGCTAGGTAAGTTGGCAAAACAGCAATTGGAATTTAAAGAGAGAGTTTAAAAAAGGGAGAAAAGAATGACATACCAAACTCACTTCTTCTTGTCCCCCTTCCATTCCTGTTCTTATTATTTCCAAATTATAATTTGGAGGTAAGGGAACTGCATTTCCTTTCAATCTATTTTGTTGCTGCCACACATTCTGTGCTTTGCTTCTCTCTCATTCTTTTTAGGAGGGGGAAAAAAATCCCTAATAAAAATAGAAAAACATATCTCAGGCGTTAAGCTCGCTCTCCCCCTTCCTTTGTAAAGAACTCTTTGTTCTCTAGTGAAAATGCTGAAAAAAATCCCCGGGCTCCCTGAAACAAGTGCAAAACACTTAGAGGCTTTTGGGCTGGCGAGGAGCCAGAAACCCTCCCGCTGTCTGGTTAGGAAGAGAGGAAAGAGAGAGAGAGAGGAGAGAGAGGGGAAAAATTGGAGCTTCCTTTAATAGACATAGGAAGCAGGTCCTTTTTTTTTTTTTTTTTTTTCCCTTTTTTTTCCTTTTTTTCAAAACTGGCGGTCAAGCGTTAAGTAACTCCCTGTCTAAATCCACCTGCTGGAAATGAACTTGGGTAACCCCCCCCAGGGGTGCACAAAGAGGAGACACAGTAACACACTCCCGGCTCTTCTCCCACCCGTCCCCTCCCCGCTGCCCTGCTTCCATTCTCCCTGCTCCCAGCACACAAATGCCCAGAGCTCGCACTCCCCCTGCCACCACCAACCAACGTACCAAAATAAACGCTCGCTCCATCTACTTAAAGAGCAGAGACGGCTGAGGGGGTGGGGGGAAAGAAGGGAAGAAAAAAAAAAAAAAAAAAAAACAAAAACAACAAACAACCAAAAAAAAAAAGGTGGGGGGTAAAGCGCTTTTTTCCATCTCGGTTGCGACAGTGATAAGGGGTAGGGAACATCTCATACCTGGTGTGAATGCTAATCAGCCAGGAGTTCTCCTTTTTTCCCAAGACAGGGAACTGTTTCCTTCCAAATTTATTAGAACCTCCTCCACTGCCTCTTTGAAAAACCTTCTTTGTCACCCTCTTCCCAAGTCCTGATACTTCTTTAAAAAAAAAAAATGGCTTCGGAGCTCCTTCTATTCTTGATATTGATTCTCTCTCTCTCTCTCTCTTTCTCTCTCTCTCTCTTTCTCCCTCTCTCTTTCTCTCCCCCCCACCCCTCCTCCTTTCTCCTGTCTCTGTCTCTTCTGAGTGGTCTATTGATAAGTCCCTAGAGGCACTGGGTCAGCCTGCCCGTAGGAAACCAGACACAATGCACAAATCTCCGAGTGCCATTCTGCCATCAGCAAGCAGACCACGTTTAGGAGAGAGGAAAAAAAAAACACACACACACACACACAGTAGAGCAAAAGACAGAGAGAGAGAGAGAGAGGGAGAGAGAGGGAGAGAGAGGGAGAGTGTGAGAAAAAGACTGATTGGAACAGGAGGGAGGGAGCGAGGGAGGGAGTGAGAGAGCGAGGGAGAGAGAGCGACACTGCCAGTCAGGTTAATCATCCCTACTTTAATTAGCTGTTCGGCTTAGACATAAAACAATTGAATTTGAATGATCTGTCAGTGGGCTCGGCTGAGCCAAAGGGGAAATGCGAATATTACAAAAAAGACTGTTGGTGTATTCAGATAAGCTTGCAGGGAAAATCCTCAAAGGATAACTATTAAAACTTACCACCAAACAGAAAGTAAGATTCAAATGGCATTATACAGAGGCCATCTCCAAAAAGCTGGGAGATCCCTTCCCTCTCTTTTTTACACATCACTGCAGCTTTTGCTGAAATAAACACCTGCACCTTCCCACAGTCTTCAAAGACTACCTGTCCTATGGGGTCGGGAAGGGAGTGCAGGATTGCCTGCTACCTTGGCTCACTTAAATCAAGACCATGCTGCCCTTCAGACGAATTTTCCTGATGGATCACCAGAATGTTATGATTCTGGAACCGCACAAGCTCCGGGAGCACATCCTTGCCATGCATGTCTGCACAAACACAGACAAATTGAGCACTGACAGGGTACAGACGGAGAAAAGGCAGTCCTGGGTATTGGGGTAAGACAAGTCTCAGGCACCAAGGAGGTGGAGAAATTATCCCCTCAAATAGGTGGCAGAGTAATCTATTTATTCTACCCTGGGCTGCAAAATGAAGTACATTTGAAATAGATGGTTCCTGATGATACCCAGTGCAGTGGCAGCACTGTGTACCAGGCAAGGCAGAGATTTATGATACTTGTGCAAAGTGTGCTTCTTAAAAGGTGTGGGCCAGTTGGCCTCTCCCTCTGAGAAGGAAAGCAGCAGATAACACCCTGCTCTGAGAGGAAGCTGTCAGCATGTTCAGTCCCTGGACATCACACCCCTGCCCTGCCAGAACTTTCCCTTGTCGGATGCAAGGGACCTGCTTTGGGTTTCAGGACACTGAATGTCTACTCATCAGGGGCTCAGATGTCCCCTCCTGAGCAAACAGCACCAAGGGAGGTATTTGAATTTACTGCACAAGGCAGGTATATTTTCTGTGCTCCAACTAAATTTTCTGTATTTCGTACAGAGCTGCAGCTAAAACAGCAAATCCGTAATTCCTGATGAGCTCCGTGAGCATCTGCTGTATATAAACTTTTAAATAGGCATGACTACCTGCCAGTGCCACTCAAAAGCATGGGAAGAAAGTAGAGAAGGGACTCACAATGCAGCTGACTGCTGGCCTTTCAGAGGGAGTGCTGGGATTCTCCCCTCACTCTGTATTTTAGGTACAAATGCTTAAGGAAGGAAGAAACAAAACACAGAAGTTCTATCAACGTCTCTATGTTAATTTTATAATTTTTTTTGACATAGGTCTCCAGGCAAATCTGGCACCAGCTTTTATGTGTTTTGCTTTTAATGGAGAACTGATGGGAGATGTCACTATTATTCATTCCTTCTATCAACTTCTGCTATGGGAAAAGGTAGTTTCCTATCCTTTTTCACCTTTTAAAATGTTACATGCTGGTTGGCTGTGTCCCATCTGCCTACCAGCCCCATTGGGGCCCATTGACTCAGCACAGTTTACAGAAGACCTAAACAGTCAATTGGAGAGGGATGCATTGCAGAAACAATTGGGACATTGGGCTTAATGAGGTTATTTAGGAATTCTCTCCTCAGTCTCCCCAAAATATGCATTTTTCACGAATATTATGGAAGGTAAGACCTCACGAAGAAAGGAAAAGGAGATTTCAGAGAAATATAGCACCATCAAAAGCCTTAACTCCTTTTCAGATGAGATTTTGTAGAGAACAGTGACACAGACAAGTCTCTTCCCTGGGTCAGTACCAAAGTAATAAAGCAATGGAGTGTAAAACAGCTCTGGGCTACATTTCTAATAAAATATGCAGAGGACCTGACCACCTTATGCAGGGATGCACTGAAGAAACAGTGTGCAGTCATGTAATTACAAGCTATGGTAATGGTACACGGGGCCCTCCCTAAGGTTGCACAGACAACATTAGCTGTGGCATTTCCTAACTTTTAAGTGTTTGACTTAGCAACATTAACATTACGGTAATGCATTTTCAGTATAATTTCTCAGCGTTTTCTTTAAAAGTCAACTTAGAAGCTGTTCCACGTTGCTGCTGAGGCTGGGGCGGGTCGCACCTGTGGAGCTGCAATACAGAACTCCACCACTTCAGCCGGCAGCGCCAGCGGCAGCTCGACTTAAAACGGCGCTGACGAGGGGATCAACCACTGGAAGACTGTGAGGACACTTCATTCAGTGGTTTGACAGCGTCTTCCTGACAAAGAAATTGGTGAGAGAGAGGAGCCCTAAGCTGACCTTCAAGGAGGAGAGCAAAGTACACTGCCATGGGCAGAGACTCTGGAACCCAGCTCACCAAACCCGCACATCTTCTGTTGCTGTTGGATTTGCTTCCATTCAGTTGACTCCGCGGACTGCTGCTCCTCTTGCTTTGTAGCTTACTTTCTCTCATGTTATTTCTCCCTCCCTAGACTACTCCTTGTCACAGTCTGTTCCTTATCCCATTGCCCTAGAAGAGGCATTTCCTCAAGTACCTCTTCCCCTCTGCTCCACCCCAGGAATGAATATACCCTGAGCACAGAGGAAAGCAAACTGCTTAGCATGGTAAATTAGGCCACGTGGTGTTTCAGGCTACCTTAACTAGACCACTCCTTGCAAGACTGTTTAAAACTAACTCGGGCATTATAATTTGCAATCCACAGTGTAGACATATCAAAATGTCCTTGTTCTCATTTCCACTGCTTGCTGCCATAGCAACCCCTGGTCAAAAGGAAATTTCCATTGATATCAGAAGGAGCAGCATTTCACCCAGGTGAGTTTTTACTATGTGGCACATATTTTATTAGCATGTATTCCTGATATGGAGATCCTCAAATCTCCTCTAGTGCCTAATGTAGAAAACACTACTGTTAAGTCCTGCTCTTAGCTGGTCCCCTTCTACTGGAAGCTACAGAAGTCAAGGACCTCCTGCTTTCTACCTGAATATCATCCAAGAGCTGACTTGTAGTCTAAATAAATGCAAAAGGCCAGGAGGAGCTCCAGAAAATGTACATCACCTTCCTCTCCTGAGATTTTTATCACAGATTTTAACTTAGATACAGGATGATGATTTCTAGCTTTGCATGGTACTCTCTTGCTTGCTCTTCCTTCATATAAATTATTCCATGTATCAGGGAGATATAGCCAAAGGATCGATAATTGAAACCTCAGTCTGTCTGATCAGTTGAAAAAACTTTGCTGTTTGCTATGGAAAAGGCAATCAGTGCTGCAACAAGTTTTCAGACTCATTTGTATAATAACTTCTCCATATGTTGCTATAGAATTGGAAGAGATCTTTATGAGAACTGTACCTGGATTTACCACTGGCAAATGGCAGGATTTGTGAAAGGGAAAGTCAGCGGAACTGCTCCTCACCTTCTGACTTCTACGTGCACCACAACGCCAGGCAAAAGCAGGATGCAGAAATGGCAGAGTACTTACTCCTTTAATGTATATAAAGTATTCTGCAATGCAACTTGTAGTGCTCAGTACAGCTGACAAGAGCTGACATGAATGGCAAATCAACAGATCTGGGTGGCATGGAGAGGAACTTGGTTCCTTTGCAAAGAAGGAGCTCTGTCTGTTAAGGAGCCGTGTCTATTTGAAAAAATGGAATTTAACTATGTAATTGCAGGATGAGTTGTATAAATATATTCCTCTAGATTTATTGGCTAGTCTTCATAAACAGCTGTGAGACTGTGCTTTTTGTTCAGAGATGTAAAACAGCCCAGCATGGTGGAGAGGGTGAATACACGGTTGTTATTCAGTATGTAAGAAATTAGAGAAAGAGACTGGGAAGTCCACTTACATAAATCAACTTCTTGCTTATCTTTTGGGAAAGCATCCTTTCTAACTTGCACCACTGTGCTCAGCAGGTACCTCTGCATACTAAAGGGAGAAAGGTACCATGCCTTGCATCTGGGTCATTTCTGTCATATATACCATTTGATTTTCTGGGGCAAAACAAACAAGTTTGTTCCTTACTGCACTGATTACCAGAATCACCCCTCCCCTCCCCTCCCCTCACTCCCCCCCCAACCTCCTCCTACCCCAACCATATTGAATGTCCAGGATTGGTTCCTAAAGCACCTTTTACCTACAATGTGCAGTTCTCAGTTCCTAAGGCAATTTCTTTCAGAGATTTGTTGACAATAGGGAAATGTAAAGGGAAACATCAGAGGGTCTCCAAATTTTTACTCTCTCAGGCAATCCAAATATACTGGCCTATTTTGTGGAAGAGCCTCCCTTAAAAAAAAAAAAAAAAAAAGAGAAAATACTGCAAACTGGTGTGTGAGAGACATGTTTGTTCTTTTGTTTTAGTGCACTACCACTGCAGTAAAATGTGCTGAAAAGTGA
Source organism: Vidua macroura (assembly GCF_024509145.1). Classification (NCBI taxonomy): domain Eukaryota; kingdom Metazoa; phylum Chordata; class Aves; order Passeriformes; family Viduidae; genus Vidua; species Vidua macroura. Next base: position 68,418,503 of record NC_071572.1, read on the forward strand.
GCCATACCCTCCTGGGCACCAGTGCAATCCCCTTGCCTTCTCTGGAAAAGCAACAGTGCAACCTAGGGGAACTCCATACAACATCTGGTCGAGAAGACATGAGAAGAGCAGGACTCCTGCTTTTCTCCCTCCTCAGCTGTATTGGGTCATTTTGTAACATTTTGGAAGTGTGATTTTACAAAAAAATTAAGGAAATCTGATAACTGGTTAAAAAGCAGATCAATGAGGACATGATTTTTGCAGGTAACATGTTTTCTGTACATTTATAAGGAAGTTTATCGTGAAGGCTCCCAAAGATTTTTAAACACTTGAAAACATTAACTCTCTACCCTCTATCATGATTCGTACTATTGTCACCAATTGCATCTCTGCTCCAAAACTAAAATTATTTAAACAGTATCCTGTGTTATATTCAGCCTATTCTGCTCTGTTCTATTGTATTTTATTCTATGATTTTTGAAAGAAGCGTAAGTATCTCAGGATGTCAGGAGGTTTAATTTTCTCTCATACCTTCATGGGTAGACAATTATAATTCTGATTTGAAGAACTTTAAAGCGGACGTCTGCCCCACTTCTGTTCTAAATGCTGACGGGAGACATGCTACATATCCCTCTTGCTAACTTTGGTGCTGTCACATAGTCACAAATCTTATTTCCTGCATTTGGAGGTGACAGGTATCGTGCCTCTGCTTCCAGCCTTGTTTCAGGAGGCTTTTCTGTGGGCTCAGCAGTGAGGAAAAAATGTAATTATTTTCATATTCCTCATTCTAGACAAAACCTTTGTAAGAACAACAATATTGCTTGCAGTCTGGGGAGCTGTACAGCCACAGCATGCCAAAAACATGAGATTGCCACCAGAATAACCCTACTGAGGCCTGTTGTTTTCTCTGTCCAACCATTAGTTTTGTCACAGGGACAGCTGAAGAAGGGTGTCTATCTGCACATACCACTTCATCTTCTAGACCTGGATATATATAAAGTGGAAAGCAAAAAACCCAGAGGAGGGTGTAGAGTTCTGACTCTTTTCTACAGCAGATATAATTGTCCATCACATTCTTCAGCTGGGTGAAGCCATGAGGGAAGAGGACACAGATAGGGTTGATTTCCACCTCCACACTCTCCACAGACAGAGCTGCAGCTTGCACAGTGTCTGAAACACGACCGGCTCAGGAAATGAAGAGTAGCACATCACTCATTTTTCCTGTCTGTTTGCTCCTAATTATCTTGCAATACATCTCACTGGTAGTTTTATCATACAGAAAGACAGAAGGTCTTTCTTCTGGTTACAGCACATAATGACTACTTTTAAAATGGCTTGCTATTAATTCCTGGGAAAACTTCAGTCTCTTTCTCCCTCCCTCAAGCTCACTCTCTCTTCTTCTGGGGTTATTGTTTTGTTTTTGAAGATGTTGGGGGAGGTAGGATGTCAATTCTATGATTTATGTATCCTGATTAAAAGAAAAGAAGGGCCAGCAGAGGTGGCTTTCCCTTTCTTTTGATGAGACTGTGGCCACACTGAAAGAAGTGTCAACAATCTCAATAATTTAATTTTGGCTAATACAACACCTCTTACAAGCTTGAGCCACGCAGCTCCTGTGTAGCCCTGTAGTACAAATCAACAGAACCACTTTTATACATGTCTTCCAATATTTCTCTCCAACCTCAGAGAAACAGAGAATTGCTAGAGGGCAATGAACTCTCATTTTGCCATTGACATTTTTGCAATCCATCTCCCTCAGCTGGGAGACCTTTCACAGATCTGGAACCTCACTAGCATAAGCAAGAATTAATATAATTAAGAATTAGACTCAGGGTCTCTAAAATGGGAATCATAACAATGACTAACGTCACAAGAGCGTTTTCAGAATTAATTCATGTAAGTAAAGCACTTACAAGATAAAAATGTAGGAGATGCCACATCAGGTTAGACCACTGCTCCATCTAGTAGAACATCCCATGTGCAACAAACAGCAGCAATTAATGCACCGTAGCAGACCTGGGGTCCCCCCTCTGTGTAGGAACAGGATTCAGTCTAAGAATAACCTGAATGGTAGTCCTTGGTAACAGCATTACTTTATTACTTAGGTGAGATATTTAAGGCCCTACAACTCATTGTCACTAAACAAAGTTGTCTTGCAATGAAGGGAAGGAACCAGGCTCATCAAGAGTCGGGTACAGTAGCAGCACACCTGCACATTCATTCCTGTGCAGGACAGTTTCTGATCAAGAGTTCCTGCTTATCAGTGAGAGAACCTAAAATTATTCTAAAAATCTCAAATTTCAGAAAGAGTACTGAAAAAATGGAGAGTAGTATGTAAGTACTTCTAAAATTGGTATAGAGAAGGACACATACATATGTGCACAGATGAACAAGATGGCTAAAAAGGTAATCTCATCCTCACTGGCTCTACTTTGAGCAGGGTCAGGGTTGGACCCAGATGACTTAAAAAGGATCTTTCTGATTTTTATTATTCCAGGATTCTGTGAATCCACAATTTTCTATGGCAGAGCTCTGTCACTGAACATGAAACACATAGTGATAAACATAATTTTCAAGGAAAATATTATCAGAGAAGTTTCTTGGGTTGAGGATAGAAGCTCTAGTTCAAAATTAAGAGGCTCCCATGCTCCTTCACCCACTGGTGAGGTCCTGGTCCTAGTCTTTCAAAAACTAATTTCTTTATGAAAAACTTTCATAAAGTTTCATACTCCAAAATTGCAAATATTTGCACTGTCTTCTGGCCAGCTCACCTATATACCTCTGCATTCTCCAAGTACCTCCAGACCTTACATCACTGCCAACATCTGTTGTGTCAAGGGTAATGACAATCTTTCTGTGATATTTCACTATCTTAGATGGTTTGACAACTTTATTTTAATTCTTACAGATTTTTCACTTTATGAAACAGCCTTATCTGAAAAGTAAATGGATGGGTTCAGATGAGTTTGTCTTAATTTAAGAGTTAGATTTTAAAATTTAGTTTTACTTTTGTATGAATCATGAAGTGTTTAACAGAAATAATCTATACTATGCAAAACCCTCCTGAAAGACAAAGCCACAATATGTTTCTGTGCTTGATTCTATTCTATTCTATTCTATTCTATTCTATTCTATTCTATTCTATTCTATTCTATTCTATTCTATTCTAATTCTATTCTATTCTATTCTATTCTAGTCTATTCTATGCTATGCTATGCTATGCTATGCTATGCTATGCTATGCTATATTCTACTTCTGGACAGTGTAAGGAAAACCCAAACAAATTAGAAGATAATCTGCGAAAAAACGAAATCCCTCATAACTGACCAAACCATAAATGAGTTTTACATTACTGGGACTGGATAAAGTATCATCAGTGCCAGATTATTACATAAGAATATGTTAGTAATGTAGCAGCAGTCTAGTCTCTTAAGATGTGAAAGAGCGTTATCTAACCTCTCTGCAAAGTTCAGGAAGAGAAGCCATATGTCCAAATAATCATTTTCTTGCTGGTGTTTAACATGTCAGTTTTTTCAAGGGGCCTATTTCAAGTTAAAAAAAAAAAAAAGGCGTGAAATGCATTTTGATTTTTTTTTTTCCTTTGGCAAAAGGAGCTCATTTTCAAGCTTGCTAGGAAACAAGAAAAACAAAATCAAATGTCAAGTAGATTTGCTCTTTGTTGTAATTAATACGCAAGCATTTGCTCGTAGACGGTCCTGAGCCTGAAAACAAGTGTTGCCAGTTCTGGTGCTATTAAAAGTAGTTCTCAGGGCTTTAAAGGGCCAAATGTCCAAGGAGTGAAAATCCCAACGCGAACAAGTAGCCCTAGGTCAGTGTCCATCAGCTGAGGGTGTGACCACAAAGAAAGGAGACCACAAAGCCCGATGGCTGAGGACTGAGGATGCGCCATGTGCTTGCAGCACCGGATCCTATGTGCGATGAGACAACAAAGAAAGATAGGGCAGACGTCCTCAGAGCAGGAGGAGAGGAATGACTACCTGAAAATAAGGAAGCTCCAAAGCCCCACACTGCAGACTATATGCATGCTCAGTTTCTGGTTGAGGAAGCTACGTGAGATTTCTCTTTGAGTCAGAGCAATGTAGTGGATAAAAAGGCCCTGTCTAGCCAGGGGGATTTCCTGAGGCCATCGCAGACCAGCTCCACACGCTAAGAGGCTCGTTTTCATGAAAGTTCTTGTTGCATTTGTATCGCTGGCTCCAGGCCCCTAGAGCTTCAAGTGCCACATCACAGTGCTACAAGCCCAGTGCTGAATGCTTGGCACACGACCAGGCATCTTCCCTTCCCTCTCTCTGTTCCCTCAAGTCAGCAGGTGGGGGTCCAGGGCTCCATCTTGTTTTGATTTGTGTGTGGATTTTTTTTCTCAAGAAGAAAAAAATGAAGACAAAATTTCCCATTGAATATTTGCTATTCTCATTTCCCCCAAATTGTTCTGTGGAGGTGTTTGGAGATAAGAGAGAAAAAAACCCACTTTTTTTTTTCTTCCTCATCAAAGGGGCTTGGTATTTTTTCTGAAATGGGATACTGGAAACACTTCATCACTGAGGGCTACTGGCCTGAGATCTGCTCATCTCCACATCAGGATGAATCAGTATCAATTCCAGTGGGTTCACCAGGAGTGCTCTGGCAGGCAGCTCTCCTTGCCGGATGTGGGGTCAGCCCTGCTGAGCCAAACTCTTCCACAGGACCAGCCAGGCCCGTGCCCCGTGCCACGTCACAGAATGGGTGTAAATGGATGCAGGGCAAAGAAAACATAAACCTCAACCAACTTTCCCTGTAAAATAATCATAAAAGTGCTGGAACTCAAATGCTGGTGGGAGGAATTGGACAAAGCCAGCACCAGCCAAATACCCTACCAGCAAAAGTGTGTGATACTGGCCAGGATAAGACACAACCAAAGCAACATCTATTATTTTGTTACTTACTTTCCCACACACTGATGTCCGATGTGTAATTCTCTCCTATCATTTAGGTCACTGCTGGATTTAGCCCTATGGGTTTGAACAATTAATTATTTTCAGTGATAGAACTATTCAATTTTCAAAACTAGTTTGAACAGTAGATTAGTTCTAGATGAAATAATTTAACTACCGATCAGTAGTAGGTGTTTATTCTACATTAAGTTGGCCTATCATTGAGCAGATATTACTTTTTAAGGTTTCAATACACTTAATAATTTATAACACTACATTGTAAGCTGTCTGAATAACTATCACCTTGGAACACTACAGCCAACACCTCCAAATTTAATCTCTTCTCCAAAAAGCGTTGTTCAATCTTTTAAATGGTCAGCTACATGGAGAAAGGAAGGAGTGTAACCACAAAGACTAAGAAAAGAAAGCTGCTTAACTCTGTGAGCATAAGCTCCCAGGTTGCTTGACCTTAACTCTACATAACAGTGGTACCTAATTAATCGACTGCTATAAACACCATGCAGTTATTTATAAGATGCTTTTCAGCAAACAACTTGAGGCAGATATTTCAAAAAACTTCTCAGAAAGGCTCTTGAAATGACCCTTAAATTCAAAGAACTATGTGCTTGGGTATTCTGTTAAATCCAGATTCATCCTGTGTCTCAGTTTCCCCTACAGCTAAGTGCTGAATATATGACCTCCCTACTTCACAGAAATCCAGGGAAAGCTAAGTCATTAACAGTCACTTAGTAATTGCAAATCCTAGCGCAGAAAGTCTTGGAGAATGCCTTAACATTAGATACTATGGATAATTGAGGCAGAATAGGCCCAGAGCTCTCACCATAGGAAGTTTTGGGGTTCATCATATCAGAACCAAAAAGGTCTGAAGACAGTTTTGCACAGAGCAGCAGCATCTGGGAGCCATGAGGATGAGTTATGCTCCACTTTCAGGGGAAAGAGAAGGGCTTCAGGCTGCTCCCTCCCATTCAATTTCTCATTCACAGTGAGAAGGGCAGACTGCTTCTGCTCTGCTGGAAACAGGGGCACCACACAGACACCTCCTTTCCAAAAGGAAATGCAAGAGTGAGAAGAGGTGGATGGAGAAGGGATGAAGGAAGGGCAGATTTTCAGTTTTCATCATAATTTCAGAAGTGGCAAAACTACTTTCTAGAAAAGGAGAATAGTGGAGATATGTAATCTAAATGGGCTGCTCAAATGCCATATTTAAGTTCAACCAATCAGAAGTGTGCAATTGGCCAGCTGCACTAAATATGGCCTTTACCTTCCTGCAGTGCTTAGGTGGGGACAAACTGAAATCAAGGCATTGGAGGTTAATTTCTGAAAGAGAGCAGAGAAACTTGTCCTCCCTTTTATTATTGCATGAGGTCTGAAAGGCTGCAGACATAGGACTCATCCTTGGAGAAGCCACAGTGTACATTATGGAAATAAACTAGAAGCCCAGTTAAAGGTTAGCACATATTTTTCCCTCCAGTTGCCATTGATATGAATGAAGCCCATTCTTGCACTGGCAAAGGGAAAGAAAAGATGAGTTAATGTTATCCTCCTTTCTCTAAGTTCTCAGAATTGATGACTAACAGGCTACCACATTTCACTATGAAAAAGGCCTGGTTTTTACTAAAAGTCCTGAAAGTATACAGAGAAAGTAATTTTCAAGGTCAGAGCGTTGTTTTGACATTTAAGAAATACTAAAACAGAATTTGGCTTTTAAATTTGTAAACCAAAACTACTTCCTGACCTGAGAGACAATCTGCCAAATTTCTAGCTGACCCTAGGCTCTTCAGACTAAACCAAAATGATCAGATATACTGTGTTGTCTAGTTGCACACCTCTGATTTTAAAACTAAATTTTGATCAGTCTTAAAAGAACAGTTTCTGAGACCCTTTACAGCAGTAACACTCCGCCCTTGTCACAGTAACTAAAGAGGCTTTCTTTAATAACCACTTTTGTAGAGTTTTTTGCTTACTATTGGAGAATTCAATTGCTTAATATACAGAAATAATAAAAAAAAAAAAAAAGGGAAATAGAAGCATTTCAGCACACAGAAACCAAAAACCTCCTTTTATTTTACACCAAGCCTTTGATCCTCCCACCAATCCTGTTGCAATACAAACCAATTTCATTTAATATTACATCTGACGAGCCAGACTTCTGTGAGATTTCAAAACTCGGCTAAATCCCTGGGCAAACTGTAAATGGACTGAGGGGAAGGTTCACAAATTCACAAATAGCACATACATCCAGGTGGACTGTGCAAACACAGGTAGCACAACCTTGCTGTGGCAGCTCAACAAAACTTTGTGCATATATATAGTATTAAAGGGTCATCCTGTTGCTTAAGATGTGCAAGAGATTGCATTGCTTTTCCTTGCAGCTTCTTTCTCTCACAACCTGTTCTGCCTGCCTCCCTGGCTCATGTGTGCAAAGTGGGCTGTAAAATAGTAATTTTATTTTAAATGGAGGGGCTGTACTTTCTGCTTTGCCTCTTACACCAAAACAGCCAAACCAATTTTGCTGTTTCAATTAGGCAAGAGAAACGAAACTTCTACTTGTCTATTCTGTCTCCTTGTTTTTCAGCGACAGTCTGAAAACTTTCAGCCAAAACTGGCAACACCTTAAGATGCAGTCCTGGAAAGGCAGCTGAGCTGAAGAACAAAAACCTGATGGACTGGAGTGGGAGCAAAGAGGATGCTGTGAAGTTTCTGCTGCTTCCTAAATGCATCCCATATGCACCCATGCTATTTAAATAATGCCAGTTCTTGTATGGACTACAATGGGAAATATTTTCTAACACTGTTTACTAGATTTGTTTCTCCTACTTCAATCACAGTTGAAATGTAATTGTAATAAATTTTCTGTTTGTTGGTTTATTTTTTTTTATGTTTGTTTGGGATTTTTTGTAAGTTCTGTTCATAATAGAAAGCAGAGAATTTGTCAGCCTGCAAGTCTGTTATATCCAACTGACCTGGGCATTACAGGATTTAACTTTTTCTCTAGGAAAGGATAACTTCAACAGACTACCCTACTCACTGGCTTCTGCCTTTTGGTAGCTCTTCTCCTCTTTTATCTATGCAATCATCTCAACATATCATCCTCTAGCCAACAAATATTTAAAATTCATACAATCTAAAAGATGACTCAGAAAGCAAGAACTGATGAGTTCTGACAAAAAGATCCATGAGCCTGGCACTTCCTGGTGCTTAGTATATTCACATACAAGAAGGAGAGATACGAATAACAACACTGCTCAGCATTTGAATTTTTTTAGGTATAAGACTCACAAAACACTTAAACACAATAGTGGAGAAGTTTTGGATCAGATAATTTTTTGTGAAGCCGAGGAAGTGATACAGCTAGCAAAACGAGAAGAGTGTCATTTCCTTTTAATGACCAGTTAAAGGCTAGCTTAGACTGTGATTCTGGTTTTGGCAGTAATATAGGGACAGCTTCTTGTGAGAACCACTGCAACACTAGACAGCTCAAAGTGGAAATGATAAGGGGAAAACAAAACTGAGACCTTTCACAAGCTAAATGGTCAATATATAAGGCACACTGCCAAAACTTTTGAAAAGCTGACAAAAGACTGATGACAACTGCTTTTGCTGAGGAAATCTGTGGAGTTAGATGCTCCTACCTGGCTATATTCAAGTTTTTCCTCATGTAAATTCATAGTTTATGTGTTGAGATTAAATCTAACCAAATCTAGGGCTACTACAAATGTACCTGCAAAGATCGCAATGTCACATGATTACCATTTCTCAAGAAGCTCAGATCAACTGTGGTAAGAAAATGAAATTATGTCCCACTGAAAATATCAATACCAAAGTCTTAATCTGAGGTTGCTACTGGAAATCTGCATAATGCACAAGGCAGCATTGAATCTTTGCTCCCAGAACTGGTGACTCTGCCAAGTCAAAATAGGGAAAGCCATAAAAACCTGTTTAATTGGGAAAGTAAGACAATGACACTCTTAACATTGACAAGGAGTGTGCTTGTTAGGTTAGAAAAGTATCTCTACAAAACCCCTGCTAATACCTGAACTTCAAGAGGAATGGTATTCTGGTGAGCTGGGTCATGGTTCACACCATGAAGATGAAATTGAGGTCAACAACAGGACATCAAGTGATTTCCCCACCATCGGGAGGGAGTTTTACAGCTGGGGTTAAAGTGAAAAATTCATGTTCTTGGTCCCATTAGCAAACCACAAGCTTATATTGCATTTACTACAAACAGATTTCCCTTCACCACACTGTACTTTTTTTCTTGCTGACTGCTCAATGTGACCATCCAAAACCACTCCTATTTGTGTTATTTTTCACACACACCACCCTGAAAAAAAAAAATCAGTATGAAAGTAGAGCAGTTTCCTCCAATACAGTTCAACATCCAAGCTAAGCAGCAGTAAAATCATATTTATTCAGTGACTGAGGTTTCAAACAGTAAAGTTATTGTTAGAGAGTTATAGATGAACCATGCACTGAAAAAGACCCCAGAAGAGGTTTCTGGTGACAGCTCTTTCACTTTGACAGTCCTCGAGAATGGGGGAGAAGGAGGAGAATATGCACACTTGAAATGGGGGTGATACTTGAATGCTGTCAAGCTTCATGATCACAGCAGCCAGAATTTGGCAGACTTTGCCTTTGGGAACAAAGTGTGGAGACAGAAAGAAGGGAGCTGGGTACCTGAGCCCAGCCCATGTGTGTGAGAGAGGTGTTCACCTACAAGCTGGGTGTGCCTGAAGCAGGAGTCAGAGGGAGAAAGATGTCAGGAGCTCCCTGATGCCAAGTGCGCTCCCACGCTGCCAAGCTGAGCAATCCAAAGGCACGGGTGCTAAATGTGGTCTTCTCTTTCTGTGCAGACTCTGACAAACCCTCTGCCTTTCTCTATGTCTTTGTTTTCCTGTTCGAATATGAGGTATTCCAACGAAATATAAATATTAATATTTTATTAGTGCTCAGCTACAAAGCTTAATTCCTTAAAGTCTAGTACAGATCTTTGATATCCTTAAAAAACTATATAAATATGAATCCTTTTATTTTTATAGCATTACATTAATGACTGTGCAGTGGATGTTGATGAATTAAATAATCTCTGTCTATATTTGCTCATACCTATGTGAAACTGTTACCTTTTCAGCTGCTATTTCTCAGACCTTGTCTCAATCCAGAAATGTCATTTTTGGTAAAATTTTGCAAAAACCCATTCAGCTGCTTTTGAGTCATCCAAGTATGTAAGAAACAGTTTCCAGCTGTTAAGTTTTCCATAAGCCTTTTTTTTCTCAAACATGCTTGTATAATTGTAACACAGCTTTGTTTTAAAACATCAAACTTGACACGTACATAGTCCTGAAAGAGAAGTAGCAGCACCGACATGTTTGAAACCATTTGGTTTTGGAATAACAAGGTTTTTGCCATATTACAATATCTTTATTTTCTTAAATATTCTTCCAGACACTGAGCTACACTTTTCTAACTGTAGACAGCCAATTGTGTAAATGACCAGAAAAAAAAGATTTAAAAAAGAATTAAAAAAAAGATACTATTCTTGCAATCTGTGACTGAGCTGTAGCAGGAAGACTATGGGACAGTTTTAAATACTTAATACTTGCATTTTGGTATAGAATGGCATCAAATCAGACTGGAGGTGATTCCTCACTTGTATTCTGGCTAGATGAAATGCACTCGCCTGATACCAAGCAGTGAAGAATCAGCAATTTCACACAATCACAGGCTGGGTAGGTTGGAAAGGGCCATGATGGGTCATCCGGTCTGACCTCCCTGCTCAAGCAGGGTCATCCCAAAGCACATGGCACAGGGTTGTGTCTAGATGGGCTTTAGAATATGTCCATTGCGGGAGACTCCACAACTTCTCTGGGCAACCTGCTCCAGTGCTCGGTCACCTGCACAGTAAAGAAGTTGTTCCTCATGTTCAGGTGGAACTTCTGTGCATCAGTGTCTGCCTGTTGCCTCTTGTCCCATTGCTCAGCACCACTGAGCAGAACCTGGCTCCCTCCCCCTGACACCCTCCCTTCAGATACTGACAGACATTGGTGAGGTCCCCTCTGTCATCTCTTCTGGAGGCTGAACAGGCCCAGCTCCCTCAGCCTTTCCTAAGAGGGATGCTCCAGTCCCTTAATCATCTTTGTCATTCTCTGCTGCACTGGTTCCAGGAGCTCCATATCCCTCCTGTCCTGAGGAGCCCAGAACTGGACACAGCACTGCAGATGTGCCTCACCAGGGCTGAGCAGAGGGGCAGGATCACCTCCCTCGACCTGCTGGCAACTCTATTCCTGATGCACCCCAGGATCCCATTGGCCTTTTTGGCCACAAGGACACACTGTTGTTCTTATATACCTTTATAGGATTCCCTCTCAGCCGTCTCTTCCCAAGGCTGAACAGGCCCAGCTCTCTCAACCTTTCTACATAAGAGGGATGCTCCAGTCCACTAATCATCTTTCGATCCCACTTTATTTAATCTGGAATATTTCAGGTTCTGATGTCTTAGGGAAGTAAGTGTTGGTTTTGAGAATACTGATGGTTGAAACAGCAGCTGTAGTCTGAGGGATTATTGGATTACATGGGTTTCATGCTCAGAACTGTTTTTTTATATGACAATATAAAGGCATATGCAGCTTTTGTGCCTTGCATGAACTGCTGGCCTCAGCATGAACTCTTCTATCAGACTGGAGGAATTCTTCCTAAGGATGAAAAAATAAAGTCACTGCATGTGTAGGTTTTTATATGAGTCTCAACTGGGATGATTTGTACAGACAACAAGACACGCCATAGTTGTTTCTTATTCAAAGTAAATAGCAGTATCTCCTGCTCCTGCCTTTCCTGGGCCATATCCTCCTGCCATGCAGGGGTGAGTCCACAGAAACCACCAATGTCAGCGACATGACAGTGAATCTGAGAAGACAGCCTGACTCATTTGGAAGCAAAAGATACAACTCTGGCAAAAGTGTGTGTGTGTGCACTCTTCCTTACCTTACACTATTTTTGCTGCTATCAGTACACCTATAACTCAGTTGTATGTCCACTACTTGGAGAGGTTTTCTGGATGTGTTTCAAACCACATCAAACATACAAGCAGTGCCCAACAAACAAATGCCACTGGAATACAATTACAGGGGAAAAAACCTCATGCGGTTCCTCTCTGTTCTCCCTGTACTGTCTGCCTTGCAAAGCCAAGGGATCAGTAAGAGACCTTATCATAAGCAAGGGGGATAGGCAAGGTTGCTCTGGGAGCCTTCACTCTACATTTTCTGAGTTTAGGGAGATTAACATCGCAGTTGTCACATCCATTAGTGCACTTTTTTTGTGCATACAGAACATGGCCCAGGCAAGTGCATTGTTCCTAAAGGAAAAGATATACTAGTGGGTAAATAGTCTGTGCACATTTTGGTAGCTCTAAGTTACATCATTCAGTTCTAATCAATGCTACTGGATTTTGAAACCCACCAGTATAACAATGAAGTGAAAAAAGCCATAGAAAAAGTCCAAACAAACTCCCAAGTTACTCTGTGTGCTCTACTATTCTGAGTTTTAGTGTTGAGACAAAATAAGAGTTTGCCATTTACTAGTTGTTAATAATCAAGACATCTGCCAGGCACACTCTTTGAGGGCTCTGTCTGTCTGGACCAGGTAGATGCTGCAATACACAAAGAGCTTCACACACAGAGAAAGAAAGTGTGTTCATGGACAATGATGCAGCGTTCTTAATTAAGATTTTCATTACTGATACATACATTAAGGTTTTTCTAATGTAAGTGTCCAAGCACTCTAACGTGCAGGTAGATGTCTCTGATCCTATCTCTAGAAACCCTTTTGCACATCATTGCAAACATTCACCAGCCAAGGCTCAAAATCAGCCCACCTGCCCTTTGCTATAATGACAATGAAAACTAAAATTGATGTTTTACTTTTCTGCCAGATGAGAACGTAGCTTTTTGCAGTCATGAGAATGAATAGGCTTTTGCAAGGCTGTACTACAGAGTATTGAAACTGATTCTGATCTCACTTACATCTGTTTGATGTTGATGTAACATCAGGAGCTTCAACAGCATGAGTGCAGCAAATGTTGAAGGAAAAATAATGGAAAAGACATGTAGGTAAATGGAAAATGGGATGAAACAAAACATAAGTTTGCCAAAGGTAGTTTGTAGTAGGCTAACCTGGTAACTTTATTTGATAAGATAACTGATTATCCAGACAAAGGAAACACAGTAAATTTAATTTATCAGTAGAGCATTTGATACAGTATCACAAGGGTAATCATGAGTTTAGATCAAGATTTGCAAAAGGACTGTAAGGTGAGCCACTGCTTACATGAAGGGGAGATTGAGCAGTGGTGAAGAAAGAATTATTGGGCAAGGTGAAGGCTATACTACAATTGGACAATCCATAATTGTTTAGGTAAATAAAATAGCTTTTTCTATCTAATAAGATTTGGGTGGAGAAGGTAACATTTCTTTACATGGCCCCTCAAAGGGAGGGGGCACAGATTAGGAAAAAGCGGGGGCATGCTTAATAGCTATAAAAGGATCAATCAACACCAATAAATTGCTCATTAACAATATTTAGTTCTCATTCACCTGTAATGTTCAAGTGTTATTTCTCTGTCTCAGTTCTTTGGGATGTTCAGAGATGCTACAACTCTCTCAGCAGTTTACTTGTACAGTTTAATTAAATATCTAGTTCAGTTTCATGCTTTTAAAATATTCTTATTCCCAGAATGGGATGCCCATTTATCTACAAAATCTTGCTGAATGCCTTTGAATTCTGGACCCTGCCTCCCAAGAAAACACTGCTGGAGTAAGAAGTGGAGGAGAAATACTTGGTGATCAGAAGCTCTTACAAAAGCATTGCCTCTCCCTGAACACACTACGTGCTTTTCTAGATCCAGTCAGGCTTTGACACTTGGTAAATTCCTGCAATAGGAAAAGCTAGGCTGCCCACTAGCAGAGTGGCAATATTGCACTGGCACAAGCCAGGATGGAAAGTGAAGACATTGCCACAGAACTCACAGTATCAATGTGATATTAAATTGCAGGCTCCACAATGAAAGATCTGCCAAACTATTTTCAACAAGTTAAGAAAAAACAGGATTTTTGACAATCTTCCCTGAGGCATTTCTCAGTCTGCAGGTATTTGAGTGACTAAAATTGCTACCTTTCCACTAAAGTTCACTGGAAGAGAAGCTGCGTTTATGTTTTAGCCTTCTGTGGCGGAATTTAAGTATTTAATGTCATGACTGGACCATGTTAAGCATGCACAGATATTCACATAAGAAATCTGCCCTAAACCCCAAACTGTATAAGATTTTTTAAATTCAAAAATTGAAAAACAGTGTCTGAAAACCTTCATTCTTCAGAGCTGGTTATATGCTGATCACACATAGTAGTGCTCCTTCACAACCTTCAGTGCATATTGCAGAGAGCCCAGAATGCTGCACATTATTTTTTTGTCTTTTATGTAGAAGTGGATTTACTGCAAAAATTGAAAAGCAATTAATTTCTTTACAGACATCCAGGATAAGTGAACACGGACAAATATGAAATTTAAATACATACCCAGATCCAAATGTTGCAACTGATCCTTATTTTGGGTGATTGGGTGAAGCACGAATACTTCTAAATTGCATGCTATTTGAAGTTGGGATTTCAATTTTGTCCTTGAAAATTCAAGCTGTTTAGAGTATGCTTAAGAAGGTACAACATTAGAAAACATAATTTCATATTCAGAAAACTGATACAGCTATTCTATTAAACTTAAAACTCAGTACAATGGAATGGGAGAGAGCAAGATCTATTCAGATCCAAAAGCATTTGCTTTCGGTGGTGCACAAAAATCCAATATTTTGGGCATGCAAACACATTAAATGAAAGTATTAGCTGGGAGGCTGAATTTGTGAACCATATGCAGCATGATATTACCCAAAAGGATGGAAAGCTTCAAGCTGAACAAGAACTTCAGATGAAAGAATCATTATTTTTCAATACACTGTGATCTTTTATGTCTAAGAGTTCCCATTCCCACCAAGAGGCAAAACAGTCTTCACGAAGCACGGCCTGAAGGTTACTCACATGTGTTTTGACATGTGCACCTGTGTAATGGCACACAAACAAGCTACATGGTAGATTATTTGCTTCTTTTTTTTAAGTGGGAGTGGTGGA
The DNA here is from genome assembly GCF_024509145.1 of Vidua macroura. Classification (NCBI taxonomy): domain Eukaryota; kingdom Metazoa; phylum Chordata; class Aves; order Passeriformes; family Viduidae; genus Vidua; species Vidua macroura. Next base: position 68,433,606 of record NC_071572.1, read on the forward strand.
GAGGAAAAGAAGATGGAGGCAATCCTCTTACAAGCTCATTTTCCGTTGTGGTGTCTCACCCATAGGAACATGGGCAGGCATTTGGATCTCCCTGAGTATTCATATCTTGGTGCCAGCTTCAATAGACAAATCTACAATGTCTTGATCAAAAGGTGACTTTTGGGAACGTCTATTTCTAGATGTTGTGTTTTATAACGACCACTCCTCCAGCACAACTTCTTCTTGGTACCATTTTTCCCCTATGTCTGGTGTACACATTGGATGGAGGCAGATACACAACATGATGCTAAAGGAGGGTGCATCAAAGAGGATTTCTGCACTAGGAGAAGGACCCACAATAAAGCTCAGAAGTGAAAAAGACATTTGGTGATACAGCTGTAGAAGAGCAATGTGCTTGCCAAAGTTGGAAGATAATTACCATAACTACAAAGGGAATATTCTGAAAAACTCTGCTGCACTCTGTAGTTGTTTCCATTTTGCACAGTGATTTCGACCTAACATACTTGTCTGTCGTAATATTTTGATGGTTGGCATTCATACTGCTGTAGGAAGTGCTGCTACTGCTACTGCCAGTGAGAAAGGTGGTCTTTTCCATCCAAATATATTAAATTATGCCAGTGTGGGGTAAAAGTGCATTGCATTGAACAACTCCATTTTCTCTCTGTCTCCTTTTTTCTAGTTAAACCTAAAATATTATGCTCCTACAACTGTCTAGGTAAAGTCCATTTTTTTTCCTGTTGTACTGTATAATATTTCAAAAAACAGCTAACACTCAATGCATTATACTACACTAAGTAAATGAAAAATAACTCAGAACAAAGAGATTGCTAGTATGCATAATGGTAGAAAGGTCTGACATTTTCAGCTGTCATGCGGGCCAATCTTGAGTTCAATCTCGTCCAGCACCAGTGGATATATTGTAGGTATTGCAATTAGAAGGCAGGTTGCACACATGCCTCTGCTGTAATCCACACATCAACTTCACAGCTATGAGCAGCTTTTATTACTTGCTAAACAATTTGAATGTCAACATTTAAACTAATGCTTGAATGAAAAACTAGGACCAAATTTTGCCCCTTTTGGTAAATCTGGCTACGTCTTGAGTTTTCTGGATATTTGGTCCGTTTTTATGACAGATGTTTTAAAGCAAACCTGTGAACTTTGACAGATTTATTTTAAATAATGAGGGTTTTTCTTTTCCTTGCACATCCATTGCTTATTTGATGGCTACATCTTCAGATAAAAAATAAAGCTGAAAATTGTGTCACTGCTCAAGAATGTTCATCCAAAGGTGTACTCTCGGTTTTACAGTTTCATTTCTATAAATACACCAGAGTAGAATTTCAGCTCTGCTGCCATTTTGAGGCTGTTTCACCATTTCTCTCATTTGCCTCTGCCCATATTGTTTTCTTTTTTGGAACATTCCCTTCCCTTCAGGAGACACATAATAGCTGGGGAAAAAAATATTCCTTTCCTGTCTCAGATTGCTTGTTTAGGTGACCGTTCCCTTCCTAAACTTCCTTATTTTCAGAAGCAGATCAACTGATTCTTCTGGATAATTTACATGCCTATTTATTACATTAATTATGATAATTCTTGAAAAACGCTAACTCTTGAAAGCTGTTGTAAACATAAGGCTTGTTACGTGTAGACCTTTTTGGCATTTTGCAAATGTTCATTTTTGATTCATGAATAAGCTTGACCTGGAGGTTATTATTCTCTTCTCAAGTAAGGGAGAGCTTCTTAAGAAACCTGAGAAAAGATGCCTCCTCCCTGCTCCTGATGTAGCAATCACTGTTGTTGTTCCTCGTCTGCAAAACAACACTAAGCACAGAACCAGATAAAGGGATTCAGAGGGGGCTAATTAGCTGCTATTTGATGGTAATGGTTCAGAGTGGTAACAGATGACGGTTTGGTGGTGAACAAGTACCAAAGCAGGAACATATACATTGATATCAAAGACTATTTGAGCATTATCACATCTGATAAAGTCAATAGGGATTCTCAGAAACTGGCTACTGGCAGGCTGGAATACTGCTGAGTGTCTTTTGACATACAAATCACTGACCATATGATGGATGGTTCTCATAACTATGATGAGATCAGTAAAATGCCTCTCAGCATCCCTTAGGTCATCATTACTTGACCAAATACATCTTCATGAATCTGGGGAATAAATTGCAGTTTTTTGCACTTTTTCCCTTCTTTTCTTTTTCCTTGTTTTATTTTTTTTTTCTTTTTTAAACCAGGATGTAAAGTAACAAGAATTAGAATCAGTGCTCAGTCTGATAGGAATGATGCTGGAGCTCAGTACAACCTGGTTACATCAGAAATCTATTTAAACAAGATGGACAGATATCCATGGAATTAGGTTAACATGTCCTGCAGCTTCCTTGTATCTGGATGACTTTGGTGTACTTCTGATTTGCACTTACCAACGCTAATAGCAGATAACTTTCCAATATTGTATGGGTTCCATCTGAACAGGTAGTGCTCTGCAAGTTAAAGAAGTGTCCTGCTGTAGCTATTTATCCTATGTAGCTCTCTCTCCTACTGTAAAGCACCTTTGTAATGTCCATACTGCTACAGGCTGTTTGGAAGACTTCTTCCCTGAAAAGAATGATTTTGACAAAGAATACACCTGTGTCTCTCGAAGTCCTGAGGACATTCAAAGGGAGCAGAGATTAACTGTATTCTTCTTAAGTGGGAATATAGTTTGGGGGGGGAGATCTGGGAAATCCTTCCACCTCCAAAACCCTGATGCCATATAATTAGGCAGATGTGTATGTAACATCTGGGAGAAGTATGAAGACTGAATCATCAGCAAGTTCTGGGAAGGGATATGAAAAGAGAGCCCAGTGCTGGACACTGAGACAGAGGGCAGAACAAATCTCTTATCTAGTTCAGAAACATGCTTGTCAGGTACCATTAACAGCTTCTAATGTAAAAATGTCCCATTTACACTTTTTCTGTTACCAAAAAGAACCTAGACTATTAATGGCCTGAAGGATCTGTCTTCCAGAGAGAAAGGGGAGAGCCAGTACAGAACAAGATATGCCTGAAATATAGTAGGGCTCCCATGGAGCTTGATAATTTAGAAATGGAGGTGCACTAAGAAGCGCTTCTTGGCCATGGAATAAGCCAGACCTAAAGATGCAAGAGAGCATGTGATTCTAATCCTACCTGTCAAAAACCAAAAGCAGCCAGATGGGAAACAACAAATGCATGGTCACACAGCAAAGTACTGTCAAAGAAGGATTTCAGCTTCAGGTTTCCACATGCCTACCTATCATGAAGCTAGCTTGCTGCTTCCACCTAACTGCCTTGCCCTGCAGAGCTAGAACAATGTTAAACTGGTGCCTTTGTGCAAATGTTGAAGGCACATGGTGTCTGCCACAGACATAAATGGTTTTACTCATTCCTGAGTATCATTAATGCTTTTTATTGATATTATGAAGTACTGCAACAAAAGTAATAGGATTTGTCAGGGGCTGTTATAAACTGCCCCTGCTGGATAAATACATAATACATGATGGCAAAGGTCCGATGGGCCTTTAATCAATTGCCTTTCTGAGTCAAATAACTGCCACATTAGACATAAGCCATGTTGCATTCTGTGGGCACCCCTGTTCCCCTCATTTCGCAGGCCTGACACCGCCATGGGCAGCTATGGACACGCATAGGCTCCTACTTATTTGTAGCAAATATATCAGAGCAAAACTGGAGCAGCATGCTGTAAATTACAGATTTGGGACACCTTATAATGAAAGGCAAAGGAGAAGGGAAAGAAATATGGGGACACCATAGGCATGATAGGTCAACTTAAATATGTCTCCTTGGGAGCTGGCACTGTCATACCACCTTTTGCAGCCACTGCAGCAAATCTCATCTTTTTGCCCACAGGGTTGGGGAGAAGGCAGCATTTCCTTCTGCACTGCAAAAGTAGTGGGTCAACTTTAAATGTTAAAGCCACATATTTTAGGTCTAGTATCAGGAAAAGAAAGCTCTTTTGTGGTTTCAGCAAGCACTTTGAAAAAATTATGAATGCCCATTTGCACTTTCACATCCCTTTAAAGAAATCCCAACAATCAAAAGACAACTTGAACGTAAATTTACAGATTTGCGGGTTTAATTCATCTCCCAAATATGAAAGAGCTATTTCTCTTACTGTGCTGTTTTTTTTTTTTTGTTTTGTTTTCTTTTTTTTTTTTATTTTTTTTATTTTTTTTTTGTTTGTTTGTTTTTGTTTTTTTGTTTGTTTGTTTTTTGGGGTTTTTTTTGTTTTGTTTTGTTTTTGAATTCCATGCATCACTTTAACAGTCATCTACTTTTCTCTCTGAACAGGTAGGAGACATGAATTTAAATTGCAAAGTAGAGATCTGAAGTAACACAAAGTCCAGGTATATTTGGGTGTGGAGTTCTAAACCTAAATTTAAAAGCCCTTATTATTTCTGGCATTCACTAAATAGCTTCAGCTTCAACATCCCAAAACAGTGGCTTAAAATGCTGGTGGACTTTTGGAAAACTTTGGTCTGTCTTTACTTAACTATAGTAAATATTATGAAGTGGTAGTGCTATATTTCCCTTTATATTTCAACAAGAAGAGTCATTGTTTCAAAATCACTAGATTTCACTGCCAATATGTATGAAGGAATCCCAGAAAAATGTGAGTTTTTGTTCCAAATGCACAAAACCATCGTGTGTCAGAACCTGACAAAATTAAAACTCAAAAATTATAACGAAACAAAACAACTATATAAAACAATTATAACGAACAAAAACTCAAATTATAACGAATACTCCCAAAGGCTCCATCTCTTAAGGCTCCATTCCCCCTAAAAAGGGAAAAAACCAAAACTTAAACCATGAAAAAATTAATTCTTCCTGTTCTGGGTCTTGAAAACACCATTATCTGCATAAACATAGGATTTTTCTTCAGTTAAAAAGGTCGGCGAATCACCAACCTACATAGCAGCAGCCAAACTCAAGTGAATGTGACTAGGTGAGAAAAGAACCCTGCATAACACCTTCCAAAGAAATTGCTGACAGATCTTTAATCCTGATACTGTTGGATGTCAATAAGAATACAGCACATTTAATATATTCAGATAAGAAGAGCAGCTCAGAGAGCAGCCAGGACTGGGTAAGGAAGGGTCCCTCACCACAGGGCCAAACTTCAGCATGGACAGGTTGCAATGCTAGTTGACTGTTTTCTGTACTTGTTTTGCATTTGCACAGCATGGAATACTTTATATTTCATTCTGAACTAGAACACAACAGCACAATGCCCATCAGAACAAGTATATCCCCACATATAAACAGAAGTCTTCCATATTGCCATCCAGAAATGCACATATAAATTCCAGATAAATCAATCACACAATGTCACTGGACTAAAATCTGAGTCCCATAAGGTGACACTGCATTATAATCTTGGACTGCATTAAAATTAAAATTCAGTATTGAGTCCTATGACGATGGGAAGCAACAGAGGCCCTGGGCTAACTTTGATGGAATTTGAAGAAAAGGCAGAACTTATATAAATGAAAAGTATAAAATGTTATAAATACTTACACAAGAGACAAAGAAAGGTTCCTCCAGAGAAAGGCCACAAACTGATTGTGAGTGATCTGACAAGAGAGAAAGAAAAAAGGAAATCAAATTGTTAATAAACACACTAAATGATACCAATGTAACAATATAAAACAGAGATCAAGGAGATTTACAGATGGTGGCAATTCCCACAGGAGAGGAAAAAAGAAGTTTTAAATTCACAAACATAGATCTTGGAAGTTTTGAAATTACCTGACCCCAGAACTATGTATCTGAGAAAACTGGTAATGACTGAGGAGCTTTTCAGTCCTGGGGTAATTCCAGGCCAGCAGAGACTAAATATCCTCTGGTGGCTGCTCAACAGTCTCCGTGAAATAGGCTTGTGGCTCCTATGGACAAATGCTCTTATCACAAAAACACTGCCAGATTTGAACGGCATCCTTCTTAGCAGTCATGCCAGATGATACAGGACTCTGAAACAGAACTCGCCTTCTTGATCCTGACCTTCACAGAAGAGGGGTTAGGCTTATTATTAGGGCTGAGAATGCTTACATTACAGCTGATAGCAGCACAGAAAAATTGTGTTGTCTTAGTTCCTTCTGTCAACACAGTATCTTGGACTTGATTGATTTATTACCCTGAGACCCCTAAGAAAAAAAAAAAAAACGACTGCATGAAAGTGGAATGGCTAAAGGTTTGCAAACTTCTGGTAGACTACAGGTCTACTATGGAGTATCTAAGCTTTTCTGCCAACATATTTATTTCCAGATTTATTTCCAAAACATAATAACCTGGGATGAAGCAATAAACAAAATTAATCAAAGCCTGATGCTCTGAATTGTAACAAGAAGACACACTCCTGTTGGACACAGAAAACAAAGGCAGATGCTCCCCAAATGTTCAAATACTACGAATCAGTCCTGTCTCCCCTTCCCTTTGCCAAGCTGAAAAAAAATCTGGGTAGTCAGGCCAGACAGTGCTCTCCAGAAGATTTTTATCAGGGGACCAGGAGCACAGTGGAAAAAAAACCATGGGATCCATGTGGTGTACTTCAGCACTTAAGACATGGCCCTCAACTTCTGTTTCCTATCTAGTTACAGGGTGAGATTAGCTTTATCATTCCTCAAAGCAATTAAAAAAAAACTCAGAGAAATATAAACTTGAGTTAAGAGAGTGAAGGGAAAGAGAGGAGCTGTCACAGGAGAGAGAGAGAGGGAAGGCAGGCAGAAAATCTGTTCAGAGTTGTAGCAACTATTTGTGGGAATTACGGTCCTGGTAGAGGAGAGTGTGAGAGAAATCATGTGTACAAATCCAATGCTTGGCTTGCAAGGGAAGTGGAGGAAATGCAGCAAAGAGCAGAGACAATCCTAAAAACTGCAGGGCAGGAAACAAGATGCTTATAGCATCTTTTGGACAGGCCACCCAGAGAGGCCCTTTTAACAACAAATTTCCCTTTAAAGGAGCTGACTGCTCCCACATGTAAGGAAGATTTGCATGAGACAGAAGACAGGATGGATTCTGAGCAGACTGAAAATCTGAAATGACATAAAATGAAAGGAAGAGCAAGTTCAAAATGGTGAAGAGAAGGTCACTATATTGCTATCAAGAATCCATTATTCTAATGAACTGTAACAGGGCAGTTCTCCTGGTAGAGAAAAATCTCCTTTCCTAAGCACGTACCCCTTATTTTCCTCTTATATTTCTCCTGAAGACTTAAACATGGAAGTCCGTGGACTCATCTGTAATAGATGATAGTGAAGCACTGTTAGGGGCTCGTAGTCAGGTAATATTTCTTTCAGAGTTTTGGGCAAATGGGACAGTGAGCTACAAACCAGGGAAGAACCTGAGACCAGAGGTCTGAGCCAAAGAATGTGCCTTGGAGTCCCACAGTTAAAAAAAAAAAAAAAAAAGGAAAAAAAAAAAAAAAAAAGGAAAAAAATGGGAGGCATCCAGTATAGGGAAAAAAAGCTCAGAATGGAAAATTTTACGCTGAGGTTAGAGTTTGGCTCTGTAATAAGCAACATAAAACAAGGTCTCTTAAGGGAAAGCATCAAGCAATTTTGACAACACGGATGCCAAAGAATTCTACAAATTATAGCCTGAAATTATGGAGGTGCTGAGTAATGACTTACACAAATATTACCAATAAATTTGCTCTAAGAAATGAACAAGATTGTCCTGCCTAATTAAAACTGTAGGGTAATTATAGACAGGCACAATATACTAGAAGCTGCAAACTAGAATGTAGCAAAATCACCAGAACTGAAACACTGTACTTTTAAAAATTATTGCAACTGGTCTGGACACTTGATTATCTGTTTTGTTCAAAAGAAAATATATGAAAACAAATCTTTCCCTGTAAAGTACTGGAAAAACGAGACGTGTCTATGATTCATTCCAGGTTAGATAACTGCAGAACACGTATGCAGGAGAGAAATGGGCCAAATCCTGTTCTCACTGCCTTGTGCAATTATGCTGACTTAATTGAAACCATGAGCAGAACCCGAACCATTAAAATGCTGGGGTGAAACTTCTTATCATATAGCACTGCTGGTCACTAGAGACATTTAACCTAATTACATTAGATTAACACAGTAGATTTCTTCAAGACATATTATTATATAACAACATAAGAAAATGAAGTTGAAGAAAGCTGACCATTTTCCCCATGTCTCTATGTTATAAACAGAATAGTTACCTGTCTCTATTGATGTCACTTGTTTTCAACCCACTATGGCTCTGTTTGGTGGAATGGACAAATGGAATCCACTGATCTTTTTTTTTTTTTATTTTGAATTCCTAGTGTTAATTAATCATTATTGCTTGGAAGATGTTTTGGCCATTGAACAGAACAGCCAAGGGCTAATCTTAAACCTGTCCTTGCCTCACTGTGGTCAGATTTTTCTCCTTTTCTCTTTCTTTGCTACATGAATAAATTCCATTTAAATCACAAAGACTAAGAGACAAACAAGGTCTACATGTTAAGGCTATTTAGGAATCTAGTCCCCCTGAGCTTAATAAGGTTCCTAAACACTGAAGAATTTCTATTTATGGGAAGTTAAGATGGTGAAAACCAGTGGTATGACTTATATTATGTAAGCAGATAATAGATTTATGATGCTAACTACAATTTTCAAAAGTGACTGAGGCATTCATGTTGAAGTCCATTGAAAGTCAGTAAAATTTTGGCCGTAAATTGTGATGAAATATATTACCTTTGTTAGCTTAAGCATTGCTTCCTTTCGACAACACTAATATCTTAGGTGCCAAAGTAATTTCTGCAATTGGCATTCAGTTGCTTCTTACACTTTATTCACTAAGTGGCTTGAGTTAACCTCCTTCAAGTGCCTTCTTGAAAAAGTAAATTGGGACAGCGATTCTGCTCCATTTTTGCAATGTGATTTAGGATCTCTCTGATGTAATGCAGCACACCAAGGTGAGCAATGTTAGTCCTTTAGCCCCAGACTGGGATGAAAAAGGCTTGAAGGACTGACAACAAATTTAGATAATCCTACAATGACTGTTTTGCCTCTAAGCATTTTCAGCCTTTACTGACACGGAGCCAGTGAGGGGTACAGCTTTATCATGTGTAATGTTCTCAGTAAACTGGATCAAAGATCCAGAGTTTTGCCTCTCCTCCCCTTCTGGGTGCACTACACCTGCTCAGTATGAAAACTAAAGTTTAATCCCAGTGAAGATAAAGAAAAAAATTTACTAGAAAAGTCCTCAGTTCAAAGGGGGCCAAATGGAGCCAGTGCCATGCTGGGGGGAAAGAGCAGACTGGGCTGAAATTCAGTGGAGCCCTTTAAATTATCTGAGGGGGAAAAGAGACTGCACTGCATCTCTGACACAGCAGAGACAGATTACAGCAAAATTAAATTGAGGATTTTAGTGGATATAATTGTTGTTTTTATATATTAATGAATAACAATAATACATGATTCTAAACTCAATACCAGGTTTGACATTTAATCTGGGCGCTTATACCATCCATAAATGTTCATAAATGTCACAGGACCCCTACCCTTTGATTGAATTACAATCTAGTATGCAATTTAGGAAACACGGATTAATCTACATAGATTTATATTTCTGCAGGTTACACAGTTATTTGTTGATTTATACCCTTTTCCCCTAAGTGTCCTTTCCATTGAGAATCCAGGAACATACATGCAAATCTTTAATAGGAGAGCAGCTCAAAATCCAGTGACTTGCAACAGATGGAAACTTGGTTCAGTGAAATCTATACTAATTATCATCTGCTTTTTGAAGTCACCTCTGCTAATGGCCAGCAAAATCTTAGTCCCTGTGATACCTTCTATTACCTTCACATTACTTGTTACTACAGCCAGCAATCACCTAACATGTTTCTTGGCAATGCTGTGCAATTAAATCGCCTTTCAATCAGCTTGCTGAGGAATCCAGAGGTGGAAACTGCTTTAATATTAGGAGTTAATTACAAAAATGCAGAGGAAGGCAGTCAAATGTTATGTTAGCACACCAGAAATATGACAACACCTTAGCCACAAATGTCACACGCAAGGTAAGGGGCCACATCAGGAAAAGCAACATGGCAATGTAGAGAGGAAAATGACCTTCAAGTTCCCCCTTGTTTTTTTTCTCCCTGTGCTCATGCTGCTTGAAGTGACCACCTTCTGTAGCAGTCAAAATATCTGGAATTTCAGTGACCTGTATTAACAGGCCTCACTGCACATTGGTGCCTGCCTGGGGACTGATAATAACACCAGCAGTGTGTCACAGCACAGACATGGTCCAAAGGCACATCCGAGAAAAAGCAGCTCAGCAGATCTTGACCCGTGCACGGGCCCAATCCTGCTCCTTTTGAAATCAAGCAAGTCTTTGCAAAGGGCTAACAGGGCACGTTCCTTTTCTTGCTCTGCATCTTCACCTCTGTGTGCCCACCAGAAGAGGAAGCTCCAAAGCCCAGCCCTTGTCCTCATGGACTCCTTCATTCACACAAGACTGAGGAGAAGGGCTGGCTACTCTGTTTAGGAGGACAGGAAATGAACATCACTCAGTTGAGCTAGTGCTTGGAAAGGTTTGAACTGAGGAGATAGTTTTACATCTGACAGCTTACTACAGGGAGGAGAAAGCTCATATGGGAGAGGATGCTGCAAACACAGCTTGAGAGCCAGTTATATGGCCATGTATAAATCCTTAGATTGCAATACTGGAAAATCAAAATGAAATGGTCTTTAGTAAAGGACAAGGAGTTTTTCTATACACATTAGAATTAACAAGTCTGTATGCATTGCTACACATATATGTATTTTTGTTATGCATCATGAAAGAATTTGAAAAAAAAATCTACTCAACTACTGCTGCATATGCTCTTTTTAATGAAATAAACAGCCAAACTGTGGTTCTGTGAAGAATGCAGTGATGACTTGACAACAATTTTGAATCAAAATTTATTGATATTTCCTTCACTCATTTTCCAAAGACAGAATTTGTTTAGAAGCTATAGTCCACCAAAGATAATAGAAAATGTTTCCTCTCCTGTTTCCTCTCTCAAATTTGAAGAGAGAATGCCTTGCTGTCTACCTTAACACATACTGTAAAGGAATTATGACACAGCTCAAGCTTACATTTTCTTTCACTAGTGTATTTAATGTCAGTAGTGTATTTAATATCATTGTTAAATTTGGGCTGTTAAGGGTAGTAAAAGGAGACGTTAAAATTTTCTTCTATAATTAAGAATGGCTATAATTTTAGCTTTAACTTTTCCACATTAACAAATAGGTACTGGGAAAAACAGACTTTAAATGAGCATTACAAATGCACACACACAAAAATGCTTTTATAAAACCAGAAAACTCCACAGACCCACAACTAGAAAACACAAAAGAAAAATCTTGATGGAAAAGATTTTTCAGTACATTCTGCTTGCCAAGAAAGCTGGATAATATGTTTTGATAAGACAAAAGAAATTAATCCAATCCAAATTTGGACTTTCATGTATATGTAAGCTAATTCAAGAAGACATCAAGCTGACTCATTCCACAGGTAACTCAGCCCAAAGTAAGTCCTAACAGCTGTTCTCAGTAAAACAATGAGACAGATGAAATAAGAACAGTAATCTCTTGCATCTGCAAATGGAACTCTAATTAACATCTATTGGAGGTCTCTTGCTCCCTAAGAAGAACTTCAGTCAAGAAAACTCTCTATACAAAGCACCTTGGAGGAAAACATCTTTAAAAGAAGAGCAGGAGAGTTCCCTGGAAGCAACAGCACATTACAGCTTCAGCAGCAGTTGCTTTAAGGGGCTCAGTGTAAGGGCAAAGCTAGCAAAAAGTAAGGAAGAAGAAAGGTTAAATATATTCTTGTTTTATAATGTAAATGTAGCATTTTGAGCATGCATCTTGACTTAAAAGATGGCCTGGAATAGTACATCTTTTATCTTTCTGTAACTCTAACCACTGACTACATCTTTGAGGGATTTGTTACAATGAGTGAAACAAGGGCATTTTGTTGGCAGGTGCTCGGCCAGCGCAGCAGCCTCCAGAGCTCAGCCCGCTGGCAGAAGGAGGCTGCCCAGCACCACCTCCCAGAGCCACAGCACTGCCCTGCTCCTGCTGCCCACCACCACCCTGGACAAGAAGGTCACTGCTAGGGGACTAATTCTGGGAACAGAATATCTGGGAAGGGGTAGCTACTGCCAAAATAACTTCTAATGCCCCTTTCTGACTGCCCAAGGGGGCTGTGCTGTCAGTCAGCTTCACTGCTCTGGTGGCAGCTGCTGCCTGCTCCTGTCTGTAATCCTTCCCAGGCTCCTGATCCCCTTCTCCCTCACTGTGTGGCTGTGTGTGCTCCCATCAAGAGACCGTGAAGGAGCAAAGATGGCACTGGAAAAATAATGGTTGCATTAAGACTGGGTTGATCCCCCCAGCATACAGCCTGTTCCCTGTTCACTCTTGCAAAAGAGAGAAAAGAGAAGTCAGCTGTTGACCAGATGAGTTATCTTTATGGTCCAGAAGCAATTTGGGCATTTTCATTTTATGAAATATTTTGTGTTGGTTTCTCTTGGCACTTAGAACTCAGCTTTGAAACCTTAAACAGATGAAAACAGAAAACACATCTACTGAACTATACAAGGATATATACCTAAAGGTTATGGCTGCCTTTCAGGATCAGACCTTCAAAATGATGTCTTGGCTCTGATTATACCTGTAGGTGAATTTTCTGTTCTGAGGGAGTGTGGTTGAAGTGGCAGCTCACAAGTTGGATCTGTTGTGTTACACCATAGCCACATCAATTCATGCTCTCCCTATTGCAAGGTGGATAAGCAATGAAGCATCTTTGCTTCCCTGCTTGGAGGTCTGCAGTTCTAGTGCATGGTCCCTGTTCCCTACACCCTCTCAAGTACCTGTCCTGAATTCTGCAGTTCCAAAACTGGACTGCACAGCATACAATCAAATAATACTAATTTAGGCAGATGACACTTGAGTAACCAAAATGTTAAACTGAGAAAGCAAGGTACTACGAACTAAATGCATCTTCATTAATAAAAGCAATTAGTGAAGTTGTTATTAATAAGGAGATAATTGCTACAAAGTCTAGTGATACATACAAATAAGCTACTAATGTGAGGAAGTGACCCTGAAAAATGAATTTAAGTTACTGGTTGGGAGCTTTCTATTGCTAATTATTATTTGCTTTCTGGGTATTAATGTTCCTTTATCATGAACTGATAAATCCAGTGGTGGTGTGATCACTTCTCTAAATGGTGTCTTTGGATCATATGTGGTCCCAAGAGGCATGACACTTCACTGTACGTAATTTATTTCCACAGTGAGATGTGCTGACTCTCCATAATATTTCTTTCATTTTAACATCGGACTAACATTCAATTTGGGACATAAGTACTCTGATATATCATTTTCCCCTGATGGCACTGAAGAGCAGAACTAAAGGGCACTGGCTGAGTGTATGAGTACTGCAATATCTGGAGAACCAGTTGGGCTGGAGTGCTAAGTTGGATTGGGAACAATGCTAAGCCTGAGCTGCAGGGGGACTGGAGGGCTGTGCAGGGATCTGGGGGTCTGCATCATCCCTGGCTGGTGGGGCACAAAGGGTATGAGCAGAGTGCTGGCAAGCCCTAGGCTGGAGTTAGACTGGACTTCATAAATCCAGCTTGCTCTCTTTGGTGAGAGCTGCATGGTTTAGGACTTAACCATGAGGGTGTTTGTTAAATCAGGAGCAAAGTGGCAGCAAGATCATTATGGAAAACTGTGAGCATGTCAGATCCATTGCCACAATCATTTACAGAAGCTATCAGGATGTTTTCTTGACTGCCTATCCATAAAGAAATCACAACCCAACTCTATGAAAACCTATAGAATATCTTAACCTGACAGATACCATAGACAAGAGCAGCAAATCCTTGAAAGATACGAGAGCATATAGCTTGTGCTCAATTTTTAAAAATTTGTACTGCTTTGAACATGAACTGTGCTTTTGGGAGAGTACACAACACTTGGAACAAGACTAAAAGCATTACAGAAAGATTTCACTTGCCTTTAAACCCCTGCAGACACACTGAAGTCACCAGGGTTATGCAGCTGTATGTCTGTACGCAGTGTTAAGCCCCCAGCATCTACAAAGACAGGTTAAGTATGTGTTTATTCTGACCTTTCCAGGACAATCAACTGTTTTTTCCTACAAAGCCATAATCAATACTTTGGAATTCATCTTTCATCTGTTTCTTCTCACTTTATGCCTATTAAAATAAATCAAAACTACCTTATAAAGCTCCACTAAAATGTGTTCTGGGAACAATACTCTCCATTTCACATTTGGTATGAGAACAGCGTATTTTGTAGCATGTTGTTACTTCAGTGATGCTTGCCTTGAAAACTGAGTTTCAGGGCAACCAAAATTTTCATTGCTTCTTTATATGAGTGGCTCAAGTGTCAAGAATGCACTCCCTTACCACAGAATCTGATCCCTCTTATCACCAAACATGATGATTTTATAGGAACCTGTTCCTAATTCTAAGTTTTACTGCCAATATATTCAAACCACCTCCCCTCTTGAATCCTTATTATATCAGTTTAACTTTGATATGCCTCCCTCCCTGACCCTCACCACCAAAGAGATGCTGCAGGGAGTTTAAGTTGTGCAACAGCAGAGCAGCTTAGATGGAATTTTTCACCAACTCTTCTATCTTAACTGGAGTATCCATTTGATAATATAGATAGAGGATGAGACAGGGTAGTGAACTGAATCAAATTATTGCAAGATGTAATTGAAGGGAAAAGTCAGACCTAATATAAAAGAAGTCACACTGCAAGTACCTAGCACCTTCTCTAGTAGGACTTAGCTTAGAAGTGACACTCTTGTTCCTGTCCTGAACTTCCTCTCCTGAACATCTTGGCCTATCTCAGCCTGGTAACTTCATTTGCTGACCTAGTCAACAAACAGAAATAATATTTATAACTGAATTGTAGGGTATGTTTTGGGAAATACTGAATTATTTCTCAGATTTTCCAAGCTTCCCAGTTTTTCCTAACACAGTACAGCTTATCTATACCATAACTATACAGCTCATCCAGAGAGCAACTAATGCAACTTAAAGTTGTGGAGTTCAATATACATAATCTCAGGAGCTTTATTTGTAAAAAAACCCAAACAAACCCCAAATGAGTTGAACATCACCTTTTACTTTATAGGGGTAATTCTCCTTATTCCCAATTTATGGAATGAAAAAAGGAAAGAAGAAAAGTTAAAGTGATCTTGAAGCCCATCAATTCTAAGGCAGAACTATGAAATGAACTCACATCTTTTGATGCCCAATTTAGAACATATATATCACATCAAATGAGAAGAAAAATCCTCACAGAAACCTGAAAAGCCACCTGCATGCTCCTTTCTGTGAAGAAAATCCCTTTAATTGCTGAAGCCCAAACAGCAGACACCAAGATTTTACAAAGTCTCTTAGTTGTGAGACATAGTTTGCGCTACTTATCAGCTCTAACGTTTAGCTCAAAGCTAAACGTCCATTTCACAAAGATGAAACCAAAACCAAACAACTCCAAAAACTCATCCAAACTCAGTTTACACAGTTCACTGCATCCATTTGGTCCAGAAATGCAAACCCCTCTTTAAGAGTTGGATTTAATATAATCATTTTACCATTTTCCCAGTTATCTAAAAATGCAACAGTTTACCATGACCAAATAGAGGTTTATAGGTGAGCCAGTTTAAGAAAAAATATAATGAAATGGCTTTGTAGTCTAATAACATGTCACTTCTATAGATGGACCCTGTCTCATAAGTGACTGCAGAGTTATACTCAGGGTTAGTTTGGGAGATGTGTTGGTGGGGAAGGAAAGACCTGGATCCAATGTATACTGTAGGGCATGAGAGCAATGCTACCTTTATTTTGCAACCCATTATTTTCATATAAACATGAATCAGAGAGATAAACGATGCCAATTTCTTCATAGCTGACTTGTTACAGGATATTGTTTGAGTCCTCACTAATGACTCTTTGAGGTTGGATATTACTGTGATTAGGAGTTGGGAGGATAGAGGTCTGAGACCTTTCAAAGGAAACATTTTGTTCAGAACTATTACAAGAAAATAAAGTCATCATTACAGTAACTTTAACAACCTAACCAGGACAATGGTCTGTTCATGTAGACAGTGCTTTTGCTATTTTAAATGAGGGAGATAAAGTTCATGTAACATGGGAAGCTGAGATGCACAGCTATTCAGTCTGGGGGATAAGAAATCTGTGAGCTTGAGAAATATGAGCATCTAGAAATGCCCTGGACAAGGAAGGAAGGTGAAATTATTAGCAGTTGCAAAACAAACAAACAAACAAACAGCATTAAAATTATTAATTAGTGAACCTGAGAAGCTTCAATATCCTTGAAAGGCTACTGAGATTTTGGGTTTATGCTAAAGCAGGCTATTTGGGTTTATTTTGAGTTTATGCTAAAGCAATGCTATTCTGCACTGACAATTATCCCGGAAAGTCTGGTGTCTGTGCCCATCACCAAGGTTGCCATAAAATGTTCTACTGGCTTTACTGAGTGTGAAATAAAGAAGTAGTGCTACATCATGTTCATTTTTAGCAAAGGCAGCTAAAAAGCATTCCTTGAAGACAAACACAGGTTTTGTGGGATCTGATTCCCCTCCGGGCTCCTATCTGCTTTAGCCACAAAATTTTAAGTTTCCTTATTGACAAAAATGGATATTAAAATAACTCAACTAGAAAGTAACCTATGAGAGAATGCATTTTAAAATAAAGCATCCTTTTCTTTCATTATCATCTTTATCATTTATCAGCTCCAGTTTTAATCACCAGCATCTAGCCAGCAGGATCAGAACTACCAGTGTTTGTCCAGACCCCTTTAAAACCTCCAACAGTGCAAGGTATCTGAAAGAGGTATCACCAGACTGTGGTGACCTTCACTGGAGGATTCTGAGTAAACCATGTATTTGAGAAAAACTAGACAGTTTTGTTATTCAAAGCAAAAAATATTGAGCATTGTCTCACGTGTTCAGAGCTTTTTAATGCAAACATATCAACAGACCAACCTACACGCTTCAAGAGTTAAGACCATGTCTTTATCCTAAAAGAGGCTTAAAGAAAAGTTAAGGACTATACCACAGAGAAAACTCATTTACTAAGAGAGTTACACTGTGTTCCCTCAAAATACGTCTTCCTGGGGACAGGAAAAAGATATAACATGTAACCTGAGAGATGATCACTATTTCCTAGCTTCAAAGAAGGGAAAACCATGTGAGCAAACAACCTCTCCCATGTGCACCACACAAACGTGATCACTGGGAAGGATTTAATGGAATTAGCTTGTCAAAATGATGAAGCTGAAAAACCTTTTACAGATTGTGTCCATTACAAAAACTTTAGCATAATGTATATAGTGCAGAGTGGTTTTCGTCGTGGCAAAAAGGAAGGAATATCATTAATTTAGATACTAAATGTAAGGTTCTGCTGAAAATCTCCATGGGATAAATTGCAGAAATACAGCCTTGACCAGACAAATGGAGCTAGGCAAGTCCCAGTTCTTGTTAGAAGTTATCGAAAGTGCCATTGAGTTTTTAAAGTCTGTCATCTCTGGTAGATGATAAGAAAAGGGTTGGGCTGTTTTCCTCAGATCTACAAGCATCTGACTACAGTCTTGCTGGGGCATATACATGATTGGAATTGAAAATGAGCTCTTTTAAAAGTGCTTCTTAAAGGGACCCTATTCATACACAGTACTTTCTCCCCAAATCTTTTATGGGAAAAAAGCTCATTATGGTCACACAGACAAATGCTGCATAATCTTTCACCCTGTCCACTAGCAACGTGTTCAATCCAATTTACAGCACTTCCCGCTATTCTACTTCTGGACTCCCCACACAGCTCTCCTAAATGCATACCCATCCTGACCCATGGCTCCCCACCTGCTGCTCTTTCAATTTCAGGCTTCCCTGGAGCACTGACTGCCATTCATGCCTAATAGCAAGGTGGAGCAACTTGATTATACAACTCTGAAAAGTGAAATTTCGGAGCCTTTTTTAGACACAGAAACACCATAATTAAGACACATATTACTGTATGTTGGAATGCTCTGGATAGGGATGACAATGGCCTTCACTTCAGGAAATGTCATTTTGTACCCATGACAAAATATATTCATCTGAAAAACAAAACTTTCTGATTGAAGTTCCTTTAAACTCCTTCTCAGCTTGCTGACAGATCTATCCTTTCTCTCTGCATCCATGTCAGCACTGAGGGAAGTAAGGGCTGGCAATTAGTAGAGAGAAATTTTCAAGGATTCATTTACCTGGCAAATCCATACCTTTATCTGCCTTTGGAAGGTCCACCTGTAGATTGCAATTTTTTCCAATAAAACCAGTTTCTTTATCTACCTTGGGTAACATTGCTCACTAAGCACACACAATCTGCTTCAAGTACTTGACATTTGGAGCAGAGGTGGCATCAAGCATTGCAATTGACCACATGACACAACTGATGTACAGCACTGTTTTGCATCCTGACAGCATTAATGTTAAACCTTGAGCCCTCAAACCACGTACTCAAGCTGATGCTTAAATTCAAATGTGTGAATGAAATGGGATTCAAAGATATAATTAAAATTCAACCTTTACTTCAGAATCCATTTAACAGAAATGGACTTATGCATGTGTTTAAAAGGTCTGCCTTGTAAAGACATTCATTGGGCTGAAGTAAGAATTGGGAAGAAGAGATGAAGACATCATTGTCAGTTAGGTACACACAGGCTTAGAGAGGAAAAAAAATGCTACTATGAAATTATAGAAGATGATGACTTCTTTTAGAAGACAAAAAGCATTTTTAATGCAATTCTAAATTTACTGATACTCTGTAGCTTCCTGATTAGGGACACAGTTAGATTTTCTCTCACTATTTTTCCTTATGCTAGTCCATCACCACTTGGAGAAGGTCAAGCCAACTCCTGGGCTGATTCCTTTACCTGCACAAGGCGGGTGAGAAGCATGTGCAAAAAGCCATCTCTCACAGCACTTACCACTTACAGGGTGAAAATGAGATGCTGATAGTTCCTTACCTGAAAGTGTAAGAACACCTGGTTTTTCAAGCCTGCCTGCTTGAATGTTTGGCCAAAGCAAACACACAAAGGGTGTGACTGGATCTGGAGCAAACTCATTTGGAAAAGTAAGCGAATACTCCTGGACTTTTTGCCTGCGCATGCATTTATGTCCACATAGTTGTTCATTTATTAGGAATAAGAGGCCTTTCTGGTTGACACTGGTTGTGAACCAGAGCATCAATCAGATCAGAGCAGGAAATATGCACATCTGCCAGCTTCCCTCATCTGTCAATATGCCTGTGCACAGGGTAGGAGCAGGTGTGACTCAGAAGGACTGAGGGGGATTGACAATAGGGCTTGCATCAAAGGTAGTATTTCCCTGTCTCTCTGAAATGCAGACATTTTACAAGCCTTTCTCCCTGAAGGAATTAGGATTAGACTTCAAAGCTGCAGAACAAAACAGTCATACAGGCACACAATTATTGGACTAAGTCCATGGACAATGATACCAAGGGGTTTAACGTTCATGAGATCTTTTCAGGCTATTGTAGTGTCCTTTCTGTTCTGAGAGCTCTCCTGCCAGAGAAAGCCTCCAAGCCCTCTGGTAGCTGCTGCATTGGCTGCCGTGATAGCACCGTGTTTCCCCAGCCTCACCGGTGGTATCATGTTCCCACTAGAAAGATTCAGTATGCATCTTTCATGTTTCTTAATAAAGGAAAGGATTACAAGGTACTAAGAGTATCAGACTTAACCCCACCAGGTCCTCTTTCACCCTAATTCTCTTCTTCCAAGCTGCTCATTACATCAACTCTAAATTAATTTATCTTAGGTAAACAGCACAGAAATATTATAAACAGAAGCAACTCCTCTTCAACTTGCAACACTTTTTTTTTTTTCTTTTAATATATGTACATAACAGCAAATGTTCTCTCACTATTTTTCCTTTTTCTGTTTTTTAAACTGTTTTTATCTTATATAAACAGTGGTGATGGAACTATAAACACCATTATTCCACCTCCATGTTAATACTCTTATTATCTTGCATAAACAGAAGTGAACGAATATGTACATGACACCAATCAATCCTTAAGAAAAAAAACAGGAGCGAGAAGTTTTTATCTTTTATAAACAGTGGAGGAAGAACTTAATGAATTCAAAATGTAGTTTTCCTGTTTATATTATTATGATCCGAAAGTAGAAACTAAATGATGTATATTCAACATCGTGCAAGCAGCCAGTTATGAAATACTTTCTGCTGACTTCAAGAGTAAACGCAGCACCAGTGAAATCTGCAGGTCCAAGGGGTTTCAAAAATGGTGGTCTGGCTTGAATGACAAAGCAGGGAATGTGCTGTCTTCTCCTATGATATTTTTCCAAAGTTCTCCAGCCCCTTCCCTGAAGGGCCACCCAGGATAAAATGAGATAGCTCAGTCTCCATGATGAACCCTTAGTACTTGGTCTTTCTGGTGAGTTTGCCAGATACAGGGAGGTAATTAATACAGATGGGTTTGTGTAATGTGGATACCTGCCACTAGAAACTGGGCTCAAACCCCTAAGACATTTCAGAGAGGCCACCCAACAGCTGTTCAACAGTAATGACTTTGGGGCATGATTGACCTAGGTCAGATTTAAACATGTAACTTCAAGCTGATAGGCTCCATATGTCAGTACTAATCCCCATAACCACCCACGCCTTCTGCTTTCTTATTTTTGTGTGTGCTTCTTTCTGGCTGGTCTTCTAAAGTCCATCTCCGAGCCTGAAAGGTTCTTCCCTCTACCTCATACATCTGCCTTAACCAGGATGAAGTATAGTTGCAAATTTTTCCCCTTTACCACAATTTTCTGTAGTCTATCCTCCCTTTGCTTTAGTCATGCAGAGTCCACCTCTTTCTCATCCTAAATTGTCAGCAATAGCAGCTGGGTTTCCCACAGAGGATGAGTAGAGGAGATTTTTTTTTTTTCCTAGGGCCTGTCCATTTTCAAAAAAGGGGCTGCTCTTCTCTGCTGTTGTCCTTTGTAAAAGCAACATGTGTTTTGTTTCAGCCAGTCTGGCCATAAACACAAGCTGGGCTCTTCTACATAGCTAGGTGCAACTGGCAGACCAGGTGGTCAGCTTTGCCTTTCTTTCAAAACCTCTGCTCTGAGGTTCTAAGACTGAACACAACTTTAACTTGTATCCTGCTTTCCCATCCCTAGCAAAGTTGAGATCTATGCACATGAAGACAAGATCACTTAAAAACTTTGGACTCAATTCTGTTGTACAGATTTCAACAGAAAGTGTGGTCTGAACCACCTGCTAAAGGGAAAAAGTCTCTTCTATGGGTTACTGTATGTACTAAGAAGATCATAAGGAAAAATTTCTTTAAGAAAATACAGAAAATATGAGATAATTGGGCCAATCAGGGAATGCAGATCCCCCCTGTTCTAGGAACTAGAAGAAAGAATTTTGCTTGGTGGCAATCTGCTTTGCTGCACCTCAGACTGTGAAAAAAAAATTGCTTGAAATTATAATTGCTCAGTTAATCATGATGCACTGATCAGGAATATAGAAACAGTGATGTCCCATCTGGTTTCCCTCCTTTCTTTTTGTTTATTTTCTTACAAATATTTCTATATTTGTACATACTCTGGGACCCACTTAGTGACCCTTCTACTTGCTATTAGAGAAGATCCCTGAGATTCACAGTTCTGGTCAGCAGGATCCATGTCTGAATTTTCCCTCCTCACAGGCATGTTAAGTCTACATTTTGCAGACTGTCTAAAAAGGCTTTTTCAAGCACCAAATTAAACACACAGAGAGAAGTAAGGCCTTTCAGAGGAGGGTAGCCAGAAATAGAAGAAAAAACCCCATATTTCACCATTTGTTTTGAAAACACCAAAAATGATTAAAACATATTATAAATGAAACCAAACTAAGAAAAAAACATATCTTACCATATGAACAAATTCCCTGCCAAGTTCCATTTTTATATCAAAGCCATTTTAGCTCATATGTCGAAGAAGAGTGTCTTAAACTAACAAACTTATGTAATGGATTTTAAAAATCTGCACAGACGTGCTTAACTGAAATTGCCAAATCTGTTCGGACTACATGAGAAGAGAGGAGGAGGAAAGAAAGAGAAGGATGTAAAAAGGTTTGGGATTCATCTGTGCAACTGCCCCCAAGTTGAGACTCCCTTTGAAACTGGTTCCAGCTTTCAAGGAGCCAAGAATGATGACTCACTCCAATTTAGTTTCTCCCCCTGCCCCCTTTCAGTAGATCTCAATATTTGGGACAAATACAAACGGACTTCCTCACTCACAATAAAAATTATGAACTTACATGTGATAGCAAAGGGAGAGAAAAGGGCAAGAGGTGAGTGAGTGAGAAGTAAAATACAAATCCACAAAGATGCTCAAACAAGAAGCAACAAAGGTTAGGGAGCTTTTGGGGTTGGCAGAAAAATGTAGACTGTAAACCATGACAAAGATGAATTGAGAGGTAAGCGAATAGCATGAAAAGAAAAATGTGAACGACAATTAAATACTTGTATATCTAATCCATCTTTTGGATAGGTCTTTTCACCTAAGAAATACCAGGTTTTGCTTTAATGAAGAGGCTACCATTGCATTCTTCTAGGCAAGTATAAGAAAATATAAATGGTAAGAGAAAGCATTACTCAGCTTCTTGTGTAGCAAATGAAAACACAAAACTATCCTGATACTCCAACCCCATGCAACAACAGTTATACAACTTCTGTGACCTTCCCTCTGTGAAGAATTGAGATGTGAGACCTGCCTTGTACCTGTTCCTTTGAAATTCTCCAAAGGCCAAGTGAACACCCTCTGATCTACTCAGAGGTGCACCTGCTTCCCTCTTCATGCCAAATTTTGGGTGGCCAGGAAGACCTGCTTACCCTCTCTTGGACTGCTCAAGCAACCTTCCAAGTCTTCCTAAGAGTCGTTTGCATTCCTTCATCTGCCATCTGCCAAGGTCAACTACTAGCAGGCCTCTTTCTTTCCCCTTCAACAGATTCCCCAACTAAATTTTGTTCCTTTAGGATTTCAGTGTTAGCAGTAACAACAAAATTACATCTGCATCGATAACTGCACAGACTTGCTTCCCTGGCACGTTTCTGCGCTTGCTTTCCGGTGTTCAGACAAGATTGTGTCTGGATCCAGGCTTAAAAACCCCTTCAAAGCTCACAGATTGTGAGGGGTTCAGGGGCAGTTTCCTGATTTAAGCCTCTCTCTGTACTAAGCTGACAAGAATGCTGTGAAGACCAAAGGGTAAAGAGTTATAATTGCTTAGTATCATAATCATAGGAGAGCAAAGGGAGTTCTGCTGCTTTTTAAAAATTAAAAATGTGTTCAAGTTCAAGAATGCTCCTCTGTTAAATTTACACAGAAAAATAATCTCAGCTCATAATGATGAACAATGACTTAACAGGAAAAATAAATCATAGCCAGAAGGCAAGTCCCAGGATTGTGCAGTCACTAGAAGATATAAAATATATGAAAAGTTACAATAGGGCCACAATAAAATATCTACATTTGGTGGCCTAAATCACTCTCTCTGTTAACTCCTGTACAACCCAGACATCTGCAGATGTTTCTTCCAGTCACACTTCTGCAACCACAAGGCCTAAGAAACACACTATCAGTGGTGCATTCTCTACTCCACCGCATTCCGTGAAGAGCATGGGTGTGACCTAGGGAGAATTCACCTGACTGGGACGAAGGAGTTCAGAAATCACCTCAGGAATGCCTCATTACAATGGGATTTGAAGACTGTTTATACAGGCACATGCAGCACTCTTCTTCAGATTCTTGGTTTGGATTGAGGTCCCTTCACGTGAGGCACTGAAGATCTGGGTTCCAGGGAGCCTGTCTCTCCCAACGGCACAGAACCACTGCCACTTGCTGCCAAGTGCACGCAAAGGATGTGATGCTTTCAGTTTCATTTCCCCAAAAGAAAAGGATGGAAGGCATCATGCATATATGGATCTCCCAAATTTTAGTAAAAAAAAAAAAAGACCCTTTTTTTACTAAATGAAATTATAACAATAAACCAAAAGTACAGCTCCCTTACCTTTTCTGCATGGGTAGAAGTGTCTTTCTAGACCAAGCTGTGCTAGGAAAATGAGTAATTTCCAGCTGGGGTAATGAAAAAAAAAAAAAAAAAAAAAATCATCAAGGGAGTGGTATCTTTTCCTTTCTCATATTGGTATTTGGTACCAGATATGGGAAAGCTGTGACTCAAATCTGTAAATGCTTCTGAAAACATGATGGCTTGCAATAGAATGTGCAACCCCTTATTTAAAACCACCTCCTTAAAAAGAAGTAGAAAAGGAAAGATGGTCTAGGGGCTAGTGAGGCTTTGCGGAATTATCACAAAATTCCACCAGCCCTGTGGTCAATGGCTACCCCAGAGCAGTTAGCCTACCACAGCTACCTGGCACCACTGGCCTGATAGGTCAGTGATGAGCAACAGCAGAAAGAGAAGATCTTTTAAGCCCTGCATCCTGCCAACAACCTGCCAAACCCCAAACTCCCCACATTCCTGCACCCTAGAGAAAACCAAGATTATGTAAGACCAGTTTAGAACAAACTGCTAAGAAACGCGAACTCTGAAATCAGGGTGACCCATAGTGAATGCCAGGGCAAATAAGTTTGTGTGAACACGTCTGGCCAGTTGGAGGAGAACTTGGTTTTCCACAGGGCTGAAAAGGCATGAAAAAGTATAGCAGCAGACAATTAAAATGCACCACCACACTACAGTGACTCTGTGTTCTTTTAATGGGCTCATTCCTTCAACAGATGTTTGAGCAGTGGGCTGCAGCCTGCTATAGCTGTACCCACAGAAAATGGACACGTGCATTGTTCAGTTTTTGGAAAGTATTCTGTGGCCTTTTAGAGTTACGGTACAAATGTAAGCCATACCTGATCCCAGCTCCCAGGAATGATTAAGAGCCAGTGCCAGTATCTATTCCAGTTCTGATTTACAGCTCTTGTCCATATAAATACAACTGTCCTTTTCTGTCATGGGGAAGGGTGAACTGCCTTACAAAAAAATGCAAACCAGCCTGATCTTTTACCCAGAACAGTGCTGAGTAACTAATCCTTTAAACATGCCAGTTTGGGAGGGAACAACAAAGGCAACAGGCATTTTCTTCTGGGAAGTCTTGCATATTTGGACTCTGAATCTTTTTCAAACTTTAAAAATGCTGATGGAATTTCTGAGCTCGTTATTACTAAATACATATAATGAACTTTTGAAAATACTTTGTTTAGACATACAATGCCTTTTGCTAGACCTATGATATTAAGGGACAAAAAATACCCTGTTAAACACAGTTCTTAAATAACTTATAGTCCATTTTTGAAAATATAAATATTCAAAGAAATTCCTACCATTTTGGATACTTAGCTAAACTGAACTTCCTGAATTTAAGCCATAAGTACTCAAAGGTGAATCAGACAGAAAACAGATTAAGAGTCTGGAGCTATCCTCAGAAAAGCTGTCCCCTCAGTCAGCTTTGCCTTGGATTTCAAGAAGCCATCATTAAATGTGGGATTTCATTCTCTGCTTTGATACCCACTCCATTGTATGATTTAGTTGCTTTCTGTCTCAGTTTTTCCTTGGCACTAGGGAATAAATTCAGTTGTAAAATAAACTGTTGTTTTAAAATGACAATATGTGACTGTCACAAGAAAAAGACCTGGATATCTGCAACACAGTTCAAAGAGGGTAGAAGACCCAAGTGCCATCAGGCCTAAGACAGGCACTGAGAGCCTTAGCATAAAGGTTGTTTGAATGAGTTTTCTTGCAACTTCTGTTCACATTTCTGAGAACCAGGAATCCTTTGCCAAAGGGAAAACAGAAAAGAAGGGCTCTGAAGGGAGCTTACAGAAATCCTGTTTGCTGCAGCTCTCCTGCTGGCCACTGAAGTTTAAATGTTTTCAGCCAAACCTTTAAAAATACTTATATATTGTGGATGTCCTCAGGGCCTTTTGTCCTTTTTGTATCTGA
The DNA here is from genome assembly GCF_024509145.1 of Vidua macroura. NCBI lineage: Eukaryota > Metazoa > Chordata > Aves > Passeriformes > Viduidae > Vidua > Vidua macroura. The sequence goes on from NC_071572.1 coordinate 68,459,739, forward strand.
TACCAAGACAGATATACTGCAATAGGTACAGAACACCAGATCAGCATTCTTGCTGGGCAGATGGAGCACAGATGGAGGATGCACCTGACCTCAGTGCTAAAGCAAAAAGAATTGGTATGTCTTAGAATCAGTCCTAGGCATTGGGATGTCAAATGTTGCTGCCATCCAGCTCTCTATCCACCACTGCTACCATGCTGCCTGAAATGCTCACGAAGCAGATTTTGAAGTGCTATGGCTCAAAATTCAAGGTAATAAAACAAATCATAAGTGGTTATGGTTTTCTTGAAATGTTTGGTAATAAATTGGTACAGTTCAGGGCTTGTTGCTTCAAAAGAATGTCAGATGTTTGTAGAGTTGGGATAGAGCTTGGGTAGCCTGGGCAGGTAGGTTTGCTTATCACACCAGTGCAAGCTGTCTGCACTCATGAGTCAAAATATACTCGGCTTTTCTGTCCACCTGAAGTGAATCTCTCCCCTTTTAACCCTAGTGCCATAGCAGAAACTGTACAGCCATAGAAATCTGGGCTTTCTTACCCCTCTGCCCGCCCTCCCTCCCTCCCTCCCTCCCTCCCTCCTCCCTCCCTTCCTCCCTCCCTCCCCTGCATATGGCCCAAGACTCTGGGCTCATTCTATTCACATTTTTAGGTACTTGCGTTGCCCGCACTTCTCAATTTTGGCAACAAGTATTTTTAAAGTAGCCTTTATAAATTAGAGAGATGTATGTACAGGTGGGAGATGGTGGCACAGAAAAACTAAGCCTGAGGTTTGCAATGGTATTTTGATTCCTGTTTCCTAGAAATTCAAACCAACTTTATCATCCACTTCATCTGCTAAGAAGAGTGGAAGCTCAATTACCTGAATATCACTCAAAAACACTAAGAAGTATCTGGCCAGTAAAAGGCTCAGATTATGTAGGCATTTTTCATTGGAATAAACAGGCTATAAAGGAAACAACCTGACTTGAGATAAATGGACATTATTCTGTATCCTAAACCAAAACAAAAATGACTGAATTTGAAGCTTTAAGCGGTGCTTGGACTCCAATCTGCTTATTCTGCAGTGCAAGCACAGGCCTCAGTGTCATTTCCCCTATCACTTTCTTGTTTTCCTCTCTCTGCACCACATACCAGACGATGGAACATATCATGAAACTGAGTATCATCTGGGTGCATACAACTAGGATGACTTGAGATTTTTCCAATAGAACATATGGCCATTGGAAGATGCCGATTTATCAAAAGTGAAGCACTGAAAATACAACAATTTCAATGAAATTTTGTTTAGGGAAAGAAAATTGAATGATCTGCTACAATCAAGTCAATATTGCATCTCAATATTGCACCTTCTAGAGGGTTTTTTATTCAGATGGAATTGCACAATAGAAATTCAAAATAAAAGTAGAAGTCAGAACAAATGTAGGAAGTTTGTAATGGACTATCAATTAATTTTTTGGAGCAAAACCAGGGGCACTTATGCCAGAAAAGGAAGAAAACACACACCAACCCTCCCTCCCCCTGAACCAACCCACAGAATCCTATGGTGCTCTGAAAACCTGAAAATTAATTCACCTCTTGTTCTGTGCACATGCTAAAAGAAATAAAAATCCGTTCAGCTTTGTTATGCAAATGAGAGTGGGATACTTGGAGACAGGTTGGTATTTCCTAAATGCCATGGAGCTGCAATGCTTCAGACCATCTTGGGAGTGGCAAGTGGAGGAAATAACAGGGAGGAAATACTGTGGCTCACAGGATCTGCTACCTAAATGCTACCTATATAAACTTAAGCACTATCAGTGAAGTCTATTGACGTCCAAGGTCTACAATGATTTCTGCAGTAGCATCAGTGTGTCTGTGGGCTGGGACAACAAGGTCCCTTGCAGGAGGTGATAAATGGGCGAAGGTTGCACAGTCCCTCTGACCTTCTGACTGACACTACAAGACTGGGTCTGCAAAAAAGTCTTGTCTGAAGCACACAGTCAGAGGATGAGGCTGCCTCCTGATGCAGATTTCAGCATGGCCCAGGCTGTGATGTGCTGCTGTGAGTCAGGGCCAGCTGGGTCTGTGCTTCCCAAAGCACTACTACTGAGCCCATGCCTCTATGCAGAGCTAGCACAAGGATCAAGGTAAGTATTCTCAAGCATGGAAGCATGGCAAATCCCATAGAGCAATATAACCTGAGGTTAAACTCCCCTAACTAACTCTCAAATCTCCGTCCTTATAATGCGCTAAGCCTCCAGCCCTGCATTTGTCTAAGCAGCATGGCTCTCGGAGAGGAAACATTGCGTTCTGCTCTGACTCAATGGGGGACAGAACCACCATTCCCACAGCAATCAGAAAATGAAAGACATATGAGGACACAGTTCAGGCCTGAGAAAACCTTGCCCTAATTGCTGATTACTAAAGTACCATAATGTGCTGGAGAAGAAAGGATTCCTGAGAACATTAGGACAGGACATTAGCAGATTAATATTAATCTCTAGAGTTCCAGATTCATTTCCTGTCCATGCTAATGTCCTTTTGATTACTGCAGAAAACAACCACACAAAAAAGTTCAATTACAAACATGAGAAGAGACTTAAAATATTAACATTTTTGAAGCTTTCAACCAAATATGTGTAATTAAATAAAAACCTAGGCTAATGCAATGTTAAAGTTGAGATTTTAATGGTGCAAAGGTCATGGAGTTTAGCATAAAAGTTCATCAGTACATTTAATCATATTGGGCCAAATTCCGCTCTCAGTTACACTGGCATAAACTTTTGATACCTTTACTTTAGTAAGTAAAGGTTGCTATATTTTCATGCTACATCAGTGTGCATAAACATTAGAACTTTCTCACAATGTATGCAACACACAAAGCATTACATGTGTACTAAAAGGCATGCTGTAGACATGAGACAAAGCATAGTTGCATTTAATTACATTGTCTATGCAGAAGTTCGATTAAAAAAAGAAGAAAAAAAGCACTGCCTTTTCAATTGCACAAGACTTTATCACTTGTCAAATTATTACACATTGTCCAGGACAGCATGATGAAAAATTGTATCCAATGCCTGCAAGACAACAGAAGTATATTCAGTGTACTGTTGCACAGGCAATATCTGAATCTTCACACTGAGTTAGCATCATTGCACAACTAAAGACCTATATTCAAAAGACATCCTCACTTTGTCTATCTACCCTTGCACTATGTAGTCAGACTTGCATATGCAGTGCCAGCTATCCACCAGAACCACAAGGGACTGAGCTGTTGTTTTCCTGCAGAGAACAATGTGCTGAACTCCAAAAGCTTTTGCACCCATAAATAGTCCTGTTTGTGAGCTCAGTGCAGCAAACAAGTGTGCTTGCCTGCACAAAACTGCATGTGAACAAAGCTTGCTTGAACCCCATCTAAAAATCTGGTATAAAACGTCCTCATTCTCTTTTAAAAGACAACATAATTTAAAACAGGAGAAAACAGAATAATAATGTACATTATTGGAATAAGTAGGTCATCAAAAAAATAAATGCACCTACGTTTATTGGAACGTCTAGTCCTCATAAATGGCTTAATGGATTTTTTTCAACCTTACTGAAACATTATTCACCTCTGAGCTTAGAACAAGCTTGAGAAATTTCAGCCAAAAAGGTAATTGTTTCAGAAAGTTATAAACCACCAAAGATAGGGGGCTTGCAATAAAAGTGCTGTCTCAACAATAAATACAGCTAATGAATAAATGTGGTCGGGCAAGAACAAATAAAATATGAAAAGTCTAATGTGGTCTGCACAAAATGCAAGAAGGTAATTGAGTGAGTAAATGCCAAATGAAGGATGATCCTGTCTTCCGAAGAATTCATCTCAGTGCAAGATTCAGTGAAGGACCTCAGGACCCAAAAGTAAGATAGCTACATTTTGAAGTGAAGGAAAATCTCTCCTCATTTATTAACAGCAGTTGTCTTCAAAGCCTGCAAGCAATAATGATGCATCAAAGATCACATATTAGAGCTCCCTGCACTGGTTATGTCTAGATGAAACACTGACAAGACCCTACCTTCTTTCTCTTCCGCAGCTTCCTGTGCTCAAACAGCACCAATCTGCACAAATACCCAGATACTCTTTCCAGATGCAGCTCCTTCTGCGGTAACCCTCAAACCCAACTCCTGTCTTAGACATCTGGGGTATCTGCAGTACGATCATGTGTACACATCACATCCTTGTGCTCTAGACCTGAACAGACAGACAGACTCAGGCACTGCTTCCCAACAACTTTTTAATCTTATGACACAGTCACAAGTGCCTGTCTATATACATACATGTCCACTCTCAAAAATCCCATACAAAATTGGATTTCAACTTCCACTGTAAACAACCAGAAGGTGTGCATTCCCTAGTGCCATCTAGATACCCCAACATTTTCCTCCACCAATACTTCTTGAAAAATAGACTGTAGAAATCATGGGAGAAAAGTTAATCTTACATCACTTGGACATAAGATACACAGACAGAAAACTACATGAAAAGCTTCAATTTGAGCATTGATTCTGCCTTGAAATCCAGCCACATCCATACTTCAGTGTGACCTGTTTTGGTTCAGCTGTGGAATGTGGCGCTTCAATTAAAACGTCGTTCTCCCCATCCTAAGGCGTCATTTGAGGAGGATTTGGCAACTGAGAGAGGTGTTGTTTATTCCTCAGCTGCCTAGATGTAATAAACTTCTCCACCAAAATAAACTAACAAAATCAAACAAATTCCCAACTGTGATAAACTATAACAAGTTGCTCAACTTGTGAAATTGTGAGTGAAGAGGAATTAGAACTCTGTTTCACAGCTGATATTTATACCTTCCAGGTAGGGAAGTCAAGGGAAAATTTGAATGAGGAAAAGATGGTGGAGTCCTTGTATTATCTCAGCCTTTACAAGAAAGATGCTGTTAAGGATGCTGGATCACCATTTCTTTAGACAATTCTGCTGAACTTCCTGTATTGCACAAAAAGGAAAGTACATAACAATATAACCCACGATTGCCTTAACGAGTGTTGTATCAGCAAACAGTGCCACAGTTATTTAAATATCGAAGCTTTAATTCAGTCAAGGTATTCCTCAAATCCTACATGCAAGCAGCGTTTTGCAGTTCTTTAACCAGCTAAAATACCACAAAAGTCTCATTCTGTAATTCACTCTGCCATATACTTTGTGTAGAACACCACCTTAATCTATGAAAAATGTGCATTGGCAGTTGCCAGAGAACTAAACTAACTCTGTCAAACAAAGTCTAGGAAGAAATGTAATTCAATGCTCATGTTGCAAATGTACTTTTTCAATTAAAAGGTTCCCAAAACCTATTTCTTGCTATTTTTAGGAGTTCTGAATTGCCATTTATCTGATTTAAGGCAGAGTGAACTTGGTGGGAATTTCTCTATTAACCCAACATTTTTTAATGTGGTCCTTCTGGAAAATATCAGTAAATAAAAAAGATATATATTAAATCATGGTACATTATTTCATCTTTTAACTATTTCTTATAGCATGACATCTAAAGCACTTCCAAAACACTTTCCAAATTATGAAAACTCCCAAATTCTTGGAAAATGTCAAGTGTGTTGAATTCCTCCTTGTGTAACTGCAAGTATTGCTATTTGAAAGAGCTACTTTGATGGAAAATCTCTGTATTTTTGCTTAAGTCACTAGAATAAGGGTATCTACGGCTTTGCAATTTTTAGATTCAGGTTTGTCTTGGAGTTTTAAAAAAATATTTTGCAATTCAAAAACTCCAAAGAATGAGACCGGTTACAAGGAGTGACATTTCCATTTGATTTGGTTTAAAAACCTGTGTTTGAAACTTTAGAACATCAACACCCCATAAAAATAGTTTAAAACACACAGGACTAAAGCTCTTACTTTCATGAATTATCACAAAGGGCTGGATATTTTCAAAGTATAACTTAGCATGTTCCAACTAAGATCTAAATAATCATACTGATTTTACAACATCTAAAAATGTGGCCAGACATTCTTTTGGCTAGTTGATATGCTATTTCAACAGTTTGGTGTTCTATCATTTCCTTCTTGCTTGATACTTAGAGCCATCTTTTCTCTATCAGTGTCACTAAATGTACCATTTGGAAGCACGTAACAGTCAAAACACAGCATAAAGGAGAGCTTTTCTCTCTGCCTGGACTGGTGACGTAGGTATCTTCTTCTGAGAGGCTGTTTATCAAGCCAAGCTATGCTGACTGTTGAATGGCTCAAGTTCACATTGCAGCTGATTTGTCTGCTGAGTATTTCAGTGTGAACGTGAAGCCCACACCTTCAGCTCCATCTCCTCCCTGCTCAGCAAGCACAGCACAATGACAACACTGTGGCTCCCAGTGCAGTGCTCATTGTACAGGCTTTCTCCACCCTTTGCAAAATCGGTTCAAATTTCGTATTTTTCTAGTTCCCTCTTATTTATGCCCTCTTCTTAATACTTTTGTGCTTCTTGGTACTGCCTGGAAAGAAGCAGGCTGTATCACATCCTCACATGCTTCATACAGGAGAAGCCTAGAGGACACTCACAACTCGGGTGGGCAAACTGGCAAGCCTTGGAGGTGGCAGTGAAGATCTTTAGAGAAATTCTTATAATCAAACGTAACAGCAGGCAGAGACCAGAATTTTAAAAGGCACCCAGTGCCAAAGGAATGACCCTAACCTGCTAATGTACTCTTTAAAGTACCTTCAGGCAATCAGTGACATCTTTAAACATCTAAATGCTTTTGATAATCTGACATCCAACAATTAGATCCCTCCATTGCAGAGTTCCTGGAGATGGGAAAAGTGACAACAGTATGCATGTGTTGCCAAATGCAACACACAGAACCCTGCTGTAAGGGCTGACATTTATCTCTCATCCTGAATATCAAGGTATGATGCAGAGAGGCTACACTGTCCATCATGCAGCAATCCAGTCTGGTTCTAGGTACCAGATCATCCTAGCATGCTACAGAAATAACTGCAATCTATTTATTTTCTGTATGAAGTGAGGGTGTTTGTGAAGCTCCAGACATTTTTTGCCCAAGGCAAAATTTCCATTTACTTCATGGGTTCAGAAAGTATTGTCTGTTTCCTTTAGTATTGTTCATTTGCTTTATTATAAGCATTTGTTCCAGTTTCAAAATATAGCAAATCTAAGAATTAGAAAATATGCCTAGTCAGTCAGATGTCTGGGTATCACCAAAAATTGGGATGGCAAACCATTTTGAATCCTTGTTTTACAGAAAAAATCACTGGCCAGGAAATTGTTTCCTTTTGCAAATGATGTTTGCAATTCAAAGGATCAAGTGAAAAGTAAAACAAAAAAAGGAACAAAGCCTAAAAATAATGATTAGTTCAGATAAGCAAATGATTAAACCCAGTCAAAAATCGGTGTTGCTCTCCAGTTTAATTTGATTCTGCTCTCTTAAAAAGAGCACCGGGCTCTTCTCTTACAGAGAGCTAAATACCAGCTATTCCTGAAGCATTATAAGAGTGAAGAAAGGATTCAGGAGAGCTTTCTTCTCTGAACCTCTTTATTTATCTGCCTGGGATCAGGTATAACACTGCCATCAGCACTTGCTCAGCTATAAAGTCTTGGGTGCATCATGCCCACTGGCATCTCCAGACTCCCAAGGGGGATGACTGTCTGTTGAAGAGCAGTGCCAGCCTCCTCCTATTCCCCCATTCCTGCTGGCACCCTGAGGCAAGCATCTGGGAGTGTACGCTGCCCCTCTCTGAAGCAGGTGCAAAGAATGGTAGTCAGCGTGTTTGCTCCCCATGAGCCTCCTGCAGGCAGACAGAAAAGCCTGGAAATCCCTCCAGTAACCCTCCCGGGGGAGAATGAGAATTTAGCCAAGTGCACTTAAGACCAAAATTGTTGCAGAAAGGAGACACATACACTTGTTAAAATCTGTCTGTAACATTCCCTCCCATCCTCCCCTTACTGTGGACCGATCTGGATTTCTAAAGAGTATAATTATGTCTTGCACAATGATTATGAGCTTTGGGAGCTCTCAGAGAAAATTTCCTCACTGCACATGTGGCCATTGGCTGACATACCAAACACATATCACTCCTTTTTTTTTTTTTTTTTTTTAACTCTGCATTTTGCTGAGAGAAAGAGGCCAAAGAAAAAGGACAGACACCCAAGCCCAGGCCCAGGTTCTGTACTAACCTGATGTGTCCTGAAAGCCAAAGGGAAGAGCCATCAGAATGGCTTTTGTTTCCAAACACTCCTGTTCCTCTGTCTGCCTTCCCACTACCAACAGCAGGACTTCTAAACTATCTGTACATTACCAACAGACCCTATACCAAGGATTATTGACAGATTCTTGATCTATCCCACCTATTTAATGTTTTCCTTTAACAGCCATATGAAATAGATTCTGCCTTCCCTAAGGCAGATGCTTGAAATTCACTGTAAGCCCATGCAGCGACATCAAGGTTTACAATCATTGTCAAGCTACCTGGAAGCTTTAAAAAACCCCACTGATGGACAAAATGCTAGCAGCAAAAATTACTGTAATACACTATCCTCCTCTCTGAATGCATCACTGATGGGCTGGACATGAACTTTGTCAATGGGAGATGTCTTTGTACTGAGTACAATTAATGTTTTTATTAAAAAAAATCTTTCTGAATGACAAAACACATTGTCCACTCATGTGAAAATGGCACCATTATTTATCACAAATGATACAGCCAGTCAAGAATAAAAGAAATTATTTCACCTGCAAGCTGTGAAAATTTCAAGGCATGTAAAAAATAGCATCAGTCAGCTTGCACAGCTGAGGGTAATGGACATCATCTTTTTCCCATCCCAGTCACCATCTTTCCCATTTCTAAAGGGCTTCCAAAGATGAAAATGAACTTGACAATCATTCTACAAGGCAAACTGATCCTGATTCTTCTAGTCACTTTGTAATTCACTGCAGATGGCAAGAGTGAGATGTTTACTGGCTGGCAGGTAATGAGCCTCGTTGTAGATAATAGTGATGGACGGGCAATCTCGCCTGCTGACAAGGAGGCAACTCAACATGGGCACATGGCATTCATCCATGACTTCATGGAAAAGGATAACTGTGACAATGCACACAGGTTGTGAACTACCCTCCTCTGTTAATGTCAGCATGCAGCTACACTTAAGCCTTTCCAGTTCATATTTAAGTAGTATAGAATTGATCCTGATTGTCCATGAAAGTAGAATAGTCAGATTTGTGACCTAATGTTTACTCTTCTATAAGAAGGAACTTGATCTGTTTAAACATCTAGATATTCCCTCTTCCCAGGTAATGCCATTCATCACAGCTGTCAGTGCTTCTTTAAAAGAGAAATGACCCTCAGGCGCAGTATAAAGCTCTGTGGAAGAACCATGCACACCTTTGCCAAAAGAACAAATGGCTCCTTTTTTTTTCACTGGGCTTGCATACACTTTGTGAAAGGCCTACACCCACTGAATTACAATTCAGTATTTCCATTACCCCACCCCCATATAAAGCAACTCGTATTAAGACCTACACACTGCCCTGTTTTATTCTTAATCTCAGACATAAGGGTAGTGGATTTGGACAAGCTCAGCCATTTGATAAGATATACTTAAGCAGCTGGTTCCAAGGGAGAATCAGAGTAATTCAGAAATGCAACAGAAGATAACAGAAAAGCTCTAACTCTGTTTCTTCTCTCTCTGTAACTTTATGAAATAAAAACAAAAAAACCATACTCTCAACCAAATACCACTGATGTCTTTTGTTTCACCAGAATATATTCCTCCTGAACAAAGTGGGTATGGCTAATATTCATAAAATATATGTTCTAAAAATGCATTTGTTTACACATATATATGGAAATATACATTTATACATGGATTTTGTTACTCTACAGATAGAAACTTGGTCTGAGTTTTCCTCTTCTGAATTGAATATCCTTTCCCTCCTTCCCTGGTGAAATCTGATAATTTGTACTGTACCCTGGCTTCAAGACGTGATAAACGATCCCAGTGCTATGCAAGTTTCTTCCAAAACCTGTCTCTTCATAGATTCACTCCACATATTCTTTTTACTTTAAAGACTCATGTGATCATCGCTTTGATCCATTCTCCCTCAGCTCTATTAGGGGCACCATCTCTTCAGGGCTTACAGCTTGTAAAGAGACCACCATATTTTGATATGCCTTTGATGTTGTCTTCCAAAGTATCTTTGATTTTTTAGTTCTGTTCAACTCTTTCACCATTAACCTTGATTTCACTTAGGAATTAATAGATCTATAGTTTTATTGGAAGGCTAATTTAGAAATTCTGTTTTCTCTGGCACTGTTTTCCCCCTCTTAGCTGGAAAGGTAGGTGAAACAGGACAAAGAAACTGGCCAATGCTTTAAAAAAACCAAAAGAAACTACAGATAAGCTAATACTTTTCTTGAGTTTTGAGTTGTGATTTTTGAGCGAGTCTCTTACTGAATCATTAAGCTGCCAGCAAATGAAGTAGTTCTGCAGGATGATAATGAGCCACACAGACACTCCACATGGCCACTGGCGACTGAGAGCTGTTGCTAATGGATGACTATTCAGTAGGACTGTGGTCTCAGTCCTGTGCTTGAAAACTGTCTCCTCCATACAGGACACCTGCATTTCTCTTCTTTTGACACTCAGCAAAGATGCTGAAACTGTAGAGGCCAAAGGAACCATATAATTTGAAGTAAACTAAACAATGGAGCAGCAAAACACATTCTCAAGAGGAGAAACTGGCACTGTCTTTCAAGTCTCTTTAGTAGGTATTTTCAATTTTTAGCTTATGATAGTTGAAATTTATTCCCCCTCCTCAGGCACCACTAGCTGTGACTGAAGATTCATTTTTGCTGGTATAAAGAGACAGATGAAGGGTAAAACCAGGTCAGCCATATACCCGTGCACACTCCCCCCACCCCCGGATTTATTTATACATCCTAACTATGTTCAGGTGACATTCAGATACATTTCAGGTTCTCAAAAAAAAACAAGCTTCTGTAGATGGAGTTTTGTATCTCAGTGTGCCTTCCCTTCATTTAAAACTATTCTGCTTTTCCTCCATGACAATGTTTATTCCCTATTTTTCTGAGGAACAACTTAGTAGACTTTATCCTCTCTCCTCAGTTAAATACAATTGCTTCTGATGAAGACAAACACACAACGTGCTCGTAGCAGCTGGCATGGGCAAACCCATCCTTTTCAGTAACGGCATAGGGCCATCACTGCAGCCTGTTGCCTTTGCTAAGGCACCAGCACACAGTTGAAGGGTTCCTTCCCAAGAGCACTCGTACCGCTGCCACAATTATCGTTCTGGGCTAACACTCTAACACCTTACCCTTGGGACACACGAAGCTTCCGATAAGGCGCTGCAATGAGAGAATCCAAATGCAGCTCATCAGATTCGTGCCCTTTCCAGTGATCCCTCCTATCACTCATTGCACTTGCTATCTCAAACATCTTTGGTGCAGAAGCACAGGCTGGGTGCTACACGACCCATTCAGAGCACTTCTCACCCTCCACCGCTGAAGTGCACAGTCTCACATTGTAGCAAGAGAGTCCCAGCCTGGGCTCTCTGCGTAGCCCCGTGGCCCGGCACAGCTCCGACTATATCACGCCTTTCCCGGAATCTTAGCCCCGCTGGAAAGCATTCAACATTGAGAGGACCCATCTTTATGCTGATAACACTAAAATATAAAATAATGCCAACAGCTGGTGCTACAAATGGCTTTTAAAAACGATGTTCATTCACTAAAATTCCTCTTGCTACTTTTGACATGAAACACGCAGTCTCTAATTATTCTGATCAAGACGATGAAATACAAAAACAAACTTTAATTGTGTTTAACAGATATTTAATCAGGACTCACTGAACTACAGATTAAAGCTGAAATTCATAAACCATAATTACCCAATTGTCGCAAGCTTTTTGGTCCACATTCTGCTTCCGTCTGGGCGTCTGGCACTTTGCCCCGAATTTCTTTTAGTGTCTTCTCAGTTTCATTGCTGTTCATGTTTTCCAGCAGAGATTTAGCACCGATTATAAAATATCTGTTCTTGGCAACTTTATTAGTTGTTTTTTCTTAAAAAGATTATATCCCACCTATCCCCACTCTGGGGCTGAATGAACAGGCATACACCATGGGTTATTTTTTGTCATAAGCTGTCCTTCCCAACTGCCAGGGTAATCACCTGTCCTGCTCTGGGCCTGATTCCCTGACCATGGCCCTGCCACCAGAGCATCACCTGGATACTGCTTTGAGTGTGCCATGCAGCATAACTACCATGCATGACTCCTTCTTTTCTCCAGAGGCACAACTGGGTGCAATACCGTTTCCTGTTCTGGTAGGGGCTTTTTTTTATATGCTTGATGCTCTTTATTTATATTTAAGAAGACATGATAAAAGAAGTACATTCCACATGGGAAGTATTGGGTGGTAAGGTACACATTAACCAGCAGTTCATCAGGGATGTAACTGCACAGGTTCAGACTGCCTCCCAAGCAAGTGACAGATTGTCCTTTAGCATGGAGAGAATGACTGTGCCAGAGAAGCTTGGCTGTTCATTGCAGTTTTCTGGGGACCTCCATACATTGTGTGCAGGTTATGTTGGTACCCCTAAGGCAAGGATTCCCTCCCCAGAAAGCATTCTCAGTATCTTGCAAGGGAAGGTTATCTGGCCTTTCAGACACAGGAAAAGCAGCTTAACAAACTGTGGGTGAAGGTGGTGAAAACAAAGACACTTCACCTTATCAGAATGGGGAAGGGGGTTCCACACACCCAGCCTGCTCTGTTTTGAGGAAACATAGAACTCCTGTCCGCCTTTATGCCTCAGAAAGTTGTGCCATGAGACAGAATGGAGGGAGATATGGAAAAGATGACAGTGTGGAAGAAGGGATCTCAGCTCTCTGTTAAGGTACAAAAAAGAGTGAGCTTGATTAAAAATCAGGATGGCCTTCTATGCGTACTGGCTATTGCTTTTTCCCTTAATAGCCGGAGTGCTCTTGAAGAATTCCTAGTCTGGGTGAAGATATATGGAACCACACACTGAGGTTCTAGCAGAAGTGTTAGGCCTTCATGGTCATTCATGAAGTTTAAACAATTTCCCGACAATAACCATGTGAATACAGGCTAAACCTTTATCTATTCCTTTGGGCCTGTTCTTAGCTAGCGTGCAAAACATACATGTCTTTTTTTTCCTCTTTTGCATCTTCTGGAAATTTTTCATCATCAAAAATAATATTTCATACATTTATTTCTATCATGGTCATTATGCCCTATCTCCACTTTCACTACTTTTGAAGAGCCAGGCAGTGAACCAGTCACTTACCTTCTTCATCAGCTCCTCCAGAGCAAGCCCTAAACAAGAAGCAGTGTATCACCTCAGTAGTCACTGCTGCATGTATATCAAACTGTTTGTTTGTTTGCTTCTAAAAGCTCCTCTAAGCTTTCATGACTTGACAGTCTCTGCAAGAACCCATATCTCACATTTCACAGCAGTCAGATACCAGCATGTGAACACAGAGAGACAGGGAGAAGTATGCTATTTCTTTTGTTTCTTTTCATACAAAAGAGAGATTTGATTCTTTCTGTCAGCCACACAGTCTGAAGTCCAGTCACAGTTCAATCTTTCCAGCCTGTGCAGAAGTCTGACAAGAACACAGGATAGCTGATGACTTGCCATACATTGCAAGCCTGATTTTTCACAGGCAAATTGTTTTCCAGTTTAGCACAGTTGTTTGACCAAGGGTTTCAAGCTCCGTATTTACACAGTGATAAAGAAATTGCTATCCAGTGTTAGTGTCATTTTTCATTCAGACTGTTCCTCTGAAAACAGCCTACAGCCTTTGAGATGCAAAATGTATTGTTTTAATGTAGTCAAGGTCCCTGCCTGCAACATTGCTAAATCTATTTAGCAGATTCTTCCTGTTATAATCTGTCCCCAGACCTGAAGAAGCTCAGTGATTTTAACTGTTTTAAGCTAATGATAATGGTTAGTGCTGAGAACAGATGTACCTGGCTGTGGTGTGATCTATTCCATTAGACTGTTAGGAGCTCTGTATTCATATTGACTTAACATTTTATGTCTGTTTTCAAGGTGTGATGGCTGCATGGGGTATAGTCTGTTTTTTTTGCCCTCACATATGATGTATTGTCTGTCTGTGCTTTTGATACATGGTGACTGCATGGCAGGATGAAGAACATGTGCCTGTTCTGATGCTTTCCCAAGATTTTGTAAGTCTATTCTTGCTGTCCACTGGCACGATTATGGGAAGCAATAATGTTTACCTGTATTCACACTAGACCCAAACCCGGGAAACAGTTGCACAGATTAGATGTGCATGCAGAGAGTTTGATGACTATGCTATGTATTATAGAAGTTTACTTTCCCTGGTGTGTAGGCATTGTGCATGACTGAATTCCCTATGACTGGTGGTTGCACTGATAGCATTCCAGGTAGAAGCTGTTTTACTATTCTTCTCTATCCACAGCACAACAGAGTTTAAAACTCCTCAGTTGCGTCAATAAATGGTGCTTCACTTCCCTTCATCACAATGAAGTGAAATTTCCACTGAGAATGATATTCCTGATCATGTTGGAGGCTTGGTCTTGCCATTCACAAACATCTGCTATTGCCACCCTCTGGGGACAATGCACTGTTTTGGGGGTGATGTAGAGGAGGTTTTGTATTTTAAGACCTCACCAAGTCTTCCAACAAATAAGCAAACCCTTCCTACTTATATGAACCCTGATCTTCTGCTAGTGGGGGTTACAGTTCAGCTCTTGCAGAATAAATGCGACCTTAACTATTCCACATTATCACTGTGCAACAGGAGATCTGTCTACTGAAAATGAATGCAGCCTCCTTGAACAAATCTCATGCCACCTCTTCCCTGTGAGAATCCAGAAAGCAGACACAAAAGGAAGCCCATGTGGGGCTTTGGCAGAGGTGCCATCTCCACACTAACGAAATGAATGGGACTTTTAAAAGAAGATCCAACAAGTTTAAAATCCAAAACCATTTAAACAACCATAATCATGGACAGGTTGAGAGACAGGCAAACACATGACAAAACACAAGTTCTCAAGAGACATTTAAGTTACTACCCTGATCTGGAAGGATTAACTGAAGGTGCCGAAGTGCAGCTCTGGACCAGCACACCACCAAGTCAAGTTCAGAACAATACTTTGAGCAGCTCTTGTGCTACAGGGCACTGCAGTGATGTGCTGCAGTGCTAGAAACAAGAGATTAAAAGGTTAAATTCAGAAGCCTAATTTTCTCTGATAGTTTGGCCAACTTGACTAAAACAGAGCCCAACTAAATGACAGGTACTATATGCTTAATTCTATACTTCATGTCTCTCAATCAAGGAATCACAGCAGTAACAAAAATTTAATTTTCATTTCAGTACAAGGAACAGTTACTCACATGTAACTGATATACATTCTCTCCAATCCCTAAACCATGTTCTGGGCTCTTTGTCTCTCTGAAAATAGGAATGCATTCTTATAAAAACATTACAGGCTAAATACCTAGGACATTGCTTCAATAAAGCCGGTAACTTTGCTATGAAAAGAAAGAATAGAATCTAATTCTGAGCTTTGAGGGTCTGCCTATACACTAATTTCTCATTTTTTCTCTTGTTACTCCATTTCCCTCTTAAGCCCATGTACCACACAAGTCAATTTGCCCTGTACAGCCCCTCAGAACACGTTCTATAAACACCTTCCCTTTTCCCAAATCCATCTTTCCCTTGACAGGACTTTATACAGATGTATAGGGAAAAAAGGCCTAGCATCTGACATTTAATAAGAGTCTCAAAGAGAATACACACAAAGTGCATTAAGATTTTCTCTCTGGTACTCAAATGGAGGCGGATGCTGTTAGCCCACTGCTAGGGGATTGGTCTGTATCTGAAACTGGGATCTCTGTTTCTGTAGCCAGTACAGCCACTTCTCTGTTACATTTTACATTCCAGATAATAAGGTTAATATTTTTGGTTTGGGAAGAAAACAACTTTGCTGGAAGTCGTGATTGCAGAATTAGGTATTCCTTAATTAAAAAAACAAAAAAAACCCAAAAAACCCCAAAAAAACAAAAAAAAAAAAACCAAAAACAAACCAACAACAACAACAACAAAAAAAACCCAAAAAACAAAACAAAACAAAAAAAAAACCCACAAAAAACCACACAAACAACAAAACAAAACCAAAAAAAACCCAAAACAGTTTAAGTGGCACTAATCTGGGATCCTACACACTGGGACATGACATTGTACCAGCTATGCTTGGCTCACATTTTTAAGGCATGTTTCTCAGCTATGATATTGAGAAATTTCTATGGCTTAGGTTTTAAGTGCAAATTGCTGTTGATAGAATTTAAACTGAAGTTCATGATGCCAAATACCATATGAAAGGCTCTAAAAATGCCTCCTTACCTTATGCCACTCTAGTGATCCTGCTCATCTCCTGTTTGTTTCTTATATGCACGTGTTACTTCACTGTATTAGACAGTGGGTCCTTGCAAGAGGCAGCCTGGACTCAGCCAACAGCACCTTTTAAACAAGCAATAATAGGGAGTAGAAACATCAGGTGGAAACTGCAAAATTCATGACTGTAACCTCTCCGGCAAAGAGAACAGCCCTGTAGGAGCACCCCAGGCAAGGGGCAGCACGGGGGCATTTTGGACAGACCAGCAGCTAAAGGGACATGTGGGGACAGTGGGAGAGGAGCAAGGAGTTGGGGGGTGCTGCTGAATTACAAGAGGCTTCAAGGCAAAATCAAAAGACGCATAGAGACACCCTTGTACACCTCCCAGCACAGAGCCCCTGCAAGGCAGTGATTCTACCAGCACACACAGCAAAGGACTAAATTTCCTCTCCTCACAAGGACCGGAGCCCACAGAGGAGGAGTGAGGAGCACGAGGTGCAACAAGGGCAACAGAGGAGACATGACACAGACAACTGTTTTCTACCCCAAAGTCTAACATGAGAGGGAAAATACTCAGCTTCTTTAAACATCATTAGACATGAGTTCTCTCCAGCAGGCAGTGAGGCCAGAGCTCCTTGCACACTGACAGGGCAAGTGGCAAAGCTGGCACTGCAGCCAGCTGAGCCAGGACCTGGTCACAAACAACACAAATGTGCTGTGTGGCAGGGAAGGTGAGCCATGGCTTGCAAGATACCTGAACATCTGCCTTTTCCCACTTTGGGAAGCAGTTGTGCCAGTTACCACTGGCAGCAACTCGTGGCCCAGATCTAAACCAAACCTGACTGACTCCACGACAGGGAAGGCACCAGGGGCCTGGGGAAGATGGTGCCACACCCACAGTGTAGGACAGGGAGGATGATGCTATTCTGTTAAGCAAACAGGAATTGCTTACGTAACCAAAAAGGAAAAATGTGAAAATGTCAAAAGCCTATTCTGACATGAGGGAGAAAGGAAAGCATTCATTAATTTCTAATAACAGTCTTTACTCTTGTAACAAGCTTTATAAACTGACCAGAGTTCACTTGTAATCTGTTTGTCAACCCAACACTCTGAAGAAACTTCTTATAAGGGAGGAGAAAATTTCAAATTATTAAAAATAACCCTAGGCTGTACTTTAAGGTTTTGGTTTGAATCCAGTACTCGTAAGAGAAACCCTTCAACAGAAGGCACCAAGGAATTCTCATGGAATAGCTACAGGAGCAGGACACACATTTTCAGTAAAAGCTGGCCTTTCTTTCCCCTCCTCCCAATCTCCTTATTCCCAAAAGATACCCAGAAAATACAAGATTGTTGGGATTTCTATAAGAAGATTTGGCAGGTTTTTCATATTTGTTTAGACTGTAAGATACAATTTGAATTTGGGTCTTGCCTCTCTTTCTCTGAGAAGAAGAATGAGTTATTTGTTCTCTGAGTAAGTATTTGTTATTAGTGGATCAGACATGGATAAGGTATATTATTACAACCACGTTTGTTAGGTATGATTTACATTGTTTGCTGCATATCATCTTATGCTGTCTTTAATTTTGTTATACTTTAGGGGGGTTTTTGTTTGGGTTTATGCATTTAGTCACAGTTGGTTGTGTTTTGAACTTTGAAAAAAATTAATACAAAGTAAATTAAAAAAAGAAAAAGAAAATATTTTCAAAATGATGTGGAAATCAAATCTATCCCTGAGTAATTTGATTTGTAGGAAATGGAGAGCAAAGCATTACAACGCATTACAAACAGAATGCCTTGAAGTGCATCATAATTACTTACATGTGCAAATACATTGTCTAGGTTTAGGAATTCAGCTAATAATAGTCATAATAATTCTATGCCCTTACACCAGGTCTTTCAGCCAAGCTTCTCAGGGTTTGTGTAAGCAATCGTTAACTAAAGCCTGGGTACCTGTAAGTACTCTGCTGCCCTTATGGATGGAGAAATGGGGGCAAAAGCTCTCCAGGGTCAAGGACAAATTTTAAGTTGCTCTACAAATGGGAGATAAATGCAGATGATCATTTTCTAACTACAAGTGGATCAGAGATGCAGGAGTTTGCAGCTGATCTGACATTACTACAACTCTGTGGCTCTCTAAGAATGAAGGAGTGTAACAAATGTACATCTCATACCTTCTGTTCCACAAAGTCTAAAGGTTGAAAATTGACGTAAATCAGATCCATGTTCCATTCTCGGTAGAACACTGGTATATACAAAAACATACTGATGTTTTGTATCAAAGCACAAAGATTAACAAATTTGCCTTGTTTGGAACTGTTTACCAGTGCAAATAGTTTTCATGTGAGGCTCCACAAATGGCTTTCAGACTAGGCATCCTTTGTGGAAATCTGGGTTGAATGTGGAAGAAATCTGGAAAGGGGTAGCCTAAAAAGTTCAATTGTTTATACAGAGTCCCAAACACCAATTTCATGCTTGTAGACTATTCTCACATTGATCTCTTAAGTTTTAAGAGATCTGAAACTCTTAACAAAAATCTGAGCATGCCATTGTTACCCAAAAGCTTTTCCACAATTCCAGGCTGTAAAGAAAGGCTGGATTTTACACTCTTCTGCTGTTTAATTCCATGCCACTTCCTACATGCACTCCTACATTGCTCTCTCTCACAACTCATGAGAGGAACCCAGAGTTTCTGTAGCCCTTAACACTCCATCCTTATTTTACAAGAATATATGTTTTCATGCTTTTCTAGATGACCAAAATCCTAGAATGCCAAATATTTCTACTGTTTCATTTAGCCATGCAATAATTTTAATGCTTTGAACTAGTACCTGCTGAAATAGCAATAAATTACTGACCCACACAGACACTCAACTGCCTGTTTGAGGGATTTGTCATTCATACATCCCATTTTCTCTTAGCATGCATTTCTGTGCTCCCTGTAGCTGCAACAAGAAAGTGTGTCTCCACACATTTTTATTACCTGTTATGCTTTACACTAATAAAAACACTGGATATTATTTATTTGTCTGGCTGACTGACAAAGCCAGGCATTAAAGCATCATTCCAGTGTCACATACTTCAACGCTCTAATCTTTCAGAACTTGTAAAGCAATCTCTTACGGCGCTTTGTGGGCTGTGAGATCACCCTGACAAACTGTGATAATGTTGGCAATCTCCAAATGGGTGTTCATTTGCAATCTTACTACAGAGGAATTGCTATGTTTCCAAATTAGAGGGCTTGACATAATCTGTCTTCACAAAGCTATCAGGGTCTGTCATAAGGCTGTCTGTGACCCAAGGATTTTATGGGGTCAATATCTATTCCCAGTGAAACTTCATTGCAAGCAGTGGAATTACTTAGAGTATGACTTTCTCTATCTATTTGCTTTCTTTCCTTTTATTTAAAATACCCCTTCTTTGTATTCTATTTTTTTGAAGTGTAAACATCAGAGCTAGCCAGGGGAAACTGCTCCTCCAGATGATGGCCAGTTTCTTACAGTTCATGCCAAACCCTCTGCTCCCTTCATCACACTGAGCAACTGAAAAACAATGCAAATGTCAGGTCAAGCTACAGAGCTATTGCCATCATCTCTTCCCTTCTGTATGCTCCCAGCACTGGCAGTCTCTGGGCTGCAGTCCACAGGATATCCACAATTATGGCCCAGATTGAGGGAGGGGTAGAAAAACGATGGTACTCTGCCAATTATGTCAGAACCTAAACTTGATCCATTTAAAAATTGAAGCTGGGGACTGTGGGATAGCACTGTGTTTGATATAATTTGTGTAAGAAAAAGAAAAGAATTTAGCATCTCAAAAAAAAAAAAAAAAAAAAAAAAGGAGAAAGTCAGAATTAGAGCAAAACTAATAAATGTTTTATATTTGCCTCTGAACCTTATCTTTAAGTAAAGACAATGCTATCTGGACATAGACAGAAGATTCTTAAAATGCTAAGACTGTTGAACACCTCCAGAAAAAACAAGACAGGGAGTGTCAGGCTTCACCATACTCATGAGGGCCACACAACTGCTAGTGAAGTAATTCTGTTTTGAAATTACTTAGGATTCCTTTAGAAAAGCTGGGAACATGGGATGGAAATAGAAAACTAAAAAAAGTGCATCCAATGTTTCAAAATATGCTCCCTGCACAACACCCCTTCCCTGCTATCATCTCCTGAGGCAAATTTCCCAGGCAGTTCCTCACACTTACCAAAAGATGCTCCCCAAATCCTGCTGAGGGTGGGGGTGGGCAGCTGGAACATGGCCATTGTGGGGTCAAAAAGCCCATGCTAGGCAGAGGCACTAGAGCACAAGCTGAGATTTACACACTGGCTTGGATACTATGCTGGATTTATGTTGGGATGTTTTGCTACACTTACTATGGTTTTATGAACAAAGTTTTCTTCCTTGGATTATTCCACCTAATCAAAACAAAAGTTGCTAAAGATGCACCATACTTTGTTTTATCTCCATTTGAGCTACTTTCTGCATTTCATTCTCTGTGAAAAGGAAAGTCAGTGTCTGCAATGCTACTGGAAAACTTTGGAATCCAAATAAATTCCAAACTGGTATTTTGGCCTGAATTTACAGCAAACTTGCTCCTGCTCTCAAAACGCCTACTGCTTTTACCAAGAGCAGCAATTATCCCTCATGTCTCCGTAATCCTTCAGAAAAGAATGCACAGTCCTGGAAGCCCAAGGTAAATGTTTTAATGTGTGTACTATCTTGCTGAAGTCAGTTGGTTGCATGGATATTAAAAAAAAAGCTGTACAGTACAAGGATCCATGGGCTTCAAAAGGTTAAGCAGCTTCACCAATACAAACACTGCAGTTGGGACAGTCTTGAACAGAGCAATGCAACTGGTATGCGCTTTTCCTTCCTAAAAATTCTTTCTCGAGGATGAATGTTTTTCCTTTACAGTAAGCGGAAAACTGTTGACTTGTATACTAGTTATTATTTGACTCCTTCCTACAAAAAGCTGTTTTTAAAGACAAAAAAGTCAAAGCAAAGAGCCCTACCTCTCTGCTACTGCCACTTCAGAAGGTTTTTGCTAGCCACAGCTGAATTGCAGCAATGTTTCTCCTTTTTAATTTCCATGTTTTTACTATTTTCAACACTTCCAACAAAATTTTCCAAAAAATAAGGAAAACAGACTGTTAGTGGTAGATCAGTATTTACAGATGGAAAGAACACAGAAACATTTTAAATTTACCCTAAACAAGAGGGCTTATACCATGACAGCAACTTCTAATGTAATTCATTTGTCTAATAAATTACATCCCTGGGGATATCCCTAAAAATTAATTAGGTTAGAGAGGGAAGGAAAACAAATTGAAAACTTCTTAAAATTCCAGGAAACAGTAAGTTTTAAACACAACAGTGTCAAAAATCTCACTATAAAGTTCTTCCCTCCTCTTCCCCTATTCTTTCCAGGAGACCAAGATCCTCAGCTTGAGAATCATTTTGGCACACCAAGGTCAAGGAAACCATATACATTCAAATACAGAACATTTCTGAATTTGAAGATTTTGCAATCAGCTCTGCTTTTCCAAACTGCAGATTCCCTGGAAGAATTCTGAAATATAATTTACTAAAGACATTCATTGTACTAGTGTGGCTTTAAACACAAAGCTACAGTCACGAGATGTGGACATGATACATTCATCACACAACAGAGAAAAGCAAAGGGGAGGAAGGCAGAAGTAAACAATTAGAATTTTAGACAAATTTTAATATTGGCCAAACTCATACTCAAATCAAAACTCTGAAGGTTTGCCTGTTCATTCGTTTCTCTAGTGTTTAGGCAAAAAGGAATTTGGCCATGTACTTTTTCTGTAGTGCCCTTTCTTCATTTTGTGCAAGAAACAGCACTTAGATTTTTTTCACTCTTCTCAACACAGTTCATGAGATTGGAAGTGTTGGTACACATATACAAAATCCACAACATTTTCTGATTCCATTTGTAATATAAATTGAGTTTTGTACTTCCTGATGCCTGTGCCACCTTCCAGGACTAAGGGAAGAATAGAAAGACAACCAAATGCAGGGAAGTAACTGAGTTGATGGTGCTTTATCATTGAAACTTTAACAGACTGCACTAATGTATAACTCCACAGTACAGACTTCACCTGGATCATGTGAGGGCATGAGATGCCATTTCTGCCAGCCCTTATTTGTGTTAACGCTAGCAGCAAGGAACAAAAGGTATCAGATAAGGCACAGAGCTTGCTGGTAGAAGCCAACACATCAAAATTTATTTTTAAAACTGCATCTGAGAATTTATAATGGATCCGTGCTTTGCATTTTGAGGTGACAGAGTTCTCGATCTTGTAGAAAGTTCCCAAAGCTCAATTTACTACATTGTCAAAATATAGCCTGAGGGGACAATCTGACTTACAGCATCTTTATGACTGGTGATGAAAGAACCTCACTTGGCTTTTAGATCCCAAGTTTGGCTCAAGACAGTGCAGTAGAGAACAGAACATCTTCTATTTTATGCTGGATGTTCACAGTGTTCCTCTTCGGCACAGAATTAGGTTTTACTCTATAGAATTCTCACACAGCTCACTGATGGGTTAGAATTCACACCTTCAGATTTTGGAGATATACTTCACACCCTGCATTGTTACTGCTACTAAAGATACAGATTACACTGTCCTCATGTCATTGTAGCATCTGTAACGGAAATCTTTAGAAAATTCAAGGAAAAACTGCATCTTTTACAAGGCCACATCATGTCTTACTCAGCCTTGGAGAGACTTCAGAGCACAGTAACCGCATTAATTGGACAGTATTTCGACAGTCAAGTAAAGCTCAGTTACTGTACAGATTTTACTGCTCTTTGTCATGTTGCTTCAAAACACATTTCATGTTTTAACCAGTCATATATACATATGAAAGCATTTTGCAACACTGGGCAACGCTACAGATCCACAGGAAATAATTGTTTCACAAATATGAGGCAATCTGCACAAATATAAATAGCGTGGCCCAAATCTGTTCTAAATTATGGTTGTGCAAACCCATGAAAGTCAACTAGTACCACTAACAGAATAGGATACATAAGAGCATGTCAAAGTATAAAATATAGCTCTGCTGTTCAGCTGTTCATGGTCCAAACCCTGCCAGCCTGCCATCACGTACATTCTACTAGTTTACCAGTATGACTTCACAGGAAATAAGAAAAATTCTGGGATATCTAGTTCTCTCATGCACTGGAGGACACAAGTCCAAGAACATATGGGCTTAAATGTGTCAGCATCCTACATCACTCTTGTTTGAAGAATGTTATTAATTTTTGTGGGTGGAGTCCAAAATTGTAATGCCATATTAACACACAGTGGCTGTTTCTGTAAGGCGTATGTCACAGGGAGCATATGTGTAGCAGTCCAAGGATAGCATTTTAACTTGATTTCAAGTGATTTTCTGAATTGTAATACTCTCAAAAGATGAAGTACTGATGCTGTCAGCAGGGTACTTCACAATTTTTGTCTTCACAGTTTCATCCAGTCACCTCAATTCTGACCTCTAGGATATCATGCTATTGCAGATTTGGACTCCACACAAAGCTGTTTCAACAAATCTCATTTTTCTCTCTAATACACAGTGTGTGACTTCAGGATTGGTATTTTCAATGCTGAACTGAGTTATACGAGCGATGTATGCTACTCCAGGCAAAAAGCGAGACTAATAGCAGAAGATTCTTTGCCATGCTAACTCTAACTGAATTTCAATCCCAATCTTCTCCAATGAATTAGCCTCTTTACCAAACTCACAGGTACAGACAGATACTGTGGGAATCAGCCATGTAACTGTTCCAACTGGATACAGTGAGGAAAGTATTGCCAAAGGCTTTTCGGCTGCAACTCAACAGGTGGTTTGGCACTGAGATTTCTACCTGTTTGTGGTTTTCATCTTTGGTTTCAAGACAGAAAATGAGATTGTACCTTTCAATGCTGCATCTCAAGCAGGCTGTACGCAGAGCAAGGTTTCATTCCAACACAATCTCCCTCTCTCTCGCAAAGTTGAGGAAAACTGCCAACCACTGCTGCTCTTGACATCAACATGCGATGCAGATGTCAGGAAAGGGAAAAGAAAAGGGAGAGAAGAAAAAAGGAAAATAAAATCGTAAGTTTTATGTAAACAAGAAACTGTACTTAATGACTATATCTGAGGAAAACAAAATAAAAAGTACTGACTTTAGTATAAGGAAACAAATAAACAAAACCTTGGAACAGCTTAATCTAGGAGGTTGTGGGGCTTTTTGGTTTTTTTTGTTTGTTTGGGTTTTTTTTCAGTTTATTAGAATTTTTGTTTACATTTAGTTCCAGGAGATAAAATACCATTACGTGATAAACTTAAAGGGACAATATAAAAGAAACAAATCTTTCACAGCATTAAAATTAACTACTCCATTACTCAGAGAAAAGTCTAAGCACCTTTAACAAACACCCTGAAAAGCAGCAGAAGCACTCATAACATATGTTCTTGCCTGCAAATAGCCCAGAGTGTAAGAGGTGGGTTTCATTTTCAGTTTTTAAAGCCTTCTGCATAGGCCTAACTCTGCCTTTGTTGAAGATAGTGTTAACACACATTGAATACAGAAGGAACCAAATGTGGGTAACTGCATATTTCAAAAAATCACACCAAATATGTTCAACTGATGCCATCGTTTCCTGAGGACAAGAGTAGGCTATGGAATACTACAAATAATAGAGAGCAGGAGCCTAAAGCAAGCTTCCCAGAACCAAGAAAGCATATTTCAATACTTTTTCACAGATCATTGGGAATGTGCATTTTCAAAATGGTAGTCGAGAGCAGGCAAAGACTGTCAGGAGATGCTTACTGTGACAGAAGTCTCAGTGCCTTTTCATAAAGTAAGAGTTCTTCAAAGCAACTCTCAACAACCATTAAGAGAACAGTCAGTGAATCTATGCTTTTCAGATTAAAGCAAGAAAAGAAAGAAAATTAAAGTGCTTCTCCACAGACAAAGATGTAATGAGAATGACTTTAATACATCAGCATTTGAGCCATCAAAATGGGCCCACATTCACCAATGCACAGAAAAGTAAAATCACCAGCAAAAACTTCTTTGCTTTGCCCTGATAAAGCCATTTCAGGAAGTTGTATATACTAATTTGTCTATGGAAGATGAGAACATCATAATAAACTGTATTAAATCATCTATACTAAGAAAGACTGAGCTGAAGAGAAAATGGAACTATCTTATCATGATGATATAATCACTTGAGGGAAAGGACCCCAAAATGTTCTATTCTTGAGTTGGAAGAATCAGTGAGGTGGGTCTTTTTTCCTCATGAGAAGGACTTTCCACAAAAATACACCTCTCAGATAACCAAAACAGATTTTTTTTCCTCAACTACCTGAAAAAAGGAGTAGGGAAAAAAGAACAATGAGTCTTCAAGAACCAGCAGTTGGCAAATATTTATTTGACTTTTCTTGGGTAAAACAGTTATTCCTCCAAGAAAATTTTCATTTCAAGAAAAAGAATTTCCACTGAAGGATCAGTCTGATGGAAAAATGCCTGGCCACAGCTACAAAGGATAAGACCACTAGCCTCAGCCAGGGGGAGGTAAATGCCAAGGCCAGCAGATTGGATATGCCACAGTCCTCTTGCAGAATCCATTTGCTGTGATCCTTGTTCTGCTCCAGTTTTTTGCCTGTGTAGACCCTCCCCTCTTCAGGGCAGGAACCGTCTCTCACCGCATGTTGTGCACAGCCTACTGCAACACGTGTGCTTGATGACTTTTAGCACTACAGTAGCAACAGTGCCTTTTCCCCCTACAGCAACTACTCCCCAATATCAAGATGAGGAGAAAAATGTGACCTATGGCTGCAACACACTGCTAATCAAACACTATTGTATAGCGTGGGGATGTGGGGGGATGCCTTTTCACCACAGAACTAATCAGTGTTTATCCACACAAAATCAGTAAACTATATAGTTCAGTCTTGTGATCTGTGTTCCAAGCTGCCAGAAATAAGGCAGGAAAGAGGGGTGGGGAAAGGGGGGGTAATGGGGAAGCATCTCCTGCATTCATAATGAAAGAAGAGAGATGACTGGACTAAGAGCTGATGAGGTTACAAGGCAACAGCAGTGCCATGAATTGTTTGGGCTTAAAGCCAGATGTCTTGTATTTCCTTTGATTGTTTCTAAATAATTAATGGTATTAATTTCATCATGTGACCCACCCACCCGCCTTTTAGTATTTGGCTCTGTGTACTAACACTAAATATAAAGGAGGAAAATGGTACTGTCTATAGCATACTGCATGCTGATGCTGTGTGTTTGGACTGCAGCAACAGCTGATACTCATATCCCTAAGATTCCATATTCCACAATACTCACACGGTGTTTGCACGAAGGAGATGGATAGTATCCTTCATTCTCCATCCATAAACCAACTCAACTATGGCATATGGACACTGCATGTTTGAAGTAGTAAAAGAGAGGGTACATCGCTCCCTCTCCGCCCACGCTAAGATGAACCTGCCACTACTATTTCACGTAACATTTTCTGGCAAGCTCCCAGTTTTCAGTCATGCTGGTTTGCTTGAAAGAAACACTCAGAGGAGACTCTGCTTGTCTTGCTGTTCGAACAAACAAAATAATAATGCATCTTGAGTTAATGGCCCAAAGCTTAATGAAGATCATAGAAAAGAGGCTGCCTGTGATGGGAGCATTCCCTTCTGACTTAGCCACATAAGCCACTGCTGCTGGCAAAAGGAAATGGGTTATGAGGATAATAAGTAGCCCTGATCTCTGGTCTAGACAAACCTTTGCTTGGTACTGTAGCAGTAAGTGGACAAAGAGAACAGCAACAACCAGAAATAAAAATTTCACTTCTCCACAATTTTCTACCCCAGGCCACTGGCAGTATCATCAGGAGGACACGTTTCTTTTTCATGGGAATGTTTGGGTTGAGGGCTGGGACCACTGGAATCTAACAGTGGAATTCCTCAACAAAGAAAGACTAGTAGAGGCAGATTCCTATATGCATGATTCCATGATATGTACTCAGGAAAAATGTCTGCTCACCTTCCTGTATATTGCAGCCTACTTTCAGCTTTCCAAGTCTCCAGCCCCACCCATTTTATCTACCTTTTTTTCCTACCACATTCTCCTTTATCATGAATGCCATGGTACCTACTATAGAATCAAAATCATAGAATTGTCTGAGTTGGAAGGGAGCTTTAAAGGTCATCTAGTCCAACCCTCCTGCAATGAGCAGTGACCTCTCTCTCCAACCAGATCAGCTTGCTCAGAGCTCTGTCCAATCTGACCTTGAATATTTCCAGGGGTGGGGCCCCCACCACCTCTCTCAACAACATGTTTCAGTGCTTTATTCACCATCAGATAGTACTAAATGGGGCAGCTGGGAGGTAATGGAGAAAGAAATCTGACAGCTTGGAGCAGACCCTTGTTTTGTCCAGTAGTGTCCGAGACTTCTGAAGGTAAGGACAAAGTAATATGAGGCCCTCACAGATGTCAAAAAAAGTTTCCAAAAATCTGCATAAAGCTAACCTCATCAAAGTATATCTGTGGGGAGTCAGAGAGGGCTTGGTCGAGTCTCAGTTCTTAGATTTTATCCATGGCTCCCTAATCGGGTGTCATTCTGCAGCTAAACTATCAGATCAAGACTGGTGCATTGTACAGTAACAATTCTTAAGTCAAGGGAAGTGAAACCCGAAGAATTCTCCACTCAGATCAGAAAGCCTGATACTAATCTTCAAGCATTTGACCCTGAGATTAGCTCAGCTGATTAGAGTATAGTGCTAATAATACCTAGATTGTGGGTTTAATCCCTGTGTGGGCCATTCACTTAAGAGTTGGGATGATCCTTGTGGGCCCCTCCCAACTCTGAAACTTCTGTAACTTCTGT
The DNA here is from genome assembly GCF_024509145.1 of Vidua macroura. Taxonomy (NCBI): domain Eukaryota; kingdom Metazoa; phylum Chordata; class Aves; order Passeriformes; family Viduidae; genus Vidua; species Vidua macroura. The sequence continues at coordinate 68,488,053 of NC_071572.1, forward strand.
AAATTTTGACTTGGCAGTCAAGGCCTTGCAATCCCAAGGCATATTCCTTCCCCACACACCTACTACAGGTTCATAGGAAGAAGTCTGCCTCATTACATGAAGATCATATGAGGAGTATACCTGAGCCCTTCAGCTGGGACTGGAGCAGCACCAAAACCAGCATTGGCCTTGCACACTGCAGAGAAATCACCTGGAGGGAGCATCACCACTGCCAAATCAAAGCATGAAGCACTGCACACAGGGTGGCAGAGTGTCCTGGGTGCCAGAGCGAATGCAAGAAAGAAACAGGATGAATACCACACTGGCTGTGCTGGGAAGAAAACATCTCGCCCTCTCCTATTAGAGCTTCTCTAACATGGTTATAAGGCTGAATAAATTAATGGGTTTATTGCTCATGGACACATGCAAATGGAGAAAACACTAAACCAGATCAGTTAAAAGAAGATGAGGAAGAGTAACATAGAGCCAAACTTCAAGCGACTCCTTCAGCTCCTACCAGCCACTCACACTAGAGTGGCAACACTTGCACAAGCAAAAAGCACATCAGGAACACCTGATGCCAGAGTCCTCCTCCTTGGAAGTCACTCACAGAAAATGGGCTCTGCAGCTTTGAACTGGAAAAGAGGAAACTGCTTCCAGACAGGAATGATCACAGAAATGACTACACTGCTTGCAAGGTAGAAACACTGCAAATAGGCAAAAATACAGCTGAAGAGTCACAGCACTTTATGAGCAGCCCCTGTACCTAACTGCTTGGTTTTCAGGATTTTGGGAGGTCACAGTAGAGTGAGAAAACAGCCTTTTTCCTATGGCATCAAGGATCTCTCAAAGTGTCTACATGTCAGCCTTGGCTGAGAACGTATCCTTTGTTCCTTCTGCATTATTTCCCTTTAATGATAGCTTTGCAGTGAATCTCATTTGTGAGTTGCTCAAATAAATGTAAATTTTACTTTGTAAGCAATACCCTTCAAAATATAACTATCACGGAAAGTAAAAATCTGAAGAGCTAAAAGGCACTGGGTCTTCCCTGGTGCCCCCATCTCCCCAGTGCACTTGACTGCTTGCTATTATTATATATGGAGTACCAGGCAGGGTACTTCCTATTATAAATATGTACTGTATTGAAATATATAGCCCAAGTCCCCAGGGCTCAACATTCTAATTAGAACTACAGTTGTGCAAATAGCTGATTTATTTGGCTAGCTGACCAAACTGAGAAGTGCAAAGGAAAAAAAAAAAACAAAAACAACCAAACAAAAATCACCTATGTGTTTAATGAAATGGGTTAGTTTTTTTGTTTGTGTTCAATGTATTTCAATTAAAATTGACTAAGTCTCAAAACAAAACTAGAAACCTTGTTTAGAAATAGCAAAACAAAACCAGAAACCTTGTTTAGAAATACCAAAACAAAATCTTCTGGCTTTCCAAAACTTTTTATTTTCTTCTTAGTTTATTTTTTTTCCTTGCATAATTGTGGCTAACCCATATCTGAGGTGAGCAGCTTTCAGCAAATAAAAATTTAATCCAAGTTTTACCCAGATTTAAATCTAAGGGCTGCATTGTGAGTCAACCAGCTCTTGACTTAATGAACGGACAGGGTAGCAGGGGATCTGCATTCCCTTCTTGACTCAGCCCCCATCTTTGCACCCAAGGTGAGTTATTATTTAATTTCTTTATGGTGGTGTCTCTGTCCAGTTTGTCTCTGCAGTCTCTGAGCTTGTTGGAGTTACATGCACCTCCTACAGCAGGTCTGTGCAGCACCTAAAACAATGATGAGACTGCTCATCTCAACTGGGGCCTACATGATTTACTAAAATATAAATAACTACTCAACTCCAGTCAAATCTCTTTTTAATGCCAATAGTTGCACTCGCATATATTTAGCAGCCCATCATGGGAACATCAGCTTCTTTTTTAATTAATTACTTATTAATAGATGTAAAATATGAACGGACAGCAAGCCTGGATTTTTCCTGCTTCATCAATTTCAGTACTCAAAGAAAGCATCTCGTTTACAGCTACCAGGATCCAACAGGGACATGGAATGAATGAAGCCTGAAACCCAAGATCCCCTCAGCACTTTTGTACCCCCATTGTTTGGGGACAAATCCTCTCTTCCCTCCAGGGAAGGAAGACTAGTTGGATTGAAAGAGCTGGAAAAAGTGGAAAGCCCCACAGGCAACCTTCAAATTCCCTGTGCAGGGCTTTAGGCACACAGTTGTCACCAGCAGGAATAGGAAATGCAAGTTCAGTATCTGCAGAGAGGTGGAATCAGCTGTGGGACTGCAGGGAAGAGGTGTGCCTGCCTCTCTTTTGAGGACCCCATACATCTCACAAGGCCAGCTTACCCAGTGGAAAGACAACTGGAGCTTGTTGGAAAATAAACACCACAGAAACAGAAAGGACTGCAACACTATAAACTCTTCAACTTCCATGTAGAGCACTGGGGACTGGGGGTGGGGAGCTTTCTCAGAGCACACATGACTGTCACTGACAATAAAGACAGTCACGTTTTTAAAACACTGGGGACGGAATTCAAATGTGCCCCATTATGCCTTGAGACGTACTCGCTGGGTACAAAAGGTGCGTGGGTTACGCTAAGCTCGCGCGCTCCTCTGCTGGGACTGTGAAAGGCAGCGCAAAGTGCACACCGAGAAGGAAGGAACTGTGGAGCACATGGGATGGGAATTCCTGCCCTAGGGGCCTGATCATGGGTGCCCCCAGAGTCCCGGAGTCCCATGGCAGCTTAAACTTCATGCTAGTTGTCTCCATCCCTGGGGCTGCTGCTCAGCTCCAGGAGACCCCATTGCCATTTCCCAGCCCCATTTCCCAGCCCCGAGGCTGCAGCTCAGCCACGGCTCCTGTGAGGGGCAGGGAGAGATCACCCGAGCCGGCCGGTGCCAAGGCAGTCCTGCTCTGTCCAAGGGCAGCACTTTCAGGTAGCCATTCCCCTCAGCATTGTGCCCCCCACACCATGCTAAAGGAGCAATTATTGTCATTAAAAACAAATCCTCCTCCCTGTCGATTGACTGCACTTATTGGCCATTGCTGCCATCTAGCCAGATGCATCTCCAGCATTCCCAGAAGCCTTCAGCCTGTTTATTTTCTCACTGCTGCTCAGCCTGAAGCAGGAATAAATGCATCCCTTGTTACTCACTGCCTCTGCAGAGACGTTTGTAAACTTTCACAGGGTTTTCCTTTTTTTCCAACAGGTGACAAAATACTCTGTAACTGCAGGTGCTCTGGGACACAAACAGGAAAATGGAGATCAGATGCAGCTGTAGTCGGAGTAAGGGAAAAATCAAGATAAAGGCAGCAAATGAGACAGTACTAAAACAAGCAAAGAAATTATTGAGAAATGGTAGTTAGCTATTTTTGTTGCCAACTTAGTCTTGCAAGGTAGCTCTAACACAATAATTTTGTCTTTTTTGTTATCGTGCCAAATTTTTGCACGTGCTACCAGGGGAAGTTTGTTGAAAAGAAGAGTTTTGAACATTATTGGAAAAGGATGAAGAAGTTCTCAATTCCAGCTACCATTAGAGGATGTGCTGGAGGTCACAGTTAAGGAGCACTGACTGGTGTTACTGGACTTGCAAAGTAGGAATGATAAGGAAGTGGTTTCAGAGAGCTTCTGATTCATATATATTTGTCTAAGAATTTGGTCCCAAAATTCAGTCAGGAAAATGTTCATAATGGGGGGCTTACTTTGCTTCCATCCCATAAACTCCTTTTGGTATATATGGCATAAAATAGGTTGAAAAAAATAATATTCTCAGGAGACCTAGAAACTGAAAGATTCAGACAGAGTTTCATGGCCTGATTTCTGTCCACAACTCAGCTCTAAAAAGCCAATGCAAACTTCTAAACACTGTGGCCTTTCACTTCCCTAGACAACCTGGTTTCAGAGCCATATCCAGCAACATAACAAGCAAGAGGTGAAGCACAATGGGTAAAGTGAAAATAAACATGGCTGTATAATAAAATACAGTGATTGCTCTCTAGCCATAATGTTCCAATCAAACAAAAGGGGGAAAGAAGATATCAATAAACATTTGCAAATTCAAATTTATTTTACTGTACTTCCCATTCCACCAGAGAAACAAATAAAATGTTGCATTTTGCTTTCCCTGGTTTTCTTAACTCTGAAAAGGGAGGTTTAATGGATAATCCAGAGTAATATTCAGCTGTGAAACCAATTTATGCAGTAGGATAGGAATAAAAAAGGAACAGAAGGTCTGGATTCTGAACCTGCTGTAACAGTTTTGATTTGAATAGAACTCAAGTCTTGAAATGGCTTGTTTTCCACTTCTGGTTTGGAGCTGGTTGAAATACTGCCACAGTAGCACTTCCTGTAATATTTTAGTCCAAGATCCTCATTATTTGGAACCGAACTCTAAAGATTTTGGCACCATGAAATCCAAACAAAATTCTGTTCCTAACTCAACTGGCCCAGAAGTCAACCCAAGCTTAATCTGGTTGTGGGTCCAAATCCAGCTTCAGCCCATTTCTATTGTTATACAGATAATGCCATAATGCCACCTCTAGCCTCAGGATTTATGATGCCCCCTCACAGGATGCATATTTGTGTGTAAATACATAAATCACATCAGATAAACAAAGCAGACATGCCAGAAAACAAGAGGGGAGGGAAGAGGAGAGATACCTACCAAACAGTTTGTCTCTAAAGTGTTGCCAGTTGTGAAAGGACTTGTCGTACTAATATCCCCTCATTCAGACTCTTAGGGGCACGCTAAGAGCGTGATGGCAGGCAGTGCATTTAAGTGCTGTTACTGAGGCCCCCAAATATTGACAGAGTGCCAGACTCTGAGAAACTACTGATGTATGCAGCCGGCCGCTGCTCCAGACACCTCTCAGACAGAGTCTTTAAATGTCACAGATTAATGAATTTTCATGAAAGGGAGAATGAGAGAAAGAATTAAAAAAAAAAAAAATTATATCCCATAGCACCAACATGAAAGCATCTTTTATCCCTGCATAAAATTCTGCCCTCAAGCCTTAAGATTCCTAATAGATTATAACAGATTGTAAGTTGGCATGAGATACGGGATGGAGGAGGTTAGACCCTCTGGATCACACAGAGCATCCTCAAACAAAGCCAATATGTGAGATGTTCACTTACAAAAAAAAACAGTGAGAGTCAAGGACCACTCAGACCTCTGCTTCATTTTAACCCGAACTACAAGTTACAAAGCTTAAGGGGGAGAGTTGGTTAAATATTTTTTGATCTGAGGTACACATGGTGCCAAACTGCAAAACTGAGCTGTTGACTTTGAACAACCCTAACTTTACAGACATTGAGATAGACAGATGTACTTGGATCCTCTCTTAGTATTTGATCTTGTGCTTGATCTGACTCAAGAAATTGCCAAAGTTATGATAGAACATTTTTATGCCATCAGATAAACCAAGTATGCTGATTATTTCTCTTTTTTCATTTATACCAGGAACTCAAATATGTATGCAAGAACTTCAAATATCATTAAAATGTAATAATGCAAAATGCAGTTGGAGTGTAAATGACAAATCTATGCATAACACATCACTTCAAGAGGAAGGAAGTGAAGGGATGATGCAGATGATGTATGCAGAGGTAAAAATGGGTCATTTATACCCAACCATGTTAAAAATACAGCTTCAGTGAGTCCCTCTGTACAGAGCCACTGGTAGGTGGGGCTCCATGAGCCATTTTGTCCTTCTTTCCCACAGTTAAGGATTCCTGCAAGGCTCTACTGCCCCCACTACCCCTGGGCTGTCCTCTAGGATTTGTCTTCAATGCTATGACAGCAAGGGGTGAGCACCAGAGCACCTAGTACCTCGCTGGCTGCCTCCTTCCACCTCAGAAGCACAGCTGTCTGACACCAGTGACTGGGAAATGGAAGCTGGTGCCACCACAACAGCCAGGCCTGCTGCAGGAAAATCTGGGGAAGCTGACAGAACCCTGACAAACAAAAGGAGTGTTCTAAGAAAAGCCAAGCAGCAAGACTCCATGGTTTTCCACTCCATTGGAACAAGTCAAGAGGAGAGTCATGAAGATGCTCAGAGGGCTGGAGCACTTCTGTGATGGCAGACTGAGAGAGCTGGGGTTGTTCAGCCCAGAGAAGTGGAAACTCTGTGGAGACCTCAGAGCAGCCTTCTGGTATCTAAATGGGGCTGACAAAAAAGATGGTGAGGGATGTTTTACAAGGGCATAAAGTAATAGGGCAAAGGGTAATGGCCTTAAACTGAGAGAGTGTAGATTTAAATTGGATATGAGAAAGGATTCTCTATGATGAGGCTAGTAAGGCAGTGGCACAGGTTGCCCAGAGATGTTGTTTCAGTCCATCCCTGAAAGTGTTCAAAACCAGGCTGGATGGGGCTTTGAGCAACCTGGCCAGTAGAAGGTGTCCCTGCCCATGGCAGAAGTGTTGCAATTAGGTGATCTAAAGATCCCTTCAAACCCAAACCATTCTATGATTTTATGATTATTGCTGCAGAAGAGTCAATGTTCTTCACTGAAAACTGTTCTCCTAAGTTCCCTCTCTGTCTGGCCACATGAGGCTTTGCTCACCACAGCATCTATAAAATCTTACCATAAGAACAGGGACTGACATGTGCAGTGCATAAGAGGTGCTTGTTTTCACATCATCTTAACAGTCAGATTATTTGTGTCAACTTTTGCCAAAGGAAAAAAAAAATCAAAAAACAAAGCTGCCTTTCTGTGTGTGAAGCCAAGTGGAAACAACTACAAGGACCCCGATGGCAACCTCCAGCTCATCTGGCAATTAACTATATCAGCCATTTGCGCTAACCACTCTTGTCACCACCCAAAGCATGTCCTCCCTCCCACTACAGATCTCATGATCACCAGAGTTGTAGCAGGGTCTCCAACACCATTATCCATTAATCTGGATGAAGCAGAAGTATGATGTAGCGGATGAAGTAGCATCCTTTGCCAACAGCCAGGGAGAAGACAGAGCACATGTGTGTGTAGGAGGGGACGACACAAATGACTTACTAAGCACAGGAAAAGGCAAAATGTCAAAGCCTTTCTATTCTGAGAATAATTTCTATACAAACAAAGCAAAAGAAAATTAATATGGATTTTCACACAGAGAACTATTTTACACATCATTGCAAACTTACTTTAAAACAGTTGGTACTCTTTCTTCAGGACTTTTAAAGAGCCTGTCTAACGTTACTGCCTATTCTGGCCTATTATTTCTCCTCACATAGCCCTTTTCCTTTCTCTTTTCTTCCCCTCTCTTTTAAAAAAATAATAACTGAGGAGCTATCACAAAACACTAAGCCAGTATTTCACTCTGTCCAGTATCACATCTTCAGCAAAGGCCAGCACTGATTAAACTGAAGGAAGATGTAAAAAACCTCAGCATCTCCCTTTTACAAAAGCCTTCATGTACCTCAACAGAGATCAGCTTAAGTCTGAAGACCGAAGCTGAGCATTGGTTGGGATGATGCCTGAAACACACAGAGAAGCCCAAGTGCCCAAGCTATGAAGCTGCTATGAACTTATACAAAGCTCTGCCTTCTTTTGCAAACATTAGAATACATAATAAGCCTTGTCCCTGTTCCCTTTGCATGCCAACATATGAACAGATGTTCCAGTTCCATAAACTCTGCACCATCTTGAAGACTGGGACAGCAGAGGCGGGCAAAAATCTAGAAAAACTGGAAGTATCAATGATTGCACAAAATTCATCATAGAACAGAAAAAAGCAGAATACAATATGCACAGAAAAAAGCAGGTGCAAAGTAGTGAATAGAAACAAATGTGTTACAAAATTAAAATTATCCTAATTAAGGGGCCCTTGGAAGTTCCTAAGTTGAACCTCCCTCACCAGTTTTAGGATAGTACCAAAGGCCGTTTTCCTTTGTCTCATCTTGTCCTTTGGATTGACACCATGAACTTTACATCAATTATTTAATTTCTGGTAGTAATTTCTGATTGTCTGTCTTCTGTCTTTTTCTTTCCTCTCCTCCATGTGCATGCCTGTGCATACATCACAGATCACAACCAGCTTACACCCCCGCCTCCTTGTTAAAAGTCCCACCTCTTCTGCTGACTTACTGCACTCTTAATCAAAAGGGCAGGAGGAAGCCGCCAGGATTCATTCTTCCCCCTCTCTCCTCCTCTCTCCCTCCCGTTTTTCAAATGGCACAAATGTCAAACTTTCTAAAAGGATGTTTGGCACAGCTGAGTTCAGTCATGGAACGTACAAAGTCGGTATGATCAAAAGGTTGCAGGGCTGCCCACTGCTAAAGAAGAGAGGGGAAAAAAGGAAACGGGGATCTTTTCTGAAGTGTGAAAGAATGCATGAGACAACTGTTGCCACTGGAAACACCATGTCTATTAGCAGCAGCGGTGGGTCTGAAACACCAAAACCTATGTCCAAAGTCCAGATTCCCTGAAAAACAGGACTGTTCTGATCCCATTTTCTGCCTGTGAAGAAACAGAGATAGACACAGCTATGGAACTGAAGACTTCTTTTTTTTTTTTTTTTTTTTTTTTTTTTTTTTTTCCTGTGTGCCTTTCATCATTCTATGGAAAATAACGGAATCAATGTGGAAATAACAGCAATTAGTTTTCTAGTCAAAGTTGCTGAAACAAATCAGATAGAACACAGATTCACCTATTAAAAATACATTGTCTCTTTGGTATTTTTATACTGCTACCTTTCACCACAGTATTTTCATTCTTATTCTATCCAATGCTGAAAAGGAGAACAAATTATTCCTCCCTTCTACATATCTAAGATTGTTATGATTTTCTAAGGTTTGCAATTGTAGAGCACTTCACAATTGCACACTCACATCTTCCTCTACCTTTCTGATGCAACTCTTCTGGTTTTATTCATCTGTTTATTTGCACCACTTTGCTGAGCCCTTGTGAAAATGTTTGCATCTCCTTACCCAACATCAACATTAGAGAACAGTCCAGTTATGCCACCGGCTCTTGCAAAACATCTCCACCCCCAGTGGCATGAAAATTACTGGTCAGAATACTCAGCATGAAGCATTTCCGCATGAGCTCAGACAGAGTTTCCTTGCCAGAAGATAACCCCAAAAATGTAGACGATAAAGCTGATTGTCAATATCCATTTAATAGAAAAATCTTAATTATAGATAGCTTTCAGTCCCAGAACAGTAGACGGGAACTTGAGATTAATTCCCCCTATGACAAAGTATGTGAAAAATAACCAGAATTTGTAATCAATACCCAGAGGAGAGAGCATCCAAATTGTAATGGGGATTTGGGATTCATTCCCAGAGGGTGTAATATATGATTTGGAACAGGTAGACTGGGATTAATTTTTGATTATGTAATATTTGAACAGCAATTTTCAACTTTTAATGAAGAGAAGACATGGACACCACAATTAGTATAATTTCTAAGTCTCTCCATCATATTTCAGGAGACCAATGATAGATCACAAACAGCTGTTTGGGTCATGCACAAGTTAATGTGGGAGTGCCACCTAAAGGAAAGTGCACTTGGATGATACTCTGGAGAAAGACAGGCAAAGACCAGAGTTGCACTTTCCCCATTTCTAATAAAACTTGATTATTGCAAAGTCTGCATTAGAAGTAACTGTTCCATGTTTGCTGACTTTATGTGGACAATTGTAAGTCAGAAAACATCAGTAAGGGAACATGGCTTTTCTCTTACACAGGGAAAAAATATAAAGGTGCTCACAGGAGAAATAATTCTCACTCTGAAGGAAAATTTCAAGATAGGAGTGTACAAGGTAAAATATACAGAACCTCACCATGTCCTGGCGGGAGAATACAACCCAAATTTCTGAAGTCCCTTAGAATATAATAAAACACATAATTGTTTGCCTAGAATGAAGATAATGACTAAGCTGTGAATCTTACCCTTTTCTGTTAGTTTTCCACAAAATAATTTTCTTTATGTTTTCCTCACAGGCCAATGTGTAATTTTAATGATTATGAGCTGCATCTGTAGCTATGTAAGACAAGACAAATTTTGTCTATCTGCATATCTTGTCATTTATGATTGACTGCAACAAAGTGATTTTTTAGGACACAGGTTTATTGTCACAGGGGTAAGCAAACCTAGCCTCCTAGTCCAACATTTGGTACTGCTCAATTGGAAGGAAAGTATCCAGAAGGAAAATGTCTTGCCCTGAAAAAACTGATGGCAGTTGCTTCAGAAGCAGGAATAATGATGAGATGAACCAAAATCCTGTTTCAGCTTGACACATAATTCATTCCTAATTTATCTTTTCAACCTTGTAAAGTATTTTAAAAGATGCTCTGAATTTCTGAAATGGAAGATTTACCTCTTCCATTTTATGCCTGCTATGGTCTTTCACTGAAAAGAGATGAAACAACTCTGGTTCTCTGTGGGCCCCTTTCCTCTTAAGCCCCCAGACCCACATCTACCCAAGGATCATTTCCTAAGTCTCCAAAATTATATATAAGTACGCTGTCTCTGCCAGAACCTATTAATCATAAACTTCTTCTCATTTCATTTCAGTATTAAACTCATCATGTTCAAATCTCTAATTTGCCACACTGACAGAGAAGTTCTCTATACATCATTCAGTTCTATTTCCTAGATACGTTCAGAATTACAAAATTCATTCAAGCCCATCTGATCTCTTTTCACTAGACCTTCTGCCTTGCACTGACTGACAGAGAAGAATTAGCCTTCCTCCTGTCAGGTATACATCTTTCCCCACAAAAGTATGTGAAAACATCCAAATACAGCCAATGACTCAGCTTGCCCTTGTACTTGTGTCTTTGCTCTACAGAGCAGTCATTTTTTACAGAGCAGCAAGTCCCATTGTCATAATATCAGACAACTAATTTTTTAAAGCAAAACCAGCTGTAGCTGCATGGCAGGGTATCACACACTGAAAGCAGCAATAGGGATGCAGCGGTACCATCAGCACCCCTCATTCTAGTGGAAGCAGGAAATCTCACAATGAAGTCATGCTACAGAGTGACACTGCTGAGCCTAATACATCACAGGTCGTTTTAAGTCATTAAAAAGTAGAATTTGCCAACCACAATTTTCCTCAGTGATCCTATCTATTAAACGCAGGTGCAGATCTTGGGGTTGGGAAGAAAAAGCATGTCAGATATTTTCTGCTCTGCTCTTTCCCTGCTGCAGCAATGTCATCTACCTCATTTCTAACCCAGTGCCACAGCTTCTCTCCAGTTTTACAAAGACACTGCAGCAGTACGCCAGCAAAACAAACAATAGTCTTCCTCTATAGCAAACAGGAGATGGGACTAGAAGAGCACTCAAGCCTCTTTCTGTGTTTTTGTTTTTGTTTTTTTTTTTTTTTTTTTTTTTTTTGTAGAGCCAGACATTCAGCAGAAACAATTATGCCTTCCCCAGGAGATACATGTAACAGTAAGTCTGATGCTTCAGAGCTGAAACCAGCCCCTCCTCTGCCCTAGAGTCAGGTATTGTTGCTCCAAAGGCTCTGGGTCCCAACAGTGAGCTGTAACCCACAACATTACTGGGGACCTGCAGAGCCCTCCACTCACACACCACACACAGGCTACAGCAGCCCTTCTGGAGAGTTAATCATAGCAGCTATGGCAGGCAACTCAGAGCCAGATGGGCTCCATGAGGACACAGTGTTAGATTAGTCACCTCACCAATTTCTGCCCCAGTATCCCCAAGTGTGAATTAGATTTTGGCACCTACAAGTTAAGAGGTGGCAGCTTTAGAAGAACTCTATGTTAGAGAGACAGATCGATATTTCATTTTAAAGAACAGTTTCTATTCTACTATACTTTTGCTGATTTGAAAGAAAACAGACTGTTGCAGTATTTTTAGACTTAAAAACCTGTAGAAGAAATTGTTACAGTCTTTTACAACCAGAATCTGGAAGGGTGTCCCATTGTAATATTTTCAAAGAGAAGTTGTGCATGCAGTATGTATGTGCATATGGTGTTTATGAATTGTTTTTTAACTTTAGATATTTTATTCATTTTTCCACATGGTACAAGTAGAACACACATCTTTGTTGGACAGACACCAACACAGTAACATAGCTTTAGATTTCAGGCACTCCAGACTCAGTGGGACAATAGGCTACTCTATCTTCATGCCAGGACATCACGTCCTGAAATTAGGATGCATGCCATCAGGCAGTTCATATCTCACTGAAGATACTCAGCCCTCAATACATTCAGTTATACTAAATGAAGGAAACTGTAACCACTTCCAGTTATTTCATACCTAGGTAAGGACCATGAGAACTTTGTGTCTTGGCATACAACATCCTATTTTGATTTCACTGTACTGTGGGATCTGCTGTTACCCACAGTTTGTGGACTTCTTTTTTTTTTACTTGGAGCATGCACACAGCCAGCATGGTAACTTCAGTCATAACAAGTTTCAGAAGTCCCTAAAGCAAAGGGAAGGGGGCAAGGAATGGCACAAAACAACCTGGCTAGAGCTTCTCAGGACAGCAGCAGAAAGAGCACAGATGCTACTGATACCTGCAACCCTACCCCAGAGCCAGCAATGTGGAATTCAAAATTCACTTTTGTTTGCAATGTGTGTGTATGTGTAAGCTGCTTTTGGAGACTCTTGGAGAACACTAAAAGCATATTCTGCAGGATAACTACCTATCCAGACTCACTAGTGCTCAAAGTCAGACGAAATGCAAGTGTGAACAGCTTACCTCCAGAGCTACTGCAGACTGCCATGTCTGATAACTATATAAACCTTGTTTATTTAATTTCAAAGCTCCTGTTTCCCTTAAGCTGTACCATGGTCTCAGGAATCAGAAGATGGTGACATTTAAGAAGTAGAGGTAATGATTTAATTGCTTTTCCAGGGAAAATGCTAGGTTCAAAAGCAAAATGGAGTTTCCTTTATAAAGAATGGAGATATTAAGATTATAATTGAACATTTTTTAAAACTTCACATTGTAAATCATCATCCTGTTAAATGAAATGTAAGAAGGGACAAACCAGTTCAGAGAAAATACATAAATATTAATTCTGTTCCCACTGGTCATTTAACACCTATCTAGTACCCCAAGGTCTTGAAAACACTGGGTACAAAAATAGTTCTTTCCTACTATCTGGAAAAAAAGATAAGGATAAGGGAAATTAAACATTTACATGAACTTGAGATTCACTGGTTTTCAGACAGACAAACAAAAATGCCTACGCTGGGTATCTGTGGCACACAAAACTTATCCATTGTCCTACTGAAAGTTATTTCCAGTGCCTGGCTTAAATTTGAGGTTTCTTGACAAGCTCTAATGAATGGTTAACTTTGTTTTCCTGATAAAAAGCAAATGCTCTCCGACTTCACTCTTTTCTTGAAATAAGTCCATATGGATGAAATATACGAACTTCTATCAAGGTGACTGCTGCCTGTGCATTATTTAAATGCTAAAATAAAAAAAGGGGGATTTTTTTTTCCCACTCAGGTGCAGCAGGTCCCACCACGGGGAAGGTCAGCCCTGCTCTGCCAGGCACAGACGTGGGGCAGTACCAAGCTCTCTCCCCTCACCCATCCCCTCTCCTGCTCTGCTCCCCGAGCAGCGGCGCTGCAGGCAGCAATTGCAGCAAGGCGGGGAACAAACAGGAGATGTGCTGCTGCCTTGTGGATCGCAGGTGGCACCGAGCATTTCTCTTCACACGCGCCAGGATGGGTATCTACAGCTTAGGAGGGGGAAAGGTCAGCTATGTCAGCTATGATGGCAACAAACAGCCTGGCCAGCAGCACGGGTGTGTTCACCTCTCACTGCTTGCTGCCGGCGGGTGCCTCGGAGCTGGAGGGGAGCACCAGCTGTCCCCGGGCATCTCCCACCTTGGCCTGGGGCTCCCTCTCCTTCCCCGGCCTGCCGGGAACACGCCACTAACAGGGAGGGTGGCAGATAACGCCAGTGTTTTGGAAATGCTCTATTGCGAAGCCACTGAAGAGATTTATTATTTATAGGCAGAGGGATGAAAACATGAAGTGTGTTCATGGGGACCCGTGTGGGGAGGGCCAGTTGCTGCCAGGCAGTAATTTCCCTCTGAAGTTCCTATGACTTAAATAGCCACTTGAGCTCTGCTCTTGCAGTTTATGATGTCAATAGAACCCCTAAATGAAATTACAGCCTTCTGATACGCAGCGGGGTAGCTTTTCTTTGCTGTGTAATATACGCGGCCAGAAGAAATTGCACCATACACAGAGTTTCACTAAAGCTGAGTTTATCATAAGAATGTTCCCACTAAAATATGATTAGGCTTCTTGTTTGCCGGATAACACTTCTAATGAATCAGGGTATGCGTGACAGTCATGTTTTGTGAACGCAGACATATACCCTGAGGTGAACTGGGCACTCCACTGCCTCCAAGCACCAGCTATTTCATTTCCACCACAATTTGCACCTGCTTTGTTTTGCCAGCAGCACAGACCCATGCTAGCTCTGGAACTTGCCTCAGTTCCAGGAACTTGAAGCTTGCAAAGATGAAAAAACAAGCATGGCAGCAATGGGGGGGGCGGGGGGGGGGGGGGGGGAGAATCTACATGCTGTATTTACAGATACTTTTATTTTTTAAGCATGCCTGAGCCTGACTAAACCTGATCAGTAGTCCTGTGAGGGCAGGGAAAAAAATTCCACTTTTCAGATGGGTAAGTGAGAAATAGACAGAGGTAAAGATCATAATGATGCAGCTGGGATACAGATTCAAGCCTCCTAAAGCCTTTTCCATTTCTCTCCATTCTCATTATGTTACCCCTACATTCCCCTTCTCAGCCCAGGAGAGGAAGAAAACCCCTTCATCTTACCAGTCATAAATCCTGCTATTTCTTTGTCCTTGAGGTGAGGACTGACTGTAGCTGATAATTAGATATCTGTGGTTAGTGGCTGCTTTACCTCAGTAACTTGCAATCCCTTTTAGTTTCCTAACTTTCCTTGTCATATGACTTAGCTCAAAAACAAGTTTCACTTTCTGTTCTGAATTATGGGAAGGCAAATTAATGCTGTTTCAATGCTGTTACCCTGGAAAACATGCTGTTGTTCAACCTTTGGAAAATAGATGCTTACAATAAAAAATAAGAACACAAATTGAGAATACCTTAAAATGGGAAGTGTACTCAAAACAAGGCAGTTGCTTTTATGTACTTTTATTGCAAAAATTGTCTCTGGATACTGCTTAAATTCTTGTTACTTCTGAAGCATCCCAGTACCTATGAATCTGCCTACCTTTATCAGTACATCTTTTTCTGTGCTTTGTTCTTGTCTGATGCAGTTAACACTCACAGAACAACAAGCATATCACGTCAAACAATTGTTGTGCAGAAAATAGTAGTTCTCATTCTACTACATAAATATATATTCTCTTCCCCAAAAGCATAAATTGGTGGTTTGAACATGAGGGAAAGAATACCATTTTCTCCTTGCTTGCATCAGGCAAAGGAAGATAACTTTCCCACTTTATCTATGGGTAAAAGAGAGAGGTTTAACTTGGCAGTGCATGCAGAGCACTTTGATATTACTAGTTGGAAGGGATGCTGTAACTAAAATGGCTACTACTAGAAGCACACAGTGAATGTATAAAAGAATGACCTTAAGTACTAATTTTCTTTTTTTTTTTTAAAGCAACTATGACAAACTATTATGCAGTAGATAAAGAAGCTACTACTAATGAGACAATTTATCATCTTGCCATCCTAAAGTGTTTAAATAGACAGTTAGAATATGATCTGAAATTGCAGATTTTCATCCTAATGATTTTAGACCATAGACAAACCATTATAATATTGGCCTACCATCAATAAGCAGCTTATACCATAATAAGAAAGACTGATGAATTTTTCCACATTGCTATAAATAAATACCAGCAAAGACCAAGTTCCTTTGCTACCAGAGAGATTTGGAGAATAAATAAATTAATGAAATTATTTAAACATGGATATGTTTGGAGCAGCACGGAGACTCTTAAAAAAAAGAGATTAAACATTGTTTTTCCTTCTTGGTGAAAGATGCCAGAGTGACAGCCCTTGACTTCAGTATATCCAGAGAACAAGTGTTATACAGGCAGAAGTTTGAAGTTTCAGACATTTAGCTCTGTGCTTTGAGAACTTTCCATTTCAGAAGTACTTATGTCTTTCAGACTTACACTGCCTGGAGGGAGAAAGTAAATCAGAGATAAGCTTCAAAGATCAGCCCCAAAAGTGTGTGTGGGTGTTCAGTATAGCCCATTCAGAGAAGAGAAAAAAAAATCCATTATGTTTCTATCTGTGATGTGAACTGCCTGAAAGTTTGGGACGTTCTGATCTGTCAGCTGCTTTGAGTACACTGCAGAAAGGTGATGCAACAGCCAAGTTAGGATCTTAACATCAATTTAGTCAAAAGCTGGGACCATTTGGATTGAGGCTTTGATGTATATAAAGGTTATTTCTATGTGTATGTAATACTCTTTACTGAAGGGATCAGCCAACTTAATTGCGGGTTTTGTTGAGAGCTGGTGATTTAGTTTAAGTTCAGAGAGAGGTCTCTGCAGCACCAGGGAATGAAGAGAAACAGCTAACCCTTGCTGCTCAGCACTGAAAAACGTCTGCAGTCAACCTGGGGGTTTGTACATGAAAAACGAGGAGCTCACAGCTCTTTACAGTTCTAATGCAAAACCAGATGGAGCTCCGAGGTTCTGTCCGTCTTCCACTTGAAATTTTCAGGCTTAGTAAAACTTGAGGCTGAAACTGAAGCATGGGGAGGGACTGACAACCCTACATGGATCGAAACCAACAAAAACATTTGCAAAAAATTGCCAGGGAGTAAAGCCACCAAATCCTACATTACTTACTGGTTATAAGAAATAGCAAGTACCTTAATATGGGTTGGACGTGACTTGACACTGAGCTCAGTTCTGAAGTCAGCGTCAAAGCCTTTGACGACTCCAGTGGAGGACTGCTCACCAGCAGCCTCTATGTACAGTTCTTAGGACTTAGAAAGGGCATGAAACCACAGAAAAGGTGACTGGAGTTCTCTGTAGGTCACAGATGACCAGCAGTAGTCAAAGAGGGGCTGCCTCCCTGGATGTCACAGAGACAAGCTTGTTGAAACACCTGCTGAATAAATGCTACTCAAAAGCAAGACAAGGGTGAGAAGAATGCTGCCTAGTTAATACCCTGTGTGAGATATGTTGATTCCATTAAAGATCTTGGTCTTTTGCCAGGGACATGTTTCAAAGAACAGGATAATAACTCAAAATACAAATATTTTGACTGCTACCCTCTGTTATCTTATATGCCTACTTTGTTAGAAGTAGAAAATGTTAGTCAAGAAATGATTCATTTCTTCAAGTCAGATAATATGGAAGATGATGAGGGATGAATGGAACAGCCCACGCATTGCCCGGGCCTTCTTAAGCATTACAGCAGAAAAATATTAACAGAAGTTATATGTTCAGTGGGGCAGGAGAGGACAAAAGGAGACAATCTGGGCCTGGAGCTAGAGGTGCTCATCCTACTCTTTTTTTTTTTTGGCTGCCTTTCCCATACAGCCATGAGCAAATCACTGCAGCTTTCTAAGCCTTATCTTCCCTATCCAACAGCTGAAAATAATTCTAAGTACCTTGATGTTGGCTGAGACACTCAGTTCTTTGGCATCCAAGAGTTCCTATACGAAGTTCTACAAAGTACATTTTTTCCCTGATTCCCAGTTCCCCGTACAGACACAAAGAGAACAGAAAGGAAGTGAGAGAGTTAAAAAAGAGGAAAAAAAAAGATCCAACCTTTCCTGCTCCCTCAAATGGACCAGCAGCCTATAAACCAACTAGTTCTTCCTATTCCCAGAGGTGGCTTCCACTGAAGCATTTTCTTTTACTATGCATCCACTGTAGAGTTTCTTTTCTGCTTGGCTGGGCAATCAGGTATTCAGAGCATAATGTAAATGCTTAGAACACACAGGCACGAAAACTTGCCAGACAGAAACTCCAAGCGAAGGATTAACATTCCCTCCCGCCCCCTCACCCCCCCGGCCGGACCGCCCCCTCGCCGCAGCCCGGCCGCGCTGCCCGGCCTGACCCCCGCCGGTGGCCGAGGGGACACCGGGGCGGCGCAGCCCCCCCGCTTCGCCGAGCTGTCCGCACTGGGCTCGGCAGCCGCTGCGCTCCAAGCTCCATATTCCTTCTGCGCTTGGCGCCGATTCTGTTTTCGTATTAAGAAAAAAAAAAAAAAAAAAAAAAAAAAAAAAAAAAAAAAAAAAGGGAAAACACAACAACAACAAAAAAAACCCTTTATTTCATGCTTCGCCGCGGCGGCCCCGAGAATAGAAGCCTTGACACATCAAATTCTGGGAGCTCACCACTCACCAGGGCTGTGGTTCCTGGTCCAAGCAGTGACGAAGGAGAATCACCTCAGTCTCTGGAGAGTGGCAGGGCTTGGCTGCGAAGCGCGCCCTGCGCCGATGGGCTTTTTGAGTTCGCTCTGTTCCAGAGCGAGTGCCGAGGCAGAGAAATTAGGGAGGGGAGAGGTGGGAAGGAAAATCACTGGAGCCTCTTACGATCAAACTTCCACTAAGCAAGAGGAAATGTCTTATAAATAAACAACAGCAAGAGAAACAAAAAAATCTATCCCGTCCTGCCAGAGGAATGTACATTATTGTCTCTCGACGGAAAACTTTACACCACACCAGAAAGCAAGAAAGCAGCCATTTCTCCTGAAGCTACCCTCCCTTGGGTGGGGAGGAGGAGGGCAATGCAAACTTGAAAAAAAAAATTAATTGGGAAGTTCATGCGATTTCCCAGTAGACAAACAAAACTGTCCACATTCAACAGACGTCACTATTCCAAGGTTTCATGCAGCACTAAATTTCTTTAGATCTGATGATCGTCACTCCACCATTAGGACGCATTCAAGGAAGAAGTTCAAGGCAAGGGGAAGGAGGAGAAGGTCACAACATATGTATGTGTGAGTGTAGATCTGTATGCATATGTTTCTATATTTATTTATGCATAACACTGACATTTTATTCATTTTATGATTCATATTTATAAGAATAATTTTATATATGTATTAAAAAACTTGAGGTACATGAAATTCTCTTCTCTCCTACCTCCCCATAATTTTTGAGATTTACAGGTCAGAGTTCCAAGGTCTTCATTTTAATCTCACAAGACTGCAACTGTAACCTACTTAAAGCTAACATGTTATTGTACTGCAGCTCACAAGTGACATGAGTTTGGTGATTTCAGTACAGTCCCTGGCTTTGCAAAAAACTATTGCGTGATTTGGCACAACGTACGGCAAATAGCAGTCTCTTTATGAGGAACTACAGATGGCAATTGAAAGAGTAATTCAAATAATTTATCAAGCACATTTGGAGACCTAGAATGGGGGATGGCCTGAGTCTATGAGAAACCAGTATGCTACAAGTCATTATTAGCAAGCTTATTAAACCTGCCTCAGTAAAAGATCAGAGATTGCTGATGGGAACCAAGGTGCTTGGTAGTGGTCATGACTAGGAAAGCAGAGTACAGCAGGTGAGGACCTACTTGAGAGGAGGAGTGGGACAAAAGACTGAAAGACCATGAAATAACTGAAAATGGCTTGGCAATCTCAGCCTGCACTTCTGTTCTAGGGTACTTCACCATTTGAGACAGACATGCAGTGCTGAAAGAATGTAGTACCCACCCCAAAATTCAGCTTACCAAGTCCCAAAAAAAATCCTAATCCGTTTAATTCTTGAGAACTACTGTATTCACAAGACACAAATGAAAACATGTTTTTTAAACTAATTAGTTTTACATTTGTGTGTTCTTGCTGGCAAAGTAATGCTGTCATAGATTTTGCTAGCACAGTCAGTCTACAATGCAGGTGGGTAAGGCAGAGACAAGCTTAAGATTGAAGTAGGGCTGAAAATAAAAGCCAAGAGACTTTAATGCAAAATTTATAGTAAATCACAGCTTTTTCAGGCTCAGGTCTTTAGAAGAGACTGTTAAACATTTGTAGCTCTACAATACCACGGTGATCTTAATAAAATGAAAGAAGGAGGCATTTCCAAGAGATTTCTTAAGACAGAGCAGTAGAAGTGACATCACTGACACAGTGCTGGGAGAGCTGTGGGAAGAATGCGGGTCTCATTGATCTCACCGGATTAATTGACAAATTGTAAATCTGACCATCCAGCTCATATGAGCTGATACCAAAGAGGTCCTTACCCTGGAAGGGTGCTGGGTGACAGAGAGAAGCTGTCAGCTGATCTGACCTCATTAAGAAATGCTTTGCTCTTTTACAAATCAGCACTCGCTTCTCTCACTACCTTTATGTTTACCAGCATTGCCAGAAATACTGGAGAAAACTGAGACAAATGTGAGCTCTTGCAAGTGAAACCTTATTAGTGAGAGGTGTCCAGAGAGCTGAGTGCTCAGAGAGCAGAGAGGCATGCAAAGAATAATGGAACAGAATTTGAAATAATAATTCCTGTCTGTGATGAGGAAAACCTTTAACATTTCTAAGCAGGAAACACAATTAGGAGGCTGATCAACTGACCTTAGGTTCCCAATACTTTAGGAGATTTACATAGATGGAAGTGGGGGCAGTACATGGCCCTCTGTGTTTAGTAAGGCACTTGCTAAACAGTCCAGAGATCAATAGCAGACATTAAATTAAGCACTCTGGCATTCTTCTTATTTAGTATCATTAAGCATTAAGGATGGCTGTACTGTAAACACAAGAAACAGAGAACCAAATGAAATCTTCTATTAAAAAAAAAAAGTCCATGAAGTTTCTGAAAATTAGACTAAAAAACAAAACAAAACAAAACAAAACACATGCAGTGAACAGATCATGCAATTGTGATCAAAATCTCAGCAAATTTCAACTGTCTGCCTGTCAGTGTAGACTATTTCCATTACAGACTTCAGGAGACTGAATTGCACCATTCTTGCTTCACTAGCATTAACAGTGGCCACAGCCTCAGAACTGCAAAATAATAAGAGTCAGGAGGACAATCATTTTCCTCAGATTTTTTATTTTGACATTTCCCATTTGTGCCTTTTTTCAAAGTTTTAATTTGGTAAAGGCACTTTTCAGCCTGTCTTTTAACAGGTCACTAATAACTTGAGATGCAAGATCTCATATTTCATTTTTTGCTGCTGCCACCACTAAATATTTCATTTACCTTGAGCACAGCAGACCACTCTGGAAGGTTAATTTTTAATTTTTTTTTTTTCTTTTCACTATACTGTTTACAGACTAGTTTTTGTGGCTCATTATTTGCATTAGGCTAGTTTGATTCTACCTGTTAAAGTAAATTAACAGACTGCCTATCAAAACACTTTAATTCTTTAAGTAGCTCAGTGAGTCAACTGTACTGACTTTCCTTTTTCTTGTGAATTTCCAGATTTCCTATATGGAAATAATGGGAGTCTTGGAGGTGGTACCTAGTTATAACACAAGCTTCTTCTATATATTTTTTGATATTTGCAAACATGTTACACACATAAATATAAATGTATACATTTGTGGATGCACATCTGTACATACACACATATATATAAATAAAGTCAACGGAGTTTTATTCCTTCCCCCTGTCTTGTCTGTTAGTCCTTGAACTAGAAGACCAAATGAGTTTTGCAGCAATTGTACATATGCACACACAGAGAATGCAGGGCTAAACACAATAACCCCACAGGGTTTCTCTGCCTGCCTTGTATTATAGAGAGGACAAGCCTCAAAAAGGGTGATGCTTTCCCCATTTCAGCAAAGAAAGAGAGAAGAACCCCAGCAGAGGAAGGAGAGTGCTTGGAAACCCTGACTTTTCTTTCCTCCCCTCCATGCATCCCTCCACGAGCTAAAGCTGTGTACTTAGAGAAAGGCCATGCTACAACCAAACCTTGGGAGCAGCTGCAGATAAGCACATGGAGGTTAATTCTTCTTTTTGCTCCATTAACCTCTGCTCCACCTTTGTGACACCCTCAAGGAAGAAAGACAGGAAGACAGCGTGGCCAGGAGAGCCAGGCACGTGCTGGTGGTTAGGCAGTGCTGCAGGGGGATGGTACCAGGGCAGGGCTGCCTCTGATCCTGGGTTTTGTGGCCTTTGGAGACCCGTCTGCTTTGTTCCTGCCACTTCTGCCTCAGCACTGAACACTTGCAGAATGCAAGTATTCCCCTTCCCTGCAAGGCAGTGCCCTGCAGCTTTTCCCTCTGCACTGTGTTCCTCTATATAGCAGGAGACACACAGCCTCTGGCAGTGGGTGCAAATGGATGAGATAAACAGAGATGAAATAAACCTAGTGGAAAAGTCTTCTCCAGCTGTAGTGTCTCTACCTATAAATAGATACTTTCCTGCTGTCCTCCACATGCAAACATAGAGTTGAGAATTTTTTTTGTTGTTTTCTTGTTTAGTACAAAGCAATTAAAATGTAACAACCTCTCAAAATCTTCCTTTATTTAAAAAAATAGGTCATGGACACAGAAGCAGTCAGTCATGGTTTGGAGTGGGCAAGCAAACAATTTTCATTTGATTGTGCCCTTGTTTTTGTAACTAGCTTTTCTGCTGTGACCTGCTATACTTACCCTGTCTGCTGTGCTAACCAGCAACATGCCTTTTTAATCTGCCTTCCTGGGGTCTGCATTTGATTACAGCATTCATGTTCTATTTAGATTCTTTTGAATCATGCCCTGTGGTGCTAGCACGAAAGGTGTTATTTATAAAATGAAATTCTGTTGTATTGCAACTTGGATTCAAAGAGGACAAGCAATATTAAATACTTACTTTATTTAATAATATCTTGGATTTATTAACTCAATTTCATTACAAGATTAGAGATGGTAACCTGGAGGGGGTTATTAACTAATAAACAGGCTTCAGGCAACTTTGCCCTATATAAAATAAAATAAAAATACATATATATGCATTTAAATTACTTCTGAGGGCCCAGATACACACCTGAGGCTCAAAAGTATGACTTTCTTGATAAGTAGTATTGCAGAGAGCTTTTGGCTGGAATCCACTAAGCTCATAGTCCCTTTAGGACAGAGGGCATCCACACTCAACAGCTACCTCAAGTGACCAACCCCATTTAGTTGGCTGCATCCCATGTGGGATGAAGTCTACCATGCAGCTGTGACAGAATTGATGCAGGCTACAGTTACGTCAAACCACTGTGGGCAGCCCACCAGAAAGCATGAAACTGCCAACCCATCTGCCCCTCCTTGACTTCCCCAGCACCTCAAGGCTCACGTTTGTGAGCTGGTGCACAGCTCTTTCTCTCCCAGCATCAGTCCTGCAAATTGCAGGACACACCAAAGGAGAAGCTTCTTTGAAGCATCTGGGGAGACTCGCAGGCAGCATGCTGAATCTCCCCAAAAAAAGCTCCTGAACCATCAAAAGCTTCTCCTTCCAGAAAACGAGGTGATGGAAAATTCCTGACTGTGCACACAATATGATATGAATCTATATTCTGATAATTAGCTTTTTTATGGTAACTTTTACAGCATTTCAAACCAGTACATATTCTGTTCCTCCAGATATGGCACAACCGGAGCTGAATTGAACCTCAATCTCTTCACCTGGTTAAGCTGCAGCACATTTGCCAGCACCCCAGCCTAGGGGATGAAGGCCAGGTTAGGAAATTCACTGAGGGTTGAAAGCTCCCTGGGAGCTCAAGAATACTGAGATGCAATTTTTTCTCCATTTCCTAAATAAAACTAACAAATGCTAGTACACTATTAAATGCCTTCTCTCTGAAACACTCTATGACAAGAAGTAGCTTCTGTGACTTTGAACCTGTCAGGTCCACAGTAAAGCCTGAGTCTGACACGGGAAAATAGCACAGTATCAATGTCACAAATACTACAGGCAGGGAATTCCCACTTGGAAGTGCATGGCTGCTAAAAGCTTTCACCCCACATCTGTTGCACAGTTAGCTGTGAGTCACCTGCAGTCAGCTTCATTAGACCTGAAGTGTCAATCAAATAAGACAAGCTTATTGCCAGAACAAGAGAATTCAGATTTTTAAGCATTTGATAGATTAAAAGGAAAGTGTCACGACATGTTAAATGGATATTCAAATACTTTAGGTCTCAGTTTTCATCTGCTTACAGATCACATGCCTTTGCTTAAAGCTGCATGGTAGGCAGAGACCAAAAATAAAGGGCAAATTATTTTTTTCACTCATGTGGTGTTGTTCATTGCAATGACTCAGTGAGGCATAAACTCCAGTGCATGAAGATCATGAAAAGACAGAAAGACTAATGGATTAAACCTGATCAGAAACAGATTTGAATTCAGAGTGATCTCTAAAATTCAAGGCAGAACACCTAGAGCATGGTGGTGTATGGATATTCCCAAGTGAAACTGTGGTTAAGTAACAGAACTGTATAGAGAAGAGGTTAATTTGGGTCAAAAATGAAGGGAGATTGAGAAACAGATTTATGGTAAAACTTTCAAAGGCAAAAGCAATAATTGCACCCGCAAAAGGCATGTGCATCATTGCTACAAACAAAAACACATGCTTGGACTCTCTACAGGCAATCTGGCATCTGTCTCTCATTCCCTCCCTCCTCATGACCCTGAGACCTCTCTCTCTGGAATTTTGTTCCATGAATATTCCATAATGCTACACTCAGCTCCTATTTTCAAGAAAAGTCAGCATTAGCTAATAAGTGGAAGTTCACAGCATTACTGTCAATCAGTGGTTGGTTTCCATGAGAATGGAGACAGAGCTCAACAGAAAAATAGTGAGGTTCAGGCACAAGTGATATTCTGTCTACATATGTTATGTATGTACCACTTTGAAACTACAGAACTAACTTGTTTGGCACTTCATTTATTAGCAGACTCTCAAGGGTATCTACAAAATAAGCCAAGTTTAAACAACATTCTTTTGGGTCTTTTTGAAGTGAGGCATAAACAAAATGTATTATTTCATAAGTTTGGAATACTGCAATTTATTCTTGTTCTTACTCTCCTCACTTCTTTCTATATGCTTAAAACCATCATTAAGAAAAAGACTGAAGCTTTTTCTTTTTTTCTAGCTGTATTTTATTTTTTAAATTTCACCCACCAGGTCTCAAAGAATAACAATTTCTATCCTAAAATAACTAGAGAAATTTCTAACTGATTCTGTGGATTAAAGGGAAATGATCTCTGTTTTGAAAGAAGTATGCTACTATTCCTGAATTGATACAGTCTGTTTACAATAAACAGACTAGGCAATATGATGCAAGGGCACAGGGTATGCATGGCGTAGAAATTTACACAGGGACATTTGTCTTCTACTATTTTTACCCACTCATCAAAGTTTCTGGCATATTCTCCCCTAGAACTAAACAAAGTAAACAATGTAAAAAAATAAGGAAGTCAGTTATTTCCTTTCTTAGGGGACCAAAACCCAGAAATCCTATAAAAAGTAGATACATTTCAAAATTTAAAATGTCATTAAAATTTCATACAATTGGGTTAATAGATTTATAACGAAGTACTATGAAAAGAAGGTAGTTTCATAACTTTAACATAAAGAAGGATTCTGTTTTAAAATACACACCAAATTTAAGACTATTTAGACAAAAGCCCTTGGTCTTACTTCTGATTAAATTAATGGAAAATGAGCTCATGGGTGATGGGAGAGAAGCAAACCCAAACTAGCTGACAGATACAGTTAAAAAGTCTAATTCTATTCAGTTGTTTCAGTGTGACTGATTTCGAGAAGAATGAAGCAGTTCTGCTGGGACAGACAGTCTGGGCAGTGGATGGAAAAACAGGAAGAGACTCTGGGGAGAGAACGTCACTTGGGTGAAGCCTGTACAAGCTAGAAATCACTTGGCCTCTCCAAGACCCACCAAGACAGCAGAAGGATAAATGAAATGCCATTTGTATGCATTCTTCCAAGTTCCCACTCTCTCTCCATTTTCCTCAACCAAGAATCTCTGCATGTATCTACCTAATGAAAAATCTATCTTCTTTTCCTCAATGCAAATCTAAGAAATTCATGGGACAGACCTATTTCAAAGGCAAACAAGAATTACACGATAGCCACACAGTGGGGGAATTTTCTCCCTCTTGAGATGCTCTCTTTTTGCCCCTGTCAGCCTTTGGTCAGCCTTTGAAGCCCACTCACATAGCTCTCTAATATAATGTAAGAGGTTTTTAATCAACCAGACACTAATATAAAACTGGTGCTTGATTTCTATATTTGGATTCAATTGTGTACTGTAGGAAGCTGAAGGACCTGGGCCCAGGACAGTTATAATCCCCTTCTGCAGTATTCAGTGAAACCACAATTTCAAATGTTTATTCTAACATGTTTTCAATCAGCATTCTGTGGAAGGACTGAGGTCCATTACAGCTATATTACATGGTAGAACAAACCAGCCTGACCCCAGGCAAAGGCTTCATCCTCCCTGTATCTCAGTTTCCCTGAGTGTCAGGCTGGAAGACTCAGTCTTTTTCACTTAATAGGGATGTCTTGGGAATTACCTACTTAACATACAGATGAAAAAAGGCTCTGAAAGGCAAAGTACAGTGGGGCTGAGCGGGTAGGCTTGCTGCAGTAACATGGCTGTTGCCAGCAGGCAGCAGGTAGCACAGATCTCATGAAAGATCACTCGTTGATTTTAAGTTACATTCATTTTTGTGCCTGTTCCGTAGCCCCCAGAGATTAAATACAGCTGAGTGCTATTATACAGTTAGATCCAGCGAATGAAAAATATACTCTTTTAGCAGTTTTATTCCTTTATCAATTACTACTTTAAGAGACTTGTACTATATTATTTTATATTGGCCAGTTGTAAAAATAATTTATTCCCTGAAGAGTTTTATTCCTTTAACATTTCAAATTTTTTTGTTCGATGTTTAGCATGTGACCATTTTTGACAGAGAGTGAAAGGAATACTTTATTAAAGGAGCTAATATAGCTCCTTTTCTTATGTATATTTTGATCATTTTTAAAATAAAAGATCTGAATAAGATTTCCAGTAACGCAGAAAATCCAGTAAGATTTTTCTGTTTTCAGGTCTCTTTGCATTACTGCATTATCACTCTGGGGGGGAAAAAGATGGAAACCCTGTCCAGATTTCTGGTAAAGTACCGGACCTGTTGAGGATCAAATCCCCTTTCCTCCTTTCTTCTAGGTACATCTTTTTTTAAGCTTGCTCCCACCAATGTGTGTATAGAATAGAGATGTGTTTCTCACAGACTTGAAACCCTGTAGAAGAGCCATTGGGATGAAAACCCATCAAGTGAGCATAGAGAGCCACTACAGAACTAACAGGAAAGCATTCTTGAACACTATTCAATGACTGACACTGTCAGGTAGCTCTGTGACTTAGTTTTCTCTCTAAGTGGCTCAAACCACAATAAAAAGAGCTGTTGTGATGAGCAAGATGCCCAGTTGGATTGAAAGGGCAAACCTCTGTTTCATTTGAAAACATGGTATCATGGGGTGTGTGATATCACAGAACAAGGTGACATCAGTACATGTGCCTCAGTTGTGGTCATACACAGTACAGTCAATCAAGGATGAAGCCATCTGGGATGAAGTTCATCTAAGGATGAAGAGCAGAATGCACAGGATGTGCAACAGAGCAGAGGTGGTGTTTGAGCACAGCTGAAATAGAACGAAGCTTTTGTGGAGACAGTGTTGCATAGCCTCATAAAACCTCTGCTACTCAGCAGAAGATATTGGTTTCCTTGCCAATTCATAATTCAGATCAGATGAAGGATTTCCTGAGGTTCGCAAGCCCTGTTAACGATAGGGAGCCCAGCTTGGAGTAACCCTGGAGCTGTTAAAGTGAAAACACGCTGTATACAAGGTTTTGTACAACTTCAGTGCAAACCTTGGAGGCCCTGAAGACTCACCTGAGTTTCACGTTAGGCTACTAAACTCAAACTAACTGTGGGAAAAGATAATGGCAAAGTTCATAGCCAGCATCTTTCATCAGCAGTTCTCAAAGTAGTTTGCAAAGGGATTGCCTATTTTATGAGGGCAAAACCACTACAGTGTGGAGGAACACCTTGTTCTATACCATGGAGCATAGCAGCAGCAGCAGAGCAGGGAGAGAACTTGAGTTACTTGTGGTCTAGGCCACCATATTTCCCACAAGACACAATGCCTGAAACAAATTAATACTACAAGTTAGCAGCAAAGTTTTGTACAGCTCTAATCAGCAGCCACAGAACACCAGTCCTCCACAAACATCTGCTCAGTTATATAAGTTTATTCACTTGATGTGGATGAAAAGAAGTCCTTCACTAACTGGAATGACTTGTGTCAATCTTTAGCCCTTTAAAACATTGACTAATTTTAGACTTTCTGTGTCTAGATACATTTGTAAACTATTAAAACAGTCTCCTGGTACATGGAAAACATATGGTTCCAACAATGTTATTCCTTCATGAAGGCCTGTTTCTTCAAAGTTTCATTGAGCTGTACACTAAGCTTGTTTGTTGTTCAGAATGCTTGTTTTTATAACTATTTTCCCTCCTTTCCACAGCTATTTACTGGAATGATATATATGTGCATGAGTAAATATATATATTAAATACCCATACTTTTATTGACTGAAGATGTAATGATATAGTGCTAGTCAGAGAAGAGTATAAAAGATGCATATCCCCAGGAACCCATTCCCTCTCATAGCTGGTGCACTGCAAGTTTGCAGGGAGGAAATGCTGCTCATTGTGCATTTTTAATTGCTCACACATTTGGTGACTACATTAAAAAACAGGGAAGAAGACAGCCTGGCTAAGACCAGGCTAAGACCTACACATCCATTCAAAAAGCATCCCTACATTTTACTGAGGCTACAGTCTACTAATGAAGAATGTCCATTGTTTCCTCCACCACTCCTAAAATATTAAGCTATAGTTGCTCCCTGTTTTAACTGTTTTTCCTGGGACAGTTTTCCATGTCAGACTATAATCACCATGTTTGGCTTGCTCTACAGCCACCCTGCATTTGCCTTCCCTCTCTGGACTGACCGCAGCAAACCTTCACTGCTCTGATCACCGGTCAGTTTGTGAGCTTGAAGGAAGCTGTGATTCTCTCGGGCACCTGGCTTGGCACTGCAGACTGCTGCTGGGTAAGGTGGGAATCTTAACCTTACTTTGCACTTCATGGTTGGAAGGGAGAAGTATAGCAAACAAAACCAGGCTAGTGTGAAGTGGGAAACAGTCATCCGTAACCAATGCTTGGAGCAGGCTGCAAACCCAGGAACTCCACGAATTCCCTCAACCTTTGGTGGAGAAAAATGAAGTAGGAGGCCATTTCTCAGCAGCCAAAATGGGCTACAGTGAGCACCACACATCCAGTTCTGAAGAACAGTGGATCTGGCCTAACACCAGGCCTGAATACATGAGAAGTGGACAAGAACAATGTCACTTATATAAGAGCAAAAAGCCTGCTTTAAAAACATGGAGAGCTGTATTTCTTAGAAACAAGCTAGACCTATAGTGACAAATTAGGGAAAATAGCTGAGAGAAGTGAGTAAAAAGGATGGAGCAGAAACAGAATTGGAAAAGGCATGGTGACAGAAACACAGGATATAAGTTTGGTACTGGATTCTATTGCTGGATAAGGAAAAACAAAAGCCAAACAAGTCCATAAATTCATTTCAGATATTAACTGCATTGCTTAATAAACTTCTGTAACATGCTCATATTACGAGTCCAGAATGGTAATCTATAAAATAATCTAAAAACTTTTTCAAAGGTGTTTTTTTCCCTTGCATTTTACAGCTCTTAAAATCAAATTTAGTTTTTCTGTGTGAATTTATGCTGCCAAGGTTGGCACTGATTGATGTGCACACATCTTGTTTGTACAAAGAAATCTAGAATATTGCTCATGCAAAAGTGTGGATGCAACTCCAGAGGTCAGAAATAAAATGCTTGTCCATGTAATCAGCATTAATAAATTAATAGATTTATGGCTCAAACAGTTTGCCCAAATAGCACTGTTTTACCTCCAAGCCACAGACTTTCACTAGGCTATGTCCACCTTCAATCCATAAGGCAAGAAGAGTCTTTGAATTGTGAAAGTGGAAGGGAAAAAATTGGTAAAAGAGAGACCAAGGACATGAGAACTAGACCTGGCATGGGAGAATAATTGTCAGTTAAGAAGAAGTAATGGAGGGAGAGAAACACTTGAAGGAACAGGTGCCTGTACACTGACTGGAGGTACTTTCAAAAGATCTAATAAATCTATAATGCAAATAGAGAGAAGGCAGCACTAGGACAGAAAGAGAATAAGGATATATAAAGATAGATTCCCTTTATGCCTAAAAATGATCAAGGACATAGTAATTATCATACACATCACATCTAAACTATCGGGCTTGATTTCTGACCTCTTGCTGGATGTAAAATTAAGTTTCAAAAACGGAAAAAGAAAAAAATGAACTTGGCCTCCAGATGGGATGCTGAAAGAAGTGCTTCTTGCTTTATTTGTCCATGCACCTTTTTTGCCACTCCTGCTAGAACAGCGTGAAGGACAATTACTTCAAGTGTAATGAAATGAGTGCCCTAGTGTGAACACTTCTCTACAGGAGATCCATGATGCCTTGACAAACTGAAATGCCAGAACCCTCTGCCATCACTGCTCTGTCCGGAAACTGCCCTCAAATATTTGAGACCTTCCTGGAATTAATAAATAAGTGCTGATTTGGCCTGGCTGGTTGCTGCCTGGTATCCCTGGCTGGCACTGCCTTACAATGGATGGCATTGTTTTGTTGCAGCAATTCTTTTGCTTTTCTTCTTAAATTTCCAAGTGCCAGCAACAGGAAGACTGATTAATTTCAACTAATGTGACTGTTGAATCAAAGATATGACTCATTTTAAGGAAGCTTTTGTTGGATGCTTAGTCTATAAAACCATGCATACTTTAGATTATTTGGTTATGTAGGCAATATGATCAGGCAGACACAACCGTTTTTGTTGAACTCAGGTATACATAACTTTTGTACTGAAAAGATGGACATGAACAAAAGTTGTGGTGCAGCCTCATGTAAAGTCTATAACCAATCCTTTCTGTGCTGTCTGGAAAGACATGCATAGTATACAGTGTTGAAC
This sequence comes from Vidua macroura, assembly GCF_024509145.1. Lineage (NCBI taxonomy): Eukaryota > Metazoa > Chordata > Aves > Passeriformes > Viduidae > Vidua > Vidua macroura. The sequence continues at coordinate 68,519,075 of NC_071572.1, forward strand.
TTATCAGAAAACGAGAAAAAGCAAATAAAAGGGGAAAAAAATGTTTGTCAGCCTGAAGTCAGTGCAGCTGTAGTACTCAGGATTTGCTTTATGCAATATGCATAAATGTCAGGTCACAATGCAAAAACTGGAAAATGAAAAAAGAGTATTTTCTCTTGTTATGCTTTTGTGCCATGGAGCAGCCCATAACACATCAGTTAACTTGGGGCTCCTTGCTGGACTAAACAGAATAATGCATTTCAAACATTTCTTTAATGAATAAAACTAAATGTAATACTACAGATATTGTCTCTATTTTTTGAAGCTCACATATACAGAGCTAAGTTTCAGGGTAAGTTCATCAGAATGCCTTTGGAAAACACTCGTCTAGGATCATACTGTTTGCTTTTCTATCTGTGCATTTTCATAACCAGCTTTCATTTGCAAAAATACTTCCAAATGTTAGTTATTCAAGACTCACAATGACTGAAATGGAAAAACAGTGGTAAAGGGCCATTGTGATCTACTCAAGGCCACAAAAAAAACCCCAGAAAATTTTCTTGTATCTGAAGCATGCTTTCATTATTACAGAAATAACTGCTTGGATCACCCACACTTCTGTAAGAAAAATACAGTCCTGATCCTATTATGCAAAAGTATTTAGAAAGAACTAATTTGCAAGATAGATAAATATAACATTCATGGTCCTTTTGATACATGTAACATGCATGGCCCTTTTACAGAGAAGAAAGGAGGACTGCTCTGGGTGTCCAAATTACCTTCAAGCCTTCACTACCAGGTGATTTGACTTGAAAGTGCAAAATACATGCATAAAGTGTCCTGAATAAAATGGGAATATATGGGGGCAGATGCTCCATTAAGCCCAGTCCTCCCTCTCCAATGGAGGTCAAGAGTAACCATCTAGAAGAAAATGTATAAAACAAGAGCAAACCTCTTATCATACCTCCCAGAATATTTTCCTTCCCTTCAGTGATTTAGCTGAGATAACAGGGCATTTGGAAATAGAGAGAAACAAAAATTAAAACAGTCCAGAAATATGGAAGATTACCCTACATTAAAACTTGTGTCCATGTCAAGCAATGTCAGCTCAGGGGAAGCTCAAGAGGAAAGCTCAAATAAGAAATAAAGAAGACCTGTTCTTTTTCTGACTACAGACAAATGTGGCAATGTTGGGTATTGTTCAACTCCCTTATTTAAGTTATCTGTAAAATAAAATCTGCCTGTAGAAAAGAACCTGTAAAGAGAAATCTATTATATCATAACAGGACTATCAAAGGAGGAGAATAATTCACCCTGGAAGGGCCAATTATCTTCATTTATTTTAGAGAAAAATCTAAAATTCTGACTTTCAGATTTTCAAAATAAAACAGAAAAGATTTTTATCCTTAACTGCAACTTTGACCCTGTCAGCTAAGAAAATTGCTACAGGTTAGACCCAAAGGCTGAATTCCTGAACTTCAGAGTTTGGAGGAAGTTTAAATCCCAACTCACACCAAACTTGTCAGACTTTTCCTGTACACACATGCTCCTGTTTTCCTGCAGGGGAAGTGTGTGTTGGGGGAATTCCTCTAATACTTTTCTCCTGTAAACTGGTACTCTTTTTACCTTCTCATCTGATGGCATTCTCAGTATACAGATGGGAAGACTCAAACATTTGGGATCCCTTCCTCTGTAGCTACAGAAAGGATTTATGTATTAAACCCATTAATATTAGCAGAAGTATTGTGAAGAAATCTGCACTAAGAAAAGAAAATGACCCTGAGTTAAAAAAAAAAAAAAAAATCCAAGCTCTGACATCTAGGAACCCCTGTCACAAAGACAAACAAAGAAGTAAGGAATGCAGGACAACTTATTTGCCCAACTACAGGACATATGATCTGATAAACTCAAGTTGCCTTGATTCAGAACCACAATTTGTTACAGTTTAACTGTAACAAGTTAAACATTTTCAAGGTAGTTTCACTTTTGTTTATTATTGGTTTGAATATTCAAAAAACCAAAACTGGAATAACTGACACATATTCACACAGGAGGGAAAGCAACCCAATTCCATTCATTGTTTTAAATACAACAGAAAGCAATGTTATTCCCACTACCAGAAATGGATCATAAAGCTACTCTTCAGTTTGTTCAATCTTTGCTGCACTCAAAAGAAAGATACAGAGAGGATCCCTAAGCATACTTTCCTGTTTTTCTCAGTCCACCTGGAAAAGAAGGCTGAGCTGTGCATGAGTTACTCCCAGTACAACCAAAGGCACTGCCTATGGGGTTCTGCAGTGAATTGTCTGCCTACAGGGAAACCTTATGAAAAGCCTTTAACAGATTCCTGCAAGAAGAATTAAGCAGTTCTTCAGAGAACAGATGGAAGGAGAAAAAAAAAAACATTTTTCCATCGCCAGCACCTGCTCTAGCCTCATATAACTAGATGATTATAGCATTCCTGTCTTAAATCATTCTCAAAAGGGGACCAAGTTTAAACTTTACAAACCTCAAACCCTAATTTAACCAAATAAAATACTACTCAACCTCGTTGAATGCTTTATACAAATTCTTAAATAAAGGAGGTAGAGTTCTTCTCAAGTGAGACATCATATTTATTTTGACTTTAGACCTAACTCAAATCCTGCAACTCTGTGAATAAGAAAGAAAGAAAAATAAAAGTATTTCAAGTGCACTTGCCAGATTCCAAACTGGGTAAATACAATTTCCTAATTTCAGCCTATTTTGCAGTTTCAACAGTCTAAGTTTTCTCCCTTTATAGTTTAGGTTAGTAATGCTCTTGTTTCTTACTCCGAAAAGGGTCCTGTTTTTTTGAAGCAGATGATAAGATTCCTGTGCAGTTTGTTTAAAAATTTAAACCTCTGATTATGAAAACATGCAGTCATATATTTAGCTTACAGCTGTTTAGCTATTCCCCTGAATTTTTAGTCCTACAGGACTAGTCACATACTTTAATAACAAGCAGTTAGAAGTATTCACAAGAGTTTATAAGTTCCATTAGAATTTTTTCAGGTAGACAAACCTACTGAAATTCAAAATACTAATGCCAGGATTTATACTTCTGTCACTGCGCAGAAAATATAACAAATATATATAACATAAAATGCATATATAAGGTAAATATTTCAATATTTACAAATGCAGTTCTGAGTAGAACTGAGACATCTCAAAATCAGTGATGGTCTCAAATTCCAGAAAAAAACAAATCTTTCTGAGCCATTATGTATTGCAAATTACAGTGCCCACCATAGAATTTTTATAATTCTTACTGGTAGCTTTTCATGTTGTTACTACTTTTTACATTAAAAAAAAAAAAAGTATTATTGATCAGAACATCTATTTTGTTTTACATCCTTTTTAAACAAGAACATAGACTATTTTCCATAGCACTCAGCCTAGAGGTACCTACATGTACAACATACAGGTGCCACTGGAAGCATTCCCACTTAGATAAATGGTTTTTGGTGCAGACTTCTTGGGAAAGTTCCTGGAGCTGTAACAATAATTGCACTGATGCCAATGAAAGTTCTGGGTGTGCCATTAAATGAGAAAGAGGTCCACACAGGCTTGTACAAATTAGAAATACTCTAAACAGACTGCAAATCTCCTGCTGATACTTTAATTTGTATTTTTAAATCAGAAATTCCTTCATCTGCTTTTCACTTAGCAACATCTTCATTTTATCCTGCCTTTCACTCAGAAATCTGGTCATATGCATGGACAAGACCAGGAATGTAAAAAACTAGCATTAATCTTGAAGCACTACCTGCTTGTTTCTTGGTCAAAATCCCTGCTGAGATCTATAAAAGAGTATGGGCTAAAAAAAGCTGCTGAGAATTTATCTAACTCAAAAAACGGATGACACATTACAACATGGTCCTGTGACAGTCCACCCAAACTGGGAGAACTGACACGCAAAAGGATTTCTTCCATGACCTGCCAAATGCACTTTGACTTCTTTTTAGCAATTTCCTTAGGCCTTTTGCTGTAATTCAAATGAGTTTAAAGTCCATTGTCAAAAATGCAGCCACCTTACAGTGCTCCAGTTTTAAATCTCAGGAAGACATCCGTGCACCTAAACCATTCTCCTCACCCTGCCAAATGCTTTGTCCAGTAAAATGATACAAAAGGACTGATTTGACACAATAGGCACTGCATTCTACTGCTGAAATTATGTATTGCTAAACATCCATAAGCAACATTAAGACTAACCTAAAACCAGTGCTCATTACTTCTTTCACTTTCTTTATGAAAAGGTATAATGCACAGAAATTATTTTATGTCCCAACAAGTTCTTAAAATAGGCATCCTCTCCAAAGCTGCACAGTAAGAATGTCACAACATTTTGTTGATTGGTACACTGCACTTCACATTAGAAGCCACAGAAAAAGTCCAGGCTGAAAAACACTTGTGGGGACAGTGGAACCCCCTAAAAAAAAAACTACAGAAACAACAGAAAATAATATTGTAAAGAAATAATTCAGCTGCTATTGGATGAATAAATAATATATACACCCTGAATAAATATATTAATTATATACACTGAAATCAGTGTTTATATATACATATACACTTCAGTGTATATATATATATATATATATATATATATATATACATATACACGTTGAAAAGTTAGATGGTAGATGGCGTGGTCTCTAGTCTTTCATGGAGTGTGCATGAAGGGGTTCTAGTTTTTACACACAGGAAGTAAAAAAGCACATTTTGCTCTTTGTATAGTCTTACATAAACTTCATAATGTCAAGGACAATACATCCTCCTGGCTGAGGGACAAGGAGAGCTGCTATCAGGGAAAGTTTGCTGAATGACACTCATCTCTTGTCACACAAAGTGCAGCTCTGGAGACACTAATGATGTCTTATCTGCAAAGGGAAAAGACGTGAAGTAAATATAAAATTTCTGTGTACTTCCCTATGTATTTCTCTGTAGCAAAATGATGTATTAGGCTATGGAAAAGAGTTCCTGGGAACAAAGTGTCTCTAAACTATGAAGCATATTCTCTAGAATAAGATAATAAGGTTTCCACTATTTGTCTCCTTGGAACTTTCCTGTACACTTAAATACAAGTCTACCAGTGTACTATGCCACCTGTAGAAAAATTCCATGCGGCAAAAAAATCAGAGAATCATTTAGGTTGGAAAAAACTCTTTAAGATCATTGACTCCAACTGTTGACTGAGAACAGCCAAGCCCACCACTGAACCATGTCCCTCAGTGTCAAACTTGCATGTGTCTTAAATACATCCAGGGATGGTGACTCCACCACTTCCCTGGGCAGCCCATTCCAATGCTAAACCACTCTCAGACAGGACTGCTGACCCAGAATGGAAAGTGGCTCAGTGAGCTCTTCAGCCAGTACCTCCACTCAGTAGGCCTGGGTGGATTTCATCTGGCCCCACAGGCTTGTGTGTGTCTGAGTGGTACAGTAGGTTGCTAACTACATTTCTTCTTGGATTATGGAGCTTCATTCTGCTCATCATCCCTGTCTTCTGGCTCAGGGGGCTGGATATCCAGGGTAACAACTGGTCTTACACTAAAGACAAACCTCTCAAACTGCATCCAGCCAACCAAAAAAGGATCCTTTGCTTCCATGGGAATCAGCATCTTTTTTGATACAATCTAGAAACCTGCATCAGCAGCAAACCCTGTTTGCTGTCTCTTTACCCATTTAAATGTGCAGCTGTTATCTGTTTGCTCAGAAGATGGGGCAATGAGAAGAGACCCAAAAAATCAATACATGTAACATAAATCTCTTTAACCTCAAATCAGTGCCAAGCCCATGAATCAGGGTATCTCCTTCTGAAAACACCAGCATTCTGCATTCTGGGCAGAAATACCACCTTTCTTTGGAAATCCTAGTGCTGTTATTACGACCTTACATGAAAAAAGCTCACAGCCCTTTTAAGGTCAGTACTGTTCTGACCTCCTCCTTTACACAAGCAGTAATAGTCCTGGGCGGGCTGTCACAAGTACTAGGTTACATCAGACTCTATCAAGAAACACAAAATATAGTAAGGATCTTGTGAATGCTCCCCAGAAAATAAAAATAAGAAATTGCAAGTGAACCCTTGCTCTCCTGAACTGTAGGTTTCATGCCCCATCTGAAAATTCCATTATAACTTCTAGATACAGGATCTGGATGATGATGATGGTAAATGTTGATCTTGTGGAAGTAACTAACACTGACTTTGCAGATCCTTAACACCATATCTGGAACAAAACAATCAGGAGTTTCCTTCTACATGGTGTAGAAGTATGTGTGCAATGCTGGGAGTGCTCATCGTGTCTCTCAGCTGCACTCCTGAGCCATGGCAGGAAAAAACCTCCAGCAACAGTCAGAAACCCACAGAGCACAAGCAAAACCTGTGTTTTGGAAAAAATAGGCCTCACTGAACCTGGAAAGTATTACCATATCTTGCTTTCCTGTGTCGGAAGTTGTTCACTTCCATTTAAAGCAAGACAGAGCAAACAAAAGTCTATTCTATCTCCTCTAACATGGCACCATGTGACGGTTCAAGTGTTTGCTTGTGTCTCCTTGGAGCGGGTGATTCAGATTAGACATGGCTGCAAGGGAGAAGAGTGGCTCAGAGCTCAGGATTCCTTTCAGGAGTGACCAACAGAAGATGTGAATTTGCTTATGCACCACGTCACCCCCTTGGTCTGATGAAAGCCTCCACACCTCCCCTCCCTCCCATCTCCTTTAATCTCTGCATGCTGCTATGTGGAAGGTGCCAGCTTGAGAACAGACAGTTCTGAAAAGAAGGCAATTAAAAAAAAAAAAGCACAGTACTTTAGAAATTTAAACAACAAACCCTGTGATCAAAATAATTCATAAAGGGAAGGATTTTATGAAGTCATTTCACGAGCACACAATGCCTTTTTTTTTGCTTTGTTTTTTAAATAAATCCGTCAGTACACATGCCAAGGCAACACATCTGAATACAATATCAGTAGACACACCCTGAATCCCTGCGCTTGTGCTCTCCCAAGTTACAGCAAAGGCTAAAAGCTGGGCTTTTTGCCCAAATTTTAACAATTATCAATTTATTTCTTTTCATTTGGGTGCATTAGTTAAAGCCTTTTTCTTGCCCCTCGCTCCCCCTTTCTCCTCCTTTACGAGAGTTTCTTTTTCTCCTCCCTTCACAAAAAAAAAAAAAAAAAAAAAAAAAAAAAAAAAAAAAAATCTGAAAAATAGATTTTTCTCTTACTGACGGTAAGTGTGTCTGCTTTAAAAAAAAAATACCTAAAGAGATCTAACTTATAATGAATCCCTCTGGCATAAGGAAGCCTGTTCTAATCTCTCTTTATAGGGCTTGAGTGATAGTTTTGCTCAACGAGTATTGACAGGGCCGTCCTGTTTCTCAGGCTTTCATTTTCCCTGAGTTGGAAAAAGGATACAGTGCATTTTCACATTCTCCAAGTCTGCAGTTGTTTTTATATAAGAAGCAATTTACTTGGGTCACATCAGGTCAAATGGGAAGCCTGCCCAGCTCTTGGTTTTAAAGGAAAAACATACAGAAAGACACAAAAACACAGCAGTTTCCTTCATTAAATTCCACTCTACCTGCCATGGGCTTGCAGCCACAATGGAATTTCCCACCCTGGCTGACCATAGCTAAACTTTTTTTCCTTCTCTCAGTAAAAAGTCTTACTAGTTTTCTTTAAAGTGAACTTTGAGGTGAGGGTTATTAAACTTGATGCAATTGTCCTTTTCAATAAATAAATAAATTAATAAAGGCCTTCATGGGACTGTGGCCAAATGTTGAAGTCCGTATTGAAGCCCAGATTCTCATCTTTGTTACAATGCTGTAAGTCAAAAGCAACTCTTCTAAAGTTGCTGGAATTGTGCCTGGGTAAAAGATCAGGATCTTGCCTCAGTTTTTAACTCATTTCTTACTCATGGAAAACCTCACCTGACTTTAGTATGAATTTGCCTGAGTTAAGACTGCCTGTGAAGCACAGCATGAAGCCTGTCTCTGCAATGTGTTAGGTGCTCTGCTGGGCTCTTCCAAACTCGCACTGCCTTCAACACTTGAAAGGAATGGCACCCAAATAACTGCCTTTCTTATTACTTAGTAATTGCAAAAGTTACCTGAACTAGGAAAGCTTACTTCCAAGGAAAAGGAAAGCAGCCCCAGTGCACCCCCAGCCTCCCAAACCATCACTGGAACCTGAGGTGAAATTCTACCCTGAGCTGCAAGAAGAAGACGCTGAGGAAGTGACTCGGTGTGAACACTTAAGAGCAATAGATCACCAAAATGCTTCATCAATTTCAATGCAGCCCCTAGGAGAACCAGAGCTGCTTGCTTTGCTTTGACTACGAATTTATTGTACACACACAGGCAAGGGGGGGAGGGGGGGAAGAGAGAGATAAATAAAGGATATATCCTGAACCAGAGGTGAGACTGTTTCTTTTAAGATGCTAAAAAGGTGTTTAATTCAAATTCCAATTCATCTAACTATCAAAGCATTTATACCTGGCCTCTCTCTGCTGAGCACCCAGTTGTTCCCTCTGCTTTGCTACTAGTTTGCATTTAACTACAAATGCTATAATTATATTTGCCCATAACTTTCTGCAAGGTTCTCCTTTTGGTCTGAAAGAAGACCAGTTCTTGCAAATGAATGATGCAAAGCATAGAGCAGATTGGGGGCAGGTGGAAAAAAAGTAGTGGAGGATCTGCTCAGCCTTGACAGGGCACCACAAGTGAGTGGCCCCTGCCCTTTCTCACAGTTTTCTCCACGCTGAAAAGCCGTTCAGATTGCTTACCCCCGCCCCCCCACCCCAAATAAATAAATTAAAAAAAAAAAAAAAAAAAAAAAAAAAAAAGGAGAAAAGGAAAAAAAACCCAAAACCAAAAAAACAGTTGGCTCAGTGCCCCTGTATCCTCTGTTTTCCAGACACTCATGTGTGAAACAATGGCACTTTTGCCTGAATCAGGGCTGGGGATTGCTGAACTTGGCCTCTGACAGATTTTTTTTTACTTACTATCTTGACTTTCATCCAGAGATCACAAAGGGGTTTGCTCTATTTATCACACTGGGCAGACCTTTGAAGCAGTCTGAGCCGAATGAGAGCAGAGTCCCTTCTTGCCTCGTAGTGTCCTTTCCCTGGCTGTCCCAGAAACAAATGAGTTTTTGAAAATTTCATACACTCTCTTTGGTTTCACAGTCTGGCTTGTAAGATACTGCAAAGTTCTCTATTTTGTTCTCCTACAGTCAGATGGTTCTTTTCTTTTTCTTTTCTCCCTGCTCTCTCTGGTGTCTGTTTTTCTAGTTGATTCATCTATTATCCCTCTTTACGTAATTAAATTTCTCTACTCAGTGTGTCATTGTGCTCAGGCTGTATTGTGCTCTGTCACCTCCAATCCCTTTCCTTGAGAAACTCCACATCCCAATTCCTCTTTAAAGTTGCTTGTTGAAGCATTTGTTCTTTCAGCATCCCCATACATTTATAAACTGGAGATTAGTTCACTTTGTCTGTGAACTAATGTCTGACTTCCAAAGCCATTTGCTGCTTGAGACCATTTCATGACCTTGTCTATTCATGTGGATAAACAACAACACTAAAAAAATAATAAAATCATCTGTACTGTGAATTAGGAAGAAAAAACAGCAATTGCATGGAACAAATACCAGTGAGGGTGAAATTAGTAACAGTCACAGTTTTTGCTGAAGTTGCCCCTGCCTGAACTATTTTACTTTGACTTACCTTTTGACAGTAGGATTTCACAAGTTAAAAGGATGATATACCTTTTTAGTAGAACCAAGTGATGTACCATAACATTTAGCTCATGATTCCAGAATTTCTGTACTGAAGAGTCCCTAAACTCACAAACTTCTGTCTAGATGATTAATCTGAATACTCTGCAGTTCCCCAAAGCAGTGCATTATTTCCCACAAAGCCTTTAAAACTTCCTACTAAATTCAGGATTTTGAAGTGATGTCTGGCTAACAGATGTGCTTGTTCTGACACTTTTAGATATCTTCCCTCAAAACAAGAGCCCTTTCAACAATTCAAATTCAAGTCAATGGCAAAATTCCTATTGATTTAAAAACATATGCTCAACTCTTGAAATAAGGTACTGAGCCTATAAATCATTTTGTGTGTAACATCAGAATAAATACAGAAATTCCAGTCTCCATGTGTATCCATCAAATTGTTTTCATTATCTGCTGTTTAAAATTATGGCAGAAGACAAAATAAAAAGAGTTTTGAATTGGTTTACAGGAGGAATGAAGGCTGAAGTTAGATGCAGCTCAAGAAGCTATCATGAGCAGCAGAAGGGCTGCAAGAAGGTCTCCTTTCCCCCGAGAATAGGGCTTTGAGCACCCTGGTCTAGTGGAAGGTGGTCTGGAACTAAATGATCTTAATTTAAGGACCCTTTCAGCCCAAACAATTCTATGTTTCTGTGATCAGATGTGACATTTATGGCAGCCTCCTCAGCAGATTTCCATTCCTCTGAAATGGTCTGACTCAATTTGCAAGACATCACACACCTCATTTCTCTGATTTAACCCCACACAGATGTACAGTCCTGAAAGCTTCCAGGCTTTAGGGTCTTTATCCACAGTCTGCAAGACTCAGGGGAAAACTGGATCATCTCTATGCAACCAAAAATGGTATAAAAGCAGACAGAAGTGAGAACCAGAACTTTTTGTGTCTCTCGTACAAACTTCTACATGGTAAATGCCTCATCAGAGACTCATGATCTGTTGGAGAGAGAACCAGGAGACCAGGTGTACCACTGGAGTCTTAGAGAAACATTTGCCAGCAGAGCTTCAATTCTGGTCAGGGAAACTTAACAGCCTTAAACACCACAACTGACTAAATAAATGTCTTATAATTTTATAAATGACAGCAGGAATGACTGCAATTATGCTTATTAGCAGATAAAAATGTCTCTAAAGGATTGGATTGGGGGGGCTTATAAAGGAAAACAGGAAACAGGCTCATTGAATACATCTGTGGTGCATGGTTAATCTAAGCCTTGCATACGTTCATTTTCCATGCCAAGCATTATCAGTGTAAGACATGATTATAGTCTACCAGTTCTAGGGGTTAGAGCTTAAACTACTATGGAAAACTAGCTTAAAATTATAACCATGTTAAGATATTAGACATATTTTCTTGAAGATCTGCTTAACAATTTTGTATTTTGACTGCTTCAACAATATTCCCAGAATGAAGCCTTTAAAATTAACTACATTATTTGCTAAGGATTTTTCTGAAGCCAGACTAGGAAAAAAGTTGCAAGTATTTTACAAGTTCTCCTCTATAATCTGCTCGTTCTGCATTCAGTTTAATTGAAATTCCACATAATTTATGATTTTTACAGCCTTCAAGAGTGGTAGGAACAGGAAAGAGAAAGTAAGAGATATTAATCAATCACACTTCAATGATTTTGATATTTAGGATAAAATCAGTGACCCAGAAAGAAAATATTTATTATTGATTTCAATATCTCTGGGATTTAAGATTTCTTATTATTTATTTGCTTAAATTGTAGATAATTTAATTACTAAAGTACCTAATTGATAAAGTAAATAAAAATAATCACTAATGATAAGTTAACCACTAACAAAAGCAGTATTTATCCTTTAAAAACAGTTACATCAAGAGCAACTAGCCTTCTTGCCCTCAGAGCCAGGCACGATTCCTAATTTCTATACAGTGAAAACCATAAAACACATTCCACAGACAAAGAAAGGTGTGAGGGACCTCCAAAAGCAATTTGCAAGCTGGAGATGACAAACTCTCTCAAGCATCCTGCTGTTTTACTGCTCAGCTGGGCTGGGCTGGGCTTGCAGCTGGGACCTGGGTGAGCTGCTGATCTTGGCCTCCCTGGTCCTCGCAGCAAGAGGGATGGAAATGATTCAGCGGTGCCCTGTGCCAGCGCAGCCCCACTGTGCATCACACAGAATCCTCCCATCACACACCATCCACCCTCCCATCACACACCATCTTCCCATCACACAGCATCCATCCTCCCATCACACTCTATCCTCCCATCACACACCATTCCCCCCATCACCCTCCATCCTCCCTGCTCAGCCCTGCAGCTGCCTGGAGCTTGGAGCGCTCATGGGCCTCAACACAGCTCAGTGCTAAAACCTTCCCTGCACTGGTAGGGCAGACTTTGTAAGGTAGGTGAGGATACCCAGATTTCTAACTTATATTGCATCCATCACCACAACTGAAATACTTGGTTTTTCTTTTTTCACATTTCAAAACTTGCCCAGATCTTGCTTTTTATTAATTTAATATTATTATCATTATTTTCCCCTAATGTGCAATTCCTGCATGGAAAGATCTAGCTGGGTACTGTGTTTGAGATACCAAAGCTGCCTGAATTCTCTAGGAAGATTCAGCATTCACTTGCTCAGAATGGCAAGTTTCAATGAGATTTTCCTTGCTTTAGTCGGTTTGAGCTAGCTCTTTGGCATTGTCTTATAAATAATAGAAGCTACACACTGCACTGTTATAACATCACTCATCTAAAGATCTCATAACTTAATTAAGAGGGACACTGTCAGGTTAAAAATCATATCTTTTTTATTAAGTAATTTCCTTATCTATGTTACTAATAACATTTTAGGCTATTAAGCTGGAACAATTTCTTAAAATCTAATTGAACATCTACTACTAGCATGTATATATTATATATACACACATCTGGTTTACTCTCTGAGATATTAAAACAGATGTGCTAGCTTTATTTTTGTTTTAAGTTGGTTTCATTTACAGATTTTCATGTGTGAACAGTGTTCTTCCTTTAGAGTGGTATAAACACTTCACAAGAACATTTATATGCAAACAAAAAATTGTATTAACATCCACAAAAATAAAACATATGTTTTTGTTAATATAAGACTTGCAAGGATTCAACAATAAAACTTCATTTTTGGAGAAAACTGCCTAACATTGTATGGTGGTTGTTTTCACTTTCTCTAAAGGGAAGGTGACAAGTACTATTTCTGTAGTGCTTAATTATGGGAGAGCACAAATCTGTTTGCTGTGAGGGAATACATCATTAATAAATTCATTCTGCTATATTTGAGCCTCTTCAGATAACCAGAAGTGTGCTGTTACTTCGCTGAGGCTTAAAGCAAGGCTTGCTTTTTGATGGGAGAAGTTCGCTGTGAGGAAAGTTAGCATAATGAAGTTTCTACCTGTCAGAGTTCAGCTCAGCTCTAAGTTGTTGAAGTCTATGTGGCACTGCCATAATAGGGGACAGCCACTAAAGCACAGCGGGGTCCCTGGGAATCAATAGAAATAAAGTGTAACATCAAAAACCACACTGCGTATTTTTCCAGGCTTCACTTAATACAGGGTAAAACTAATACACATGATCAAAGTCACACAGTGAGTTGATGATAAAACCAAAACAAAAATCCATAACCTGCACCATTCTTTCCTCACTGAACTGCTTAGTTTCTTCCTGACGTTTCAATGTATTTCATATGAAGAGCAACAAAAAAAAGCCATTTCTCACTTTTACTAGCTAATACAGCAAGAGAGATGGGGATCTGACTTTCAGTAGGCCATTTTGAGTCTCAAGAGATTCCTCCTCTTTTTCCCTTCCCTAGGTTCAGTGATCAGCAGAGCAGGTGTTCACTTGCAGATCCAGAGCTCCTGACACAAAAGGAGTTTTATATTTCATTTTGCTTTTCAATGGTCCATTGCTCAGACATCAGTCCCAGAAGACATTCTGCCAACTACTGAACTTTTTAAGCAGGTGGGGGTTGAAATGAGAAGCAGGTCACGGAGTCAACAGCACGAGTCAGCTCTGTTTAAAAAGACAACTGCAATAAGACTAGAAAACCCAGCCAAAAGGCCTCTCAAGAGCCAGTGAGGAGCCATGGGGTGTGCTAAAGCCAGCCCTGAACAATGGTGGCACAGCCTGATAGTCACAACTAAACACAACGCTGTTGTGCATAAGACTCCCTGAAATGAGAAATGCTAGGGTTCTTGAGCTTAAATGAGACTGCCTTCAAACTCAGCTGCAAATGCTACATGCTCAAGTCTAACACATTTCACATTGCAGAGACAATATAAACTAGGCCAAGGACCACCTTCTATGACAGGAATAACTAAAGAAACATTATTCTGCCTGAAAATGTGTTTTATGCAGTAAATGTGTGAGCTTTCAGAGGTACCCTTTTGCTGGCTGGTTGCAGTAGTGGGACTTCAGAGTATGTCTGTTTGCTCATAGCCAAACCTCTGATAATCTCTTCTAAAACTTTTGTTATTTCACATTAACAGCATTTTATGTTGGGGTCAAATACAACTGCATGAGAGTCATAGTTTTCAAAAAAGGCAGCAGTGTGTATCCAGGCTGCTACAAAATACGGATCCCAAAGACAGACTTTTCATGTCGCATCTATTCAGGACCCAGGACATAATAGCTTAGAATCCATGGCATGGGTCTAAATGGTGGCATTCCTATATCATCATCCTGTATCAGCCAACCAGACAGTTGTTTCACAGGCTTGGTTAAGATTTTCAGATTATTGGTGTTTCATTTTCATAATTAGTAATGTGTGGAACTTGTTTTGAGTGATAGTGCTTTAGCACTGTGAAGTCCAGCCATCATTATGTACATCTCAGCCAAGCCAGCCAGGGACAACAGAGAGGATAATGCTTTTCAAAACTGTATTTGTGTCTTTATGTTGTTGTCTTAAAAGTATGAGGTCTGATTAATCTGGTATTAATGTGTATAATTGTCTCATTAATCAGCACAGACCTTTTTCAGCTCTGTGTATGCTTCAGCAGTGAATAAATTGTAACAGTGATGGTATTTTTTCAAGTAAGACAATTTTAAAATGTCACACACACATATATATGTCTGAAGCTATCTGCCTTCCTCCCTGGCTATTCGTAAGACCAGAATATAAAATTTAAAGGGAGCTTGTCTAATACATCAAAATCAAGCCTAAGAGTCAAGCACAGCTATCACCCTTCATGCCCACTTTGCTTGCTTTAAGGCTATATTAATGTCCAGAAAGCAAATTTAGCGCTATATTTCTATGCTTAGGGAGGTTTCTCTTAAAATTTAGAAACAAATCCTTAGTTCATGGATTTAAAAATACTTCTGAAACCAAAGTAAGAAGAAAAACCCAACACATTAAGACTTGATACAATTTAAAGTTCATATTTACTGTAATTACCAAGGAAAAATATCACAGCAAACCAGCTGTAGCTATTTATAAAGGAATTTAAGACTGACTCTGAGGTCTGATATCCTTCTCTGGTGGACAGGCTGAGCACACAGAGAAGATGTTTACAGTATGGTATACTCTTTAACTGCTAAAACAATTAGCCAGAGCAACCACAAGCCAATGGCCTCAAACCTTTCCACATAAAGGCTAACAAATTCAAGTTGACCATTACCCTGAAATAATCCTGGTAGGCCACAACATGGTGATATTCATTACATGATCACCAGTTCAAAGATGTTGCAAAACACAGGTAGAAAACTTGGTTCTTCAGAGCTGAGCACTAGCAACAAATAATTGGATTTTCAATGCTGATTACACAGGAAACTAAATGAGTTTTTGTGTTTGAATAGTTGATTGTATTCCCCACCTCTGTCTCCTTTGCCCATTCTTGGGCTCAACATGCCCTAATTCTCCCCCTCAGATACACACCAGCTCATTTACATTCTTCCTTCCTCTTCCATTCCTCCAGCCTCTGTGTCCATAACCAGCTATCAACCCATGGTTTTATGAAGTATTGATATTCTCCCTTCCGTCTTTAGTCATGGCATGAACCTGCAGAAGGGCATTTTTCCCCCAGCCACCATTCTGTCAGGTTGTGTCAAGCCTGGTAAGGCAGTAGCTGCTGCAGAAATGCTCTGCTGGGAATGGGTCCCTCTAGGGTTCATGCAAAGGACTAAAATGGAGTCTTTTGGTCTATGTTATACTATCATCAGACAGTACAACCACTAATTATAACTTTGCCTTGTCTCTCACCTCTCCCTGAACCATTTCCTGTCTTCCCTATGAGTAGAGTTAGAAACAGCAGAGTACATCCTTTGGGTATGTAAGGAAGGCCTCCTTCATTAAATGCTATGAAGTGCTTTGCTATCCTCAGAAGCATGGTGTTATTTAAGTGCTAATCACTCTAGTCTCCAGTATGTCCAAAATTATTTCACTTGTTACCAAAAAGCTCCACTGTCACACATTACATTGCTGCTGCACTGAAAAATAATTAACAGCTTACATTTTGGGGTCCATTATTTTAGCTGTCTGCCTGATTAGGGAATTATCCAGCATTCCCAAGTTTTCAACAGAGAAATTAGAAAACATTAAAAAGGTAGGCCAGGGAACAGCGCTATGAAACAACTCATACAAAGAATGAGAAAAGAGACCATTACTTCCAAACACTAAGACAAAACAGTAGCTAAAAGTCAAGGCAATCTGACGTAGCAAGCAATCTATATGATAATTTAAGAAGGCAATCTTTTAGATAGAGTCCCAAAGTTTATCAAACTCAAGTATTCAGTAAACCATTCTTAACCAGAAATCCTAAAAGTTATGAAGAACAGCACACACTGCTCAAAACAGAAAGTGTAACATATGGTGATACAATTTTTAATTTCATGCAACATATATGACAGGATATATACAAGGGAAACAATCCTTAGTACTTCGACCACTAGAAAATGAGGAATTTGCAGTCTCCTCTCTTGCTTGTTCAGAACATCTTCAATTCCTTGCCTCTCTATATGCAACCAACTCGATCATCTTGAAGTCTAGCTGGTATAAGAGAAACAATACCCTTGACTGATGCCAGCAAAACCAGGTGTGGCTGAAACTGCATCCAAACAGACCTCAGACTTCAGTGCCCTGCAGGATAAGACCTGCATCACTTCTTTATCCTTCAGAGCTATTCAGCTACCAAGTACTTGGATTACAAAAAAAAAAAAAAAAAACAACAAAAAACCCCCAAAACAAACAAACAAACAAACAAAAAAAGAAAAAAACCCACAAAACCACAAAACCAAAACCAAAAAAACGCAAACCAATCAAACCACCCTTCCCCCTAAAAAAAAAAAACA
The DNA here is from genome assembly GCF_024509145.1 of Vidua macroura. NCBI lineage: Eukaryota > Metazoa > Chordata > Aves > Passeriformes > Viduidae > Vidua > Vidua macroura. The sequence goes on from NC_071572.1 coordinate 68,536,152, forward strand.
AAACCCAAACAACACAACAACAAACCCAAACCACGAAAACCCTAGGTACTAGTGATACAGAAGTACCAGTGATGCAGAAAATTCAATAAATAAATAAACCAACCTCCAAAGCTTTAAACAAATATATAAGTAAGCTGCACAAGAACAAATCTTTAGTTGGAGGTAGAGGAGCAGAAGTCTTACAAGACAGTACAGGTATTTCAAGAACCTGAATCTCAAGATCAAACTCAGCCTCTGAGGCACAAAAGTCTGGAAAGGGGCATCTTCCAAGGACTCTTTCCTCACATTCAAAACTGGTGGTTTGGGGCTTTTTTTCCCTTACTGTCTCAAAGCTGTAGAAAGTCATCTTTCTTTTCCTTCCAGCTCCAACTCCTGACTTCCAACACTGCCAGCCAGGCCAGCACCCAATGCACTCTGCCTCCAGCCACTGTGGCACCACATGCCCAGCTGTGCTCATGGAAGTGGAAAATTTGACAGTATTGTCAAAGACACAGCTTGGGATAATTGTTACTCAGAGTTCCTCTGTCAGTGAATATTGTTATATTCCTCTCACAGGAATATAAGTATATTCATATATACTTATATATGCTATACCTTTCGTATTCCTCTGCTTGCAGCCACAGAATTCCTCTTTGCCATTAAAGCAGCAGTTAAATGTGTTGTAATGTGAGAAAAGATTTTAAAATCTTGTGAGGATTAAAGCCAACAATGCCATAACTGTATCTGGTTTAATAAGTTCTTTGTGCAGCATAAACATGGGAAGGAAAGGAAAAAGAAACCAAAATGTATCTATGTTTATGTAATACAGATGGGTGTGCTTCATGCCTGTAAAATCCTTATTTTATAAATCTAGTACATAGCTTACACTTGCGTTAATGCAAGAAAGAAATATTACTATTACACTACAAACACTTTGGGGTAAATTTTAAACAAAACATAGAAAGAAAAGCTGTGCAATAACTCACAGCCAGGCAGAGATCTGGCACTCACACAACAGATCGGAGTATGAGGAACCATTTTCACCTCAGATTCACAATTTCCACCTTCAGATCAATCTAACCTTGGTATCTATCTAATCTCATTGGAAGGCCTCTGTTATTGTGCCTGAGCTGCCCTCGATGGCCAGTGCCTCCATCCCACTGTTCCTGCGATGCAGAACATGCTGCTTCCCCAGGTCCTCTGGAAGAGTGGTGCCAAAGTGTGGGACAGCCCAGGGCTGAGGTGTTCCAGGCTGGTATGGTGTTCAGTTTTCCTCTTTAAGTACATTTTACATGGGTTTGGGATGTTTTAGGGACACAGAAGTGAAAAAAAATATGTCAAAAAAGTCCTGCTCACTCCAGCAGGACAAAGGCTACACTTGCTGATGTTTTCCACTGATTTTCCTCTGTTTTTCCCTGTCCCCTGCCACAACCAGTGATGTTGTACCTGATTACTCGCAAGTCATCTTTTTTATTTTTTTTAATGCTATCCAATGCTTAAACTATCAAAACCAGAGTCATGACTGGAGGGACATTCCCTCTGCTGCTTCCTTCTGTTCCTTTTGCTACAAGGTAAAGTGACATTGCTATTGGAAGTGGAATAAGCAACATTCCTACTCTACCCACAAAACTTGAATGACAGTTTCTAGGAGAAATTTTCCACCCTCATATCTGTGCATGCTGCTGTAAAGGTGAGCCTTACACTGATCTCAACTCTATTAGGTGAAACCTTATGTTAATAGAGCAAATCAAGCCACCACCTCTAGCTGGTCCCAGACCAGGCCTGATCTCCCATCAGAAACAGAGATGACTTGAAACCACAATAATTTAACCGAAGCCACTCAGGTATTACACTGGTATCTCAAAGTAGCTTTGGTGATCCAGAAAACATAAATAAATAGCTGATGCTCAGTGTGGGAAGAAATGTGGTTGGCAATATATTGATATTCTTTCTTTTGATTACACAGAATAATGTTCACAGCCTCTACCTCTTCTAGTAACCCTAAGAAGGGTCCCCTCCATTTTTTTCTACACAGAAGCAGGTGTACCCTATTCACAAATCAGTGTGTCTCTTCCAAAAATTAGTCATGATGTGAGGTGATTAAGAAATACCTTAATAACCAAATGAAGGTGCACAAAATCCTTTGGCACTCAATGAAATTTAGGCCAAAACTATAAACCATGCATAAATAATAAATGTATTTAGTTCAATGAATGCCTTTACCTATACATTTTATATGTTATGAATTGAGAGAAATGAAAAAACATGAAGTAGATACATGTGTATATATGTGTAAATACACATGTATACATACATACATATATACATATATACACATGTATACATGTGTAAATACATGCACACACAGAGGGAAAATTATGTGGCCCTTTCTAGCATGAAAAGGAAATTATTAAAACTTGGATAAACAACAACGGAGGATATGACAGGGGCAGCTGGAGAACCACACTAGGGGACAGAACTTCTAAGTGAATCCACATTAAAAAAATGTCTCCCCTGACAATCCGTTGTTCTTCAAAGAGAATAATGATTCTAGAGATGAGTTTGCATTTGTCTTTGGATGTCACAATAAATGCTAAGAAAGCAGCTGAATGAGAGTTATTATTTCCTCTGAGCAACGAAGGATTTGGGTAGACTGTCAGAACACCAGCACCCGCAATCAGAGGGCAGATACAAAGCAACAGCAAACTAGCAGGAAGCTCAGAATCTGTCCAGGGCCTGAGGAAAGGAAGATGAAAGAGGCCATGGGGCAAACTGGAGATCTAAGAAAGGTAGATCTAAGGACCACAACTGCAAGGCAGCTGTTAAACCATGAGGGAAATAGGAGCACTGTTTGAGAACAGGAGGCATAATGTTTTCCAAGACCAAGAGAACACAAATGCCTGCAGATTGGCAGAGAACGTGCTCCACAAAGGTCTATGCTACTTTGTTGGAATAACTCAGACAGTTTGGGGATACTGGGGCTGCATCCAAGTCCTTACCCTATTCACATATGCTACTCTGAGCACAGCAGAAGGACTTGTAACCCATCGGTGCTCAAGAGTATCACAGCTATATTCTGGGCTATCTAATCCTCCCTCTCTAATTGAGTGGGCTGGGCACAACATAAATCCAGCCCTACCTCTCAGTAACAAGATGCTTTTCCAACTGGCCTGATGGAGTACTTGGCCTGGTGATGACTCTCACAGTAGATGTGCAATCTACCCTCTGACTCCCTGTCGGTTTGGACTCATTGCCTATATAGTCTAATACTCAAGACTGCAAGAGATAAAAGAGAGATTCCTGTTTGACTGTATAAGACAGTATGTTACTGACAACAGGTAAGCCACGTCCTTGGCACCTACTGTTGGCAGAACTGGTCCTTTCCACTGCACACTCTCGCCTGCAGTGCTCCTATATGGAAGAAGACAACTGTAAATGACACTAAATTATCTTTCAAGACACTTTAGGGTAGCTGGAAAAACATCACAAACTGACCTAACAAAGTAGGGTGTAACCTCCCACCTGGTCAGGCTGCTTTGGAGTGTTAGTGTCACAATACTGAGGAACATGTTTCACTATTTGCTAACTTTCATGGCACATCTGAATATCTTTGTTTAATCAGAACTAAGTCTAAAATGGACTATGGATTGTGTTACGGAAGCATAAAAATATCTTCTGAATCCACAGCCCTGTCCTACGCCCCCATACCATTCTATCAAAACATACATGGGAAAACATTTACAAGTTACAGTCTTCCAGCTAAGCTTAGTTTCCTGTATATATTTCAAATGCAATGTCTCAAGAACACACACACATAAAAATCTAAAAATGCAGGTGGGGGCTGCACAGTGCTGAACTTCAAATTTTAGATTTGAACCATGTTATCTTCTTATCCATTGGCTTCAGTCTTTCAGTTTTATCCACTACAGCTGGGTTAGAGATGAAGTTCAAACTATAACTGAACAAAGGGGAATGCTGCCTTTTCTGTATGTCAAGGTGCTCACCATTAAGGGAAACTCAGAATCACAGTTTAATTTGGAATTTTCAAAGCTGAGATTTCTTAATTTCAAGGACTGAGGTAAGTCTGTAAATTTCAAAATATCTAGCAAACCATCAAAAACAAGAGAACAGAGCAATCACCAGAAGAGAATAAAGTGCTTAAACTAGGACAAAGAAATAACTGATATGGATATTGGATTTGTGTGGCAAGGCTTTGGTAGCAAGGGGGCTATAGGGATGGCTTCTTTGAGAATCTGCCAGAGGCTTCCCCTACATCCAAGAGATCCAGGGCCAGATGGCTCCAAGATGAACTCACCGCTGGCCAAGGCTGAGCCCATCAGCAACTGCAACAGCTCCTCTGGGACAATGAAAAGGGGGATAAAAATCTGCAGAACAGCAGCAGTAGAAAGGAGTTAGAATACGCACGAGAAACATCTTTGCAGGCATCAAGATTAGTGGAGAAGGAGGGGCAGGAGGTGCTCCTGGAGGCATTGGAGCAGAAATTACCCTGTAGCTCCTGGTGCAGACCATGGTGAGGTAGAATGTGCCCCCACAGCCCATAGAGGTCCATAGTGAAGCAAGATCCACCTGCAGCTGATGGAAGACATCACAATAGTGCAAATGGATTCCTGAAGAAGACTACATCCCCTTGGGAGGCCCATGCTGGAACAGTCTCCTGGCATGACTTGTGACCTCAGAGACAGAGAAGTCCACTCTGAAGTAAGTTTGCTGGCAGGACTTGTGACACTGTGGGAGATCCACACTGGAGCAGCCAGTTCCTGAAGGGACTGCACCCTGTGGAAAGACCCTGCTTGTAAAGAACTGTAGCTTGTGGGAAGGGCTCAGGTTGGATAAGTTCAGGGAGGGCTGTCTCCCATGAGGAGGACCCCATGCTGGGGTAGGGAAAGGGTGTGAGGAGTCCTCCTCCTAAGGAAGAAGGATTGGCAGAGACAATTTGCATGATCTGACCTAAGCTCGCATTCCCTATCCCCCTGTGTCACTGCAGGAAAGGGTTAGAGAAAATCAGGAGTGAAGAGAAACTCAAGAAGAAAGGAGGAGTGGGGAGAAGTTTTTTTAATATTTGGTTTTATCTTTCATTATCCTACTTTGATTTGACTTGTAAAAAATTATATTAATTTTCCCCAAGTTGAGTTTGTTTTGCTCATAATAGTAATTGTTGAGTGATCTCTCCCTGTCCTTATAACGACCCAAGAGTAATATTTTCTCTTCCCTGTCCAGGTGAGGAGGGGAGTTATAGAGTAACTTTGGTGGGACCCTACAGACCAGCCAGGGTCAGCACATCACACATGGAATTGGGCTTTTCCTCGTTTCATTCTCACAATCCTGTGGTAAACCATTTCACTTCATTTTTGGTTTAATTAAGGAAAAATTTATTGAAAACTCTCCTGCTCAGAATGAGAACATATTAATCTTTTGTTCTGACTAATAAGGTGTAAAAAAATGTAGTCCTGGCAGGATACTAATTTTTGATGTTGTCAATTAAAAAACTTCTCCTGGTGTTTTGAGTGGAAAAATCTCTCAGAAAGGGTTTTTTATTGAAGCACCCAGTTCCAAGTCCTGGATTATTAGGTTAAGCTCCATCAACAGAGAGACCAATATAAATGCTTTTCATACCATCTGCCTTGATGCCTTGACAAAAAAATAAAGAAGGGAAAATACATAAGTCAAAAATTCTCTGATTTTAACCTGTTTCCCTTTAATACAAAGCTGGGAAATTCAGGTCCTAAAAATATAAAAACATGTGATTACTTTTTTCTTTTTATCTTTCCTCAAAACCTTACAGAACATCCCAAATCACCAAGTGTTTCCAGGACTTAATTTCTTTCTATATTTTGAAATCAGAAAAGCAGCTTTAAATAAGTATAGGCGCTAGTAAATCATTTGCTCCACTCCCTTTTGCTCTTCTGAAGAGAGCTTGTTACAGTGCATGCATTTTACCTGGTGTTCATTGGGAGGCTCTATACAAGGCTTTTGATTTTCTTGTTTAAAAACAAATCAGGGTGGTGTGCAGGGCCTTGCAATATTAAGCAACAGCTCCAACAGCTAATGATGGAGGACAGTGCCTCGGTGAAGGTGTTAGCAATCCATCTGGCCAATTAGAATAGAAACGTAGGCAGAGTCCAACACTATTTCTCAGTTATGGTGGCTGTGACATCAAGACTTGAGAAGCAGCGAGATTTGGTGTGAAACAATCAAGTGAATCCATAGAGAGAAAAATCAGGGAAGAGCTGCTGGAATCCCACAGCAGAGAGGAAAGGGAAAACACTATCTGCCAGAGATGTACCTTGACTTATCAACACAAAAGAGGGTTGGACTTCAAAAAAACCAAACCAGCGCAGACATGAAACAGATACTGATAAAGTCTGTCTTCCTACAGATTTGCAATCAGAGCCTGTGAGCAGCAGACAAGAGGAGTACTATTGTCTTTGGTCTTCTCTCCCAGAACAAAGATAATGTTCTTGGTGAGCAGAAGACAAGCCTGTGCTGTGGCTCTTCTGTGCTGGCCAGCCAACTGTCCTCTGCCAAATATGCTTAGCTGATAACTTCTGCTTGTTTTTCCCTCCACAGGGGCACTACTCTGAGTTCTCCTCTCCTTAGATACCCATTCTGTAGAAAACAAATCAGCTTTTCAGCTCTTTCCAACTCAGCTGAATGGTATCAGCACACTCAACAGCTACATACGGGTGTGACAGACGGCAACAGGGACAGGCAGTCCCCCAAACTCAGATGAGATAACTTGGTAACCAGTACTCCAGAAATCTGAAGTGTTTAAAATCTGAAAGTGGATCCAAACTTTATCTTAAGCCGTGCCTAAGGTAAAGAGAGACCAAGGTCTTGTTCTGCTTCTGCCTTCCCATTTGGACCTCCGTGAGGCCTGAACATGCACTCCTTTCTCTCGTGGGTTATTTCTCATGACTGCAGAAGCAGGCCAGCAGGATTGCCCACTGCCTAATTTGGAGATGGACACTGTACAGGACTACACATATTTCATATCACGGACTGCTTTAAAACTTTTTTCTTGTTTGTTCTTGTATTGCAGCTTCAAGAGCATTTTACTTGAACTCAGAATTAAACAAAAACATTTCTTCCTGTCCTTTCCCACCTGAAAGATGACTGCTGCTCTCACTTTGAGGAGGTTAGCACAACCCTTCTCTCTCATACCCAGTCTCCATGTCAGCTTTTATTCCTTTCTCTCACCTTTCAGCCATGACAGGAGAAGGAGTTAAAAATCTCATGCTGTTTTCTGGCCAGTACCTTCTTAAGTATGTCACCCCTCCCCACGCACACAGGAGTTGCACTGCCCTCTCCCTGGATGGTTCCACATATCTGTTCTCTGAAGTTACAGAGATGGGAATGATTTTCCTCAACATGAAATACTGTATAAAGAGTGTGGGTGGGAAATATGCAGTGTAATGGAACTGAAACCCCATAAGGGAAATCAACGCAGGCAGCTGCTGATACACTATTTACTTGGATAAATCGTCCATTTTTCTCCCAGGCCAGATGACTTGAGGTATCACCTACCCAGGATGGCAAGTGCAAATATAAATAATAAATAAAACTAACTGAGGAAGAATTCTCACTGTAATGGGGTTTTGTAGAGAACTAAGTTTCAGTTAAACTTAATCCTTGCAGTCTTCTGTGTCTCCAGCAGCAGAAACATCTGGTCGGTTTTAGATTCCCCTTGGATTCCCAACTTCAAAGGGAGTTATAAAGAATAACAAATACATGTACTGGCACTGAAAAAAAAATTAGAGCAGCAGGAGAGAATGGTAAAATTGTCCTTATTTGACTGCTAGTGACAGGCGCCACAGGCAGAACTGTGAGAAAAAATCTTAACGGCTCAGGCAAATAAGCTTTTTGGTTTTTTTTTTTTTAATGACTGGCTCTCTGTACTAATGACGCAGAAAATCTATGGGATCTGCCCCATAATGGCAAGAAGCACATGTGCCAACAAATATGCACGCAAGGGTATGCAGAAAATAGATTTCAAATCAGATATGTACTAAATAATAGGCAGGAAACTAGGAACTAAATTTTTTTCCCAGCCTTTTCACTGACAGTGCCCTGTGTGTACCACTGGCTAAATAATACAGGTCCAAATTTTGGCCCTTTAAAGTCAGTAGGTTGTTGTAAAGTATGGCCAGAAACAATGCCTGTCACATGCACTTTTCAAATCCTGCTTCAAAACCTCCAGGAAAAGGAGCAGGTAAGCAAACACAGTAACAGATGTCTGCAGTTCTCTGTCTTTCCTTTACTCTCTGGTGGCTGGAAAGTGAATGCTGTGCTCCTTTCATGAATGCAGCACACCAGCAACTACTTATGACATGTTTCTGCCCTTACATGCAGTGAAAAGAAGCATCTAGCTTCACCCTGAGCTTCTGAATCAGTGCACTCATGAAATAATCACACCCCATTCCTCACTTCATCCATGCAACATCATGACCTCCTTTTTCTATTTATTGCTTACTACTTCAGTCATAGGGTTAATAAAATAAATGTAGTATGAAGGATGTGTGAGGATTCAGAAACCTGTGTGAAGTCTCCTATATGCTAAGCATTAACTTGTGCTGTATGAACATTAACTCTTGTATGAAAGCTGAAGTTGTTACTCCCTGTCATCAAAACTATAGACTCCTAAACGCCTGGCATCATGTAATGCAAATTTATAAGATGGATGCCACAGAGGAAAATTACAGAATAGGCTTTTGCAAATAGTATTAAAACCACAGCCATCCTTCCTTCACCTCCCTTTACAGAGAGTCCATAGAATATAAGTTTTGAAAGCAGTCATCGAATAAATTCCAACGATTCCTGAATCAAAGAGATTGATCAGCTTGTGTATATTTGATGAGACAAGAAAAGCTGTATTTGGCAAATAAATTATTTCTTACAAATAACTCATTCAGTTCTGTTGCTGGAGCTGGAACCATGACTTTTTTCCTGACCTTATTTTGCCTTATTATGTCATGAGGTAAGCAGCTTCCCATTGTTTCATCTTTAAAGATATTTCAGGATTTCTTAAATGCCTCACATAACAGCAAGATGATATAAAGATTTCCTCATAAATACAGCAATCTTATTTTTATATGAACCTTTCAGAAGTTTCAGTTGCAAAAATCTGAAGTTCTTGTACAATGCAATGACCAAATGACTTAGACAATTCTGCAACAGGCCCCTTACCTGAAGGACCTTATCCCCAAATTTATTTCTCACTGAATACTAAAAACCTGCAAGTGAAGATGCTTTACAAACTGCTATAGAAATAGGAATTAAAGAATATACTATGAAATTTGTTATGCCTGAGACAGGAATCAACAATTTTTGAAGCTGCTGCCATATCTCTGTTAAACAGTTGAGTCTGAAAAGGGAATCCAGAACTAACATAAGTGCACACAGTCAGGAAGACAATTCTATGGATGTGTACTGCTAATAGCTTTTTCAGAGCTAGTGGGATAAACTCATTTCTTCTTCCCAAGTTAAATTTTGGGGAAGTCTCTGACTTCTTGACCTGAGGACTGTTGATTCTTGAAAGGGAGCCTGCCTTCTTAGTGGGGCTTCATCACCTGTGTTGCTAAAATCCGCCTATGAGGAACCCTTTTGGAATTATGCTTACAATTGCTATTTGCCAGCAAAATGGCCCATTTACCTCTACAAGGAAAGACTGAGCAAAAAGATCAGGAGATCTCAGGGTTCCCCAAACTCATACTCCCACAGGTGATTCCATCAAATTACACTTAAAACCAAGTTAACATCGGACATTTTCTAGCTTTTTTATTTGCACCAGGAGAGCTGTACTACCAGTGCTGATCTGGGGCTGAAGGCAGCCCAGGCTGCAACAGCTTGAACAAGAGTTGTGGGTTCTGACTGCATCCAGCAGTGTGAATTGAGAATTTCCAATGTGAACTTGATCCCTGGCCTGCTAAAAGCTGAGGAGAGAGCTTAGATGAGGCTCAATACACATTCCAAGGGAACTTCATCTACTTTCTACAAGAAATGTGGGGACATGCACTAACAAACACCTCATGAGTTATGTGCCAGGACTTCTCCAAACATCTTTCCAAATGCTTCTTTACATCCTGTTTATGGCCCATTACATTCTCCTGTGAGTAGGGCTGGTAGACCAGCTCCTACATGGTCTAATAGTTTCTTGAGTACTCTTCCTGTGCTCTTACATATCTGCAGGCATCCAGGCACAATGCAGCAATTGAACAGAACTGTTATAAGCACAGATCAATTCCTGACCAACCCTCAGCATGCACATATACATTTGCAAAGCATTAATGGCATGGTAAGCTAAAAACAACCATTCCAGTAATATCAGCCAGCTAGGCAAGACCTACAGATGCTTTCTGTTTGCTTGGGGTATTTTACTGCTTATATTATTATCTTTGTGATGTGCGCTGCTCCACCAGCATGCAGGAAATATTGAGAGCGTGTCCACAACATAAACTGTTGTATTTCTTTATTTACCGAGCTCTGAGGTGAGGAAGCTTTTATTTTTGTACTTTTTAAGGCCTAAATACATTAATATCCCAACCCTTCATGTCCAGGACCGGTGCAAAATGTATTCTTCAGATGAAATCAGTCTTCTTAAGACTAAATTTAATTTATACTGATATAGCAGGTTATGTGATTAATCATGTAAAAAAATGCTAGTGAATACAGGAGATAGCTGTTGGATAAAGCATACCTTTCTGTCTGTCTTGTCACAGGCCTCTTTACAGAGAAATACTGAACCAACAACACTCTTGCACTATTGCACCAATATATATTTACTTAAAGCAGCTTTTCTGTATCACAAAATACCCATTTCTGGTTTGAAAAACATAAACAATAGGTTAGGTGGTCAAATTAATGGAATAAAAATTTCAATTACTTTGTATTTGGTATTACTTTGTCACCTTCTGTTTACCTCCAATGGGAGTGAGAACTCCAAAGTTTGCAGAACCACAACTTCCACTGAATGGGTGATCAGGCGTCGACTGACCTATCCCAAACTTACAGAAGTTGCAGTGCTGATATTTTCAAGGAATACAAGATCATTGTATCTATCCAAGCTCAAGGCAGACAGACCTGAATAACCAAGACATCATGAGTGGGTTAAGTAGCTCAGTCCTTCGAAAAATAGGGATCATCACACTGTTCAGACAAGGTCAGATGCTTTACGTTTTCCAGCAAGAGAACAATTCTTAACTGTGTTCTATGATTTTTAATCTTCACCCTTGCCCTATTTGTCTAACATACTCCCCTTATATTCATGGTTTTCTTTTGTGGAGTGCTGTCACTGAAACAGATTTAGTCCAATCCTGAAGAATTTAAACTTAGATGAAACAGTAATCTATAAAGTAAAATGTCCCCAAGGCATCTACCACATTGTGGCCCTTGACAAGACTGCTGCCAGAGGAATTTCACTATTTAAGTATACAGCTTCTACATGAGGAAGAAAAAGAGATAATGTGTTATGGGTGTTATAGAGGATAAGAAAAGATGCAAAGCCGTAATCAGAATGTGTTCTTCTAAGGGAAGGTCCCTCTTAAATCAAATCTAGGAAATAACAAATAAAGTGAATACACTAATATTAACTAATATTAGCTTTACACTCACACTATCATTACCTTCAACTGTTTTCTCCCTTTGCAAGCAGCTGGACTCAGATGGGCACCCAGAATTTGATTGGGAACCAGCCCACAGAGATGGGAGTCAAGAGAGCTGAAACAGTATCAGAGGCTTCCCAATTTGCTAAGCAGAAACACAGAATGCATTTCCAGGGGAGATCTACATACATTTATAGAAAGATGGATTCTGATCAACTGTTACTGAACAAAGATATAATAACATCAGTACAAGAAGATTTCAGCTTAGTCTAAGGGTCTGAGAATTATTTACCTTTGACTGAACACCACCATGTCAACTAAAGCATTAAGTGCTGTTTCTTGAATGCTTCCAGGGATGGTGGCTCCACCACTTCCCTGGGCAGCTCATTGCAATGCTTTACAACCTCTTCAATGAAAAAAATCTTCCTGAGGTCCAACTTGAACCTCCCCTGGCACAGCTTGAGGCCTCCTTCCTCTTGATCTGTCGGGTCCTCACATTTTTTTGGTATTTTTTTTTTTTTTTTTAATTAAAAAGATTCAGTAGAATTCTAATGAAGCACTCCTTTAAGCACCATCTAGAAGAGCCCAAACACAACCCAATATTTTTGCTTCACAGGATAGCTAGACTTTGAAATTTGCTTTTGTTTCACAGTTGAATTAAACACTGCATTTCAAAGTTACCAATGAAACAAAAATAAACAATCATTTCAATCAATTGAATGTTGTTTTGACAAAATAATTTTGTTTTGATAGCTACACTCAGTTTTGATTTAAATTTTATATTAGAACATAAAATACATTTTTGAAATAAAAGTTTGAAACAAATGCATTTCTGTTCCACAAATGCCAAAAAGCTTTATCTGAAAATATGAATAGAAAAAACAAATTAGAATCCTGGAAGTATTTTTTTTAATAAACTAGTATTTCCACACAAAAAGAATACCAGTATGTATTTTTTAGTGCTTCTAGTCCTGACCTTCAGTACACTTTAGTGAGCCTCAGAAGCTTGCGATACCTCTGCAATGGTACCATTATATCAGTGACAATCTAATTATTATTAAGAATCCAGCTGATATGCTACTTTTGTCTCAGATCTGGTGCAGCTTACGGATCTAGGAAAGGTAAGAGGCTGTTTCAGACAGCCAGTTATGTAACAACTAACACACATCTTGTTGGGTCAAGTACCATTCATTACTGCTGCCATTTGGGGAAGTATCAGAACCAGTTCTGAGCAGGATAAAGCATCAGACAGAGTCACAGACAGTCCTACTCCTCCAAAAGAAACTAAAGTGAGGAGAAATGAAGGGAATGTCAGTTGTTTCCGCTCTGCCCTTTAACCTTAAACTTAACCGGTAGAAAAATGTAAGAGCAGTTGTGATTGATAAGATATTTAACATCTAAAATTCATTTAACTGTTTGCTTCACCTGCTAAGAAAACTCTTGATCACTGCTCATACATTTTTAAATTACTAAAATGCAAAATACCATGAAGTCATGTGAAGCTTGACTGGAACTATAAGACAAATCTTGGCCTAAACAGGAAAGAAGTGAGGGCTTTCACTCAGATCACATAGCAGCAGGAGTGCCAACACATGAAACTGTTCATGTAGGAAGACCAGAAAGAGAACTGAAGCACAGCACATCATTCCCAGTCATCCTTGGCTGTTTCAGCACTGAGATGCTTACAGGAAGTGGTTGTGTCCCATGGCATTTGGTGAGGGGCTTCTGTAACATGGTCAGAATCTCAGTAAGAACCAAAAAAATTTTCTTTCGCATAAAGTGCATTTCTGAATGCAGTGCTTGGAGAAGAAGTAGTCAAACAACTGTACTGTTTAGTCCCCCATGAAAGCATTTTTAACCAGAACGTGAACCTGCCTACTACAACATAAGATGCCACACTTGGCAAGGCTGAGCTGAGCAAAATCTTGGGGAAAACTGTTGGGATTACCTTGCTTGTGAGTTTTTTAGGTATTAGATTTGGGGAGAGGTACTTGGGAGGAGGTAAGAGTGGCTAAAATAAAAGGAGTTTGGCTTGCATATCCTCACCAATAGGTTAGTAGCACAGGAGAGAAACACAAAGGCTTGTTCAAAAGCTTGAACTACAATTACCTCTAACAGAGCTTTTCCTGCTGCACACCAAGCAGACTGTTGAATTTGTGTTCTGCATACTGGACCCATGTGCTGACACTTTCCACAATCTGAAAGGAATTGAAAACCCTACCCTTCATCTTGTGCGTGCCTGCAGCAAAGGCTGCCTTAACCCTTTCCTAACAGTAAGATTTCAGAGGAACTGCCTGAGGAAGATGACTGAATCCTCACCCTGAACAAAATAAAAATACAGATTTAGAGACCACAGTAAACAAGAAATACCCAAATGCATGCCCATGCCTCAGCATCCTCATCACTAGCAGTCAATGGTCCTTGGGCTTAGATCCACATCAAGTGAAAAAGGTCCCTTTTACAAAACAGTCCCTCTTCTGAACAAAGGACTTTCAATCCTTTTACCAGCAGCTTCTCTCTCCCTGAGCTGGTCTTAATTATTAAAACAAACAAACAAGAAAACTCCTCCCTCTGCTAAGCATCCCTCCACTCTTCTCTTTTAACTTTCCTTGTGTCTCCCTTCACACCTCCCTGGGTTTGTTGTTTTTAAGCTCATGCACTAACCTGCTCTCTTTGGTTTTTTTTTGGTTTTTTTTTTTTTTTTTTTTTTTTTTTTTTTTTTTTTTTTTTTCATTCTGTTTGCTTAAAACTCCCAGCCCCAAAAGCAAATTTGGAGAAAACTGGCTTTCTCTAGTTATCCCATTGTTCTTCTCAGGCAAGATCTATTTCAGATGTTTCTATTTCAAATATTTAATGACAGACCTATTCATACAAAGACATGCCAACACCACTCCCCTGTCTCTTTGGCATGATGCAAAGCACAGAAAAAGATTTTCACAAGATACAAGGACTCTGTTAGTCAATAAAATCAACTTCTAACTCATAAACAGTATGTAGCAGATTCCATACATTGCCACATCCCAGAAGCACGAGCTTGACAAAAGCAGTTTCAAAGGGAATGCCATGGGCCAGGCTCATCCTTTTAGCACTATTACAATGGACCTTGGCTGGCTTCCCTTACAAGAGGATGTGTAGAGAAGCCAAAAACTGTATTGAGACTTGGAGAGTTAACTTATTTTTGGGGTCTTGTCTTCACTGCAATGTTGTTTGTAAGTACAATGCTAATGTTGCCCCCAGCACGACTCCCACCCACAACAGAAGCCTCTTGCTCAAACTAAGTGCTATTTTAAATTGACTCTTTGGCCTAAAAACAGATTACAAGTGGCAGCCCATGTGTTGTAGTTACCAGTGTCAGTAACACAGTGGGAACTCATCAGTTCTCTAGTTGTGGGTTTAAAGGGCTGATCTAAGATCCCGCCTTGTAAATGGGGTCTAGACTAAAAACACGGAATCCTTATTCCCAGTTATCTGCACTAAGCTCAAGCAGGTAGAGTTGATGGCCAGACATTAATAATCTGCTTTTCCTCTCCTTGAACTTGCAGTACATTCTGACAAAGAAATTCTCCAAATTTTCAGAAGAAACCGCATGCCCACAAATCAGGATCGGCGAGAGAACCCTTACAAACACCAGTCTGTAATGCTGCTGTAACAAACTGAGTCAACACAGCTAAAACAATACCAGTGATAATCACTTTTACCCAACACCTCTGCCTGTCCAGGCCATTGTTTGGAGTGAGGACGGCTTTTTGCAAGTCCGTTAGAGTCACCATCTGTGAAACACAGCACAGCTGTACCAGCAGGCGACATGAACACAGATTTTAGCTTTGTGTGAATTGCAAGTCTTACAAATACAGTCAAAAGCATTTTAAGGCACATGTGGCATGTGAGAGCAAGTTAAGGTGTCCATAGTCAGTTGCTGTGTGGCAACTCCAACCTCTTGCATATTGACTGTTACCTACATGATCCTTCTCTTCACTCTAATAAAGTGGCATAAGATGAGCAAATCTAAGGACTGGCAACTAATACAAACCACCACAAAAGTGGCCATATTATCATCTCAACATCTCATGCTCTACTTTATTTACAGTCTCCAGGGCTGGTAGTTTTAATTAGTAGTGAATGTACTTTCACAACAAATTGGACCATCTCCTTCTTGGGCATCAGAGACCCCTTCCATAGATGACTGTGGATTTTGAAGAGACAAATTTTGGGGATGTTGGGCAGACAGTTTTCTTATATCACATATCTGAAAAGCTAGCATCACTCTCTGGCTCACAAGAGGACTTGGCAGCAAGTCATACTATGACTATCCAGAAGACTCTTCCCTCAGTATCAGAGTAGGAAGACTCATAACGGAAACTTGCAACAAAGCACAAATAATTCTATTTAGAAGTCAATACAAAATTGCGGACTACAAGGCCAGCTGCAGGAGCTGTCTTTTTCTCTTGAGTTTTGAGCCAAAACATGGGATAGCATGGCAAGCACCATCAGAGTATGTAAATATCTACTCTTGCTTTTCCCAATCTGTAGCCATTAGCAAATGCCTTACTATAAAACTGCAAGTGCAGTAGTGTTTTAACAGTCTTTTTCCTCTCTTTGCTCTGGGATTTTTCTTTTCTTGGCTGTGACTAGTTGTAACCAGTTGTGAATAAGTTGTTATCCCTCTGTGCAACTCACAGCAACTAAAAGAAACCAGTGTCATTATGCAATTTAAAAAAAAAAAAAAAAAAAAAAGAAAAGAAAAAGGAAAAGGAAAAAAAAAAAGAAAAGTTTTGTTTTATGGTTAATTATCCATGGTCTATTTACAAAATAAATCAACCCATTGTGCACCACCAGGATTTGTGGCCTCATTTGAACTTTGCTTTTCATTAATCACTTTATAAATAAAAGCTAACTAGTCTTTTTTTTTCTTCATTTTGGTTTATTACTTGCATCTGGGTATAAACTGTAAAAATGGTGAAAGAACAAAGTATGGATTATTCACCCTCAGTTTCATGATTTACATGATCTCAGTCTTGTCTTTCTCCACGTGCCTAAACAGATGCACAGTCCAAAAATTCCAACATTCTGTAAGAAATGTAATCACAAGAAGATTGAAATATTTTTTATACTCAAAACTTTGAGTTATGTTAAAAAAAAAAAACTTTGCAAAAAGCTTGCCTTGAGAAATGAAAAGGTGGGTAAGCATCTACAAACACATTAAAGCTACTGAAGGAGGCAAATGAAATTACTCATGTAGACATCTAAGTAATACACAAATGTTTGCGACAGCTGAGTACAAGGCTATTTTGTTTAGACCAAATCTACTTGCAGGTAGGCTGGAGAAGGCAGAAAATGGATATCTGATTTCTTTACGGTGTTTACAGTTTATACAAGAAACCAGAAATATTTTTTCTGAAAATGGTTTAATTTCTTATTAAAAAAAATAAGAAGTTTAGCTTTTGTCCCTATGAAATGACAGAAGACTACTGAATTTCTGAAAACTAGCCAATGGAGAGGCAGGAAAAGGACATTTTTAGCTGCTCTTTTAATAAAATCCAACTAACTGTAATAACACTTATTTCATTCCGACAGGAAATAAGATATATATTAGCATAATACTGAAATTCTTAAGAAAGACTGAACAATTTATTTGTCTCCACTATGAATTGTTCAAGTAAAATGGACAAATCAGAAAGGGTGATAAACAGACATGATAAAAGTATATACAATGACAGTATTTGAAAATGTCACTCCTCCTTTTTTTTTTTTTCTTTTTATTTATCAGTCACCCTTTAGTGTCCTTTGCTTTTACTATGACAAACAAGGAGTCAGAGTGCTCCAGTTAACCCCTAATGAAATGCTACAGAGAAAGTTGTGCTGTCTGGAGGTCAAAAAATGTGATTTTGCTGCACTCCAGACTACAACTTTTTATTTCTAAACTCCTGAGCTGGATGCAAGTATAAAGGTGACTGAACTTACCCAATAGGTATATCTTAGAAACTAAGACACAGAATTGAAGCTAAGAAATTAGATCATTAATACTATGTATTATTACTAATAAGAGCTCTGAAAGATAATTTTTGCTTGCTTGTTGATGTGAAAAAGGATTGTAGAAATTTGAAAACTTAAAGAAACCCACTGCTTAAACTTAAAGAAACTTCCTCCTCCACTTTGCAGATGGCTGAGATGCTTTAACTTTCATTTCCAAATGTAAATTAGCTCCTACTTAAATGAAAGTAAAAATTTAAAGCTGCCTCCACCTGATTGCAAAGCACAGCACCTGGCCTGGGAGAACAGACAGGCCTTCAAAGAAAATAAAAGCCTTTTTAAGAGACTCCTCGTATGAACGCCTGCCCTTGCAGCAGCAAGCTGCAGCCCTACAGCCGCTTTCCATTATAAATGCTAAACTGGGAAATGTTTAACATTCTTTGTTTAATCTTTGCAGTATAAAGAAAAAACAGCTGATCCTCAGAAACATGACATCCAGAGCAACCATTAGTGATCTGCCTCCCCCTTCCTCAAAGCAGAAGAGGCCACTTCCAGCCTCAGCGGTGACTGACACTTTTTAATCAGGAATGTATATTTAGATGGAACCTAGAAGATGAGAATGTATATTTAGATGGAACCTAGAAGATGGGATTGAAACTTTGTCATTTTTTTGTTCCAGTGATGTAAGGGGCCGAAGGCAACCAAGATACTAATAAAAAATGTGAAGAGAAAAACAGTTCAAGAAATATATGTAGTGGAAACTATGGACAAAAGCGGTTTCAGATGCTTTCTGCACTGCTTTCTGTTAATATCTTTTCACAGCCCTTCCATGAAGAAGAGTGTCATTATTTATTTTGACTTAAAACATTATCAACCAAGTGTATTTTTCTCTTGTTCACAGTACAGTCAAAGCAGCGAGTCCATCTATTTTGCTGCAACCAGTCATATATAAATCAGCACAAACTCGGGAATGAGCAATCCTCTCAGCTGCTTACACAGACAAACTCTCTTTGTATCTTGTCGCTGCAAGAACTTCCCTAAAGAGGAAGAGTTTCATCACACATCCAAAAAGTCACCCAAGTCAGAGGTTTCTTCGGTTGAAATTATGAAGTAATACCTCAAATCGAGTCCCCACAGAAACTGAACTAACTGAAATAGTTTTTTTTACGAGATTTTACCCTGAAGCACACTTTCCGGATCACCAAGTCCAGCTCCCTGCTCTCTTCTACTACAGATATTAAAGGTCACTTCTTAAAGAGTTGTTTATAAGCCTCTGCATCAACAAGGTGAAGAGAGCTTAAACATCCTTCCCACCCCAGCGATGAGCATTCAGTAGCTGGCAGTGATGAGACCAGACATCCAGGGAACAAATCCATAAGCAAACGAGGATGCTCTCCTTCCCCACACGGGTTCTGACAGACAGCACGGAACATCCTCTCCTGGAGCTCCCTGATGGAGGCGCTCAGTCCAAACAGAGCCCTTGCTTCGTTTAGTGACAACACAAAAACATTAACACGGTACAGAGGCAAAAGCAAGGAGCAGCCAGGTGCTGGCCCAGCTCGTGGCACTGCACACATGCCTACAACTTCTTCACACCGCTGGACTCCAGTGACCCTTCCCTGCAGGTGACACGGCCCACCTGCACACAGGGGTTAAACAGCAAGGGCAGGAACACATGGGTTCTCTCTGGGAGAAATGAACCAGCTGCACAGTCTGCTGTGAATGTGGAAGATGATAGCTTTGAAAAGGAGGACTGCAGGAACATTCAGTGCAGCTAGGCCTGATACTTTTGTTAAAATTACTCCAAAAACATTACTTCTTGCAGCATTTCCTAGGGACTTCTGCAAGGCAAAAAGACCAGTGGAACTACTGAAGGTGCTAGCAATGAATTACTGATCGTGAAGGACACAAAATTGTCATAAACTTCAACCAAAGTGTTAGAGTTGCAAAAACGACTGTTCTGAGGAAGGCAGGGAGGGAGGAAGGAAACCTTGCAGAATAATTGCTAGATAAAAAGCCTACCATAGCTAATGCAGCACATTGCTGGATACAGCAAAACAATTCAACTAGCTATTTTTCAAATATACCCAACCCTAAGTATGTGTCAGGGAAGAGAAATAATGAAATTTTGAAATAAAAATGAATGTAAATCTCTTTTCAGTTTTGTTGCTGTTTTTAAATCTTTAGGGTTCATATTTAACCTTTTCTCTAAAATAACAAACTTGAATTTAAGAAAACTAAGGCACAGATCTTCACAGAAACAGGACTCAAACAGCTTATGTTTAAAAATAAAATAGCAGAGTCTTTTTAAGTTGTGAAGTGAAGACTTATTCATTAAAACTGAATATTAACATCTCATTTGAGAAACTGTTCAAACCATCCCTTTTGCCTATTTTGCCTATGAATTTAGGCAGACAGAAGTTTCACAGGTTGCATGTCTAGCATCTGGTCAAGTCAATTCACCCTCTCCTCCATAAATTAAAATTAGATTTCCATTCTGCAGAACACACAAAATTCCCTCGTTCTGGTTGCTGTTCAACTGTGCATATATAACCAGAGTTTTAGCAGAAGGCATTTACAAGGGCTTTTCCCTTTTTAAATTAGAAAATACTCAGGAAATAATTAAATGTTTGTTTGACCATTAAGGAAGGTTAGTGTCTTGATATCAGCCCACCCAAGCATACAAAGCAAAGGTGGGGACTGGAGACCTGGGAAGTTAGGGGTAACCCAGTGACATGCAGAGAAATGTCTCAGTAACTGAAAAGCAGGCAGATGCCTTTAAGAGGGGGAAATTGCTTGTCTGCCATTAAAAGTGATCAGGTTTTCTACAACTATTCCAAATAAGTCTCCCACTGCAATCAGTGCTGACAAAAAACTTACCGAATGAGACTCTGAAAAGACAAGCAGAAAGTAATTTTCACTCAAAGACAAATGATCACTCTTTTGATTAAGTCAAACACTGGACTCATTACTGAGCATGTTCTCTGTAAAGTTACACCATTTACCTCTTCCAAGCATTTTATAAAGGGCTGACATCTATAAGGGACACCAGGATAAGGGATTTTAAGGAGGTTACTCTCCTCCAACACATGCAACTACATTATAAACTGGTATTGATATGCTGATTCAGCCACACCTTACAATTACAATACAATTACACCTTACAATAGGTTTTCAGGCCCTATAATTCCTACAGGATAATCTTCCACAATTTAATCACCTGATGACCAAGGTTATTTTCATTTATGTATTGTCATTACTTTATATAGGGCTATTGAATCTTATGTATGGTCGATGTCCACAGTTTGGTCTGTGTGGCAACACCAAATTTTTTAAGCTCTACAAAATATTTCAATGCCTTCTCCCTATGTATCTGAATTGATTTTATAAACACCAATAAAATAGGTTTAGAATACTTCTGAAAGGCACAATAGAACAATATCTGCCAGCATAATCCCTAAGTGACTTTTTACTGAGACACAAATGGAGGCAGAAATTTTCATTCCTCTGCCTAGAGCCAAAGCAAGGGCTGGTTTCAGAATCCAGGTGTTCCATACATTTCTGAATATATGTGTACTCCCCAGCAGTTTGGTGAAATATATTTACACAGCTTAAAACGTACTTACAGAGCTTAAAATATACCACTTCCTGTTTTCACAAAACCCTGTTTGATTTAAAGTTTGTCTCAGGGATCACTGTTGAAAGATGTCAGCTTCAAAATTTTTTTTCTATTATGCCTGAAGTAGGCATAATTCACACACAGACTCATTTTATGGCTCTTTTCTAATGCCAGAAAAACACTTTAAAATAACTGAGGATTGAGCCCTATAACTTTAGAATTGACCTAATAGACTCCTGACATCATATCAACAGAATTAGTAGCATTACACTGGGGAAGAATCTGTCCAAGAATGTGCACGCAGAAAAGAACGACTCGTAAAAGGCAAAAGAAAACAAACCATGACACAATGCTCACAACCACAAACAGGTCAGATCCTCAGAGGATACAACTAGGAATAAATTGGTTGCAATAGCTACAGGAATAAATTCTTCCTGTAGTATGAACAGAAAAGAAAGTATGAACTTTTGTTTATTACCGACCCATTTCTTCCCTTTCTTGAAGCCGAAGAATGCCTCTCTTTTCTTTTTTTAAAATTATTATTTTAGCAGGGCTATATGTACTTTTTCTTGCATTTGACAGAAGTAAATTAAAATATCCCAACCAATTCTAATTAGAAGAATCTCTGGATCTTTATGGACATCAATCACTTAAAATAGAAATTAATAAAGTTCAACACAACCTAAAATTTCACTGTTCTTCTGCACTTGCTGCTGTTACACAGAGACTGACCTGACACTTGCACTGAGGTCAGGAGAGGAAAAGGAAAAAGCTTTCATTGTATACATCCAAAAGTTGAAGGGAGGGGGAGAAGAGAGAGGAGGAGAGAGGCAGAAACACAGTGCAGAAGCCAGGGATGTTCCAGAGCACACTGTGACAAGAAAATACTCAATAAGAAATCCTCCAGCCAAAACCAGATCTTAAATAGATCCATTGTCTTCCAGCCTGAAGCCCTTAAAAAGGCTCAAAATTAAAGTCTGTGCTGTGGGCACCCAGTCATTCTCTCCTTTCATCAAGATTTGCAGGTTTTAATACAATCTGTCATCAGGAAAAACAGTGGAGCTGTACAGTCCAGAGAGGTAACAAAAGCGAAAGGCAGGCGAGACTTACATAACTGGCTTTTTACATAAATATTACATTGAGAGATATTTTGCTTTTCAGAAAGGAAAAAAGATTAAAAAAAAAAAAGCTCAAACTAACGTCAGAGAATTCAATCCAACTTCACTTACTCCTCGTCCCTCTTTCACTTTGCAACATGTATCGAATAGCTGAAGTGAGGTGTTTTTTTTCTTTTTTCATTACGTCTAAACAAATAACCAATTCAACCTTAAACACTTCATAACAGATTGTCTTGTATTACCTGAGAAGTGCACCACATCATGGAAGCTGGAAAAAAGTCTTATTTTCAAGCATAAGCAAGCCTGCCTTGCTTATCTGCAGCACAGGGCAATTAGAAATGACCATGGATGTTAAACAAGCTCGCCTCTGTACAGTCTGAGAAAAGGGAAAAAAACCCTGCAAGTCTCCCCATCTGTTATTTCCTTTTTTTTTTTTTTTTTTCTTTTCTGGTCTCTCTTTGGCTGTAGAAAAGCGAAATTATGCAAGAGCTTTTGAATGTAAAGCCTGTGTGTGCCTTTTCCCTTTTTGTCTCTGTGTACACGGTATGCGCTATTGCATAACCCAGCACAGAGTGGGAGGCGAGCATTTACTATTGATTTACACTACTCGCATTGAGCAGCGAGACACACGCAAAGCAGCGCACAGAGGTGACATGGACGTGCATTTAAAGCATGTGCCATGGAGAGAGGGAAGCCAAGCATGGAAAAACAGAATTGTGCCTTTCTGAATTAAATGCAATTTCCCCAACCTTTTTGTTTTCATGCCCTTTGGTAGAAGAGTGGATGCCTAACAAAACCCACAAACCCCTCTGTCCAAAAGTAAGGTTTCCCTCCCACACACCCATGCCGAAATCCTATCAGAAACTACAAAAACCTACCAATTAATGCCATTGTGACACTTCTTGTGCCAGGTGTAAAGATGCCTAGCAAGCTCTTACTGACCAAGAAGGCCCATTAAGGTTACAAAGAGAATTCTTTTTTTAAGTAATACTATACGTGAACCTTTTAGTAATTTCTTTAGGACCTATTTTAGGCTTTCAGGAGCACAGAAATCATAAGACACTATGCACAGTATGCAATACAAAGACTTGGATTTTTTGATATGATTGGGTGATAGGGAAATACGAGAATTAGAGACTGGAGACAAGGGAAGTTCAACCTATTTTGTTATCTTATTAAGCCTGCCAAAATATTCATGTTGTTCTCTCTTTTCCACACACCCGGAGTCATCAGTTTAGACAGACATGCCTCTAGCTCATTAATGAGAATAATTTTAAGTCAGTAGGGGGAATTGTCTCATTCACACAGGTGAATACCCATCACATTGCTGAATCCTTTGCCTCCAAGGTGAGATATGGCTGGGCAGATTCTGCCTGCTCCCACTTGACACTAGGTCCTACAAAGCAAGGGAACACCACCAGCCTGGCACAACACTGGACTCCCGGGCATCCATTTATTTATTGGGTGTGGGATTTATCTAACAAAGTCAGTGGGATTTCAAAGCATGATAACACACTTTAAAGGATGCTGAAAGACTGAAGACTAAAAGGAAGTTTATTACAAGCCACAGCAGACACTAAACCTCATACCAGAAATGAAACTGAGTGTGCTGATTAAGAAAAAATATAAAATAATCAAAAAATCAAGTATCAGTGCTCTTAAAACTGCTTTTGGGTTATCTTTACTGGAAAACACACATTCCCCATTATTATTTTCTTTAGATTATGCTTAATAGGCAACATGCTTCTTCTTCACAGATCTGACATCGGACATTTTTACAGGTCCTAAAATAGCACAGTGAGCAAACAAAAACTCCATGTTGTAAGACAGGCAAAATCTATTTTAAGGAAATTAAACAGATATGCAAGGTTTCTGACTATTCTGTTTATTTTTTTTTTCTTTTACCCAGGTCCACATCTACTAACATGGTACTATCAGCCAGCATGCAGTCAGGATCTCTGTCAGGCTGTTAGGAAAAGAAAACATTCATTCACTGTCTCGCACATGCTTATTAATTTTGTTTGCACATAACTGGAATTGCATTGAAATTACCCAGAAACGTTTTACACAAAAAGTCACGTGCAGCCTAACTCTGATTTGTCTTAAAATGAAACTGCCCTTAAAGGAAAAGAATAAGGTCTTCATTGAATGGCACCTAGTCATGCAACCTGAATTAAACACTTACTAATAAAGATGGGGCCAACTGCAAACATGCTCAGGCATATTCCCTTTGCTCACCAGGAGAATGCTGGGGGAAAGAAATGAGATCCAGAAGGCAAACTCTACTTCCCTGTCATGCAGTCACTAGAAATGATACTCCACAAGCAAACTTTGAGTGATGCTATGAAAAGTGAGTGTTTCATGAAGGCTGAACCAGAGGACCAGCCCATGAAACAATGAAAACCTGCACTCTTCTGCCAAGACTGCATGTCAAAAAGAACGTATTTTTCAGCACCATTTATACACTTAGTCTAGATGTTTAGTATATCCTCATCTAAAGGGACACAGCTTACAAGCACAAAATGCTTTACAGGATGTTATATAAAACAGATACAGAAAGAGACTAAAGAAATAACAGCTAAGGGGAGCCAAGCTCAGATATTGGTAAGGGCAGCTCCAATGCTGCTGTGCTTGTTTTATCATTGTCCAGAGTACACCTATTTTTAAGCCCTTGTTAGCATGTCAGATTCTAAGCAACTAGCTGTGGACTCTACATATCAGGTTCAAACAGAGATCTGATTCACCTAAAAATATGAGGATACAAATAAGGGAGTTCAGATTTGGTATATTCTGTTCTTGAGGGCTATCAAGCGAAGCTGAATAAAGTTTCCATTGTAACCCACTTGCCTTCAATCACTCAAAAATGTTGGAAACTTCATTACATAAATTTTCTGCTCCTAATGTTTACCTAATTTTAAATTTCACAAAAACGTGAATAAACAAAAGTTCATCTGTTTTGCACATACAGAATGGGGAAAAAACATCCAGAGATTTAAGAGAAAGGGAAAAAGAGAGAGCTGAAACTATCTATAGAAAAAGCACAGAAAACAACAGAAAATACAAATGGACTCATAAAGTCAATACTGGCTAGATTTCTTTCAAGAAAAAGGTTTCTACTCTGATGAAAATACTTAAGCTTTTAAAATTACACACAGCTACAAAATCCTATCAGACCTTTTATGAATACCATCTTGGATACACATTTAGGTCAGAAAATCCTAAAAGAACCCCCATGTGTGTGCTAAAAAACCTTGTATTTGTATCTGATTGTATATTACATTCTTTAATGTCTCTGATAGATGTTCTCCCTACAAGAGAACATAACTACAAAGTAACATTATTTTTCATTATGTTAGACAGCTGGTTTGGATAGATTTTTTGGGTTTTGATTCGTGAAACACATTAATAGCAAATGCCTTTTGCATGTATCAAAGATACTATAGCTCTGTATTTGCAGAAAAACAATGTGACTTCTTATTAAAGACTATCATAAGGGAGAAACTAAGGTTATAAACAAGTTATTACTCTAGGATTTCATGATTTTGTATGTAAGCTTAATGTTTCTCAAAACAGATTCTGTCTTTTTAATGACTGTAGGAGGACATAAGCACAGTGCTAGGTTGCCATGGGCTTTTAATGGCAAATTGAATAATAAAAAAATATTAAAATTATAGAGACAAAACCTAAATATACTAGGGATGCTTGCCAACTGTTCCTGCTAGTTAAAGAATCAATAAACCTTTGCAGACCTTGTGCAACATGACTTTACTTGCAACAAAAGTAATTCACAACAAGAATGCTTTTCTTGGCAATTTACCTTTTCTTTTCTCCTACCGACTTCTCTTTCACATGAACCTTTTGGACTCCAGTGTTTTGGAATGACCATGACACAGCAGAAGTTGCTGAACTTTCCCCACCCCTCAGCTAACCTATTAAACATGTGTATGGTGTTACTTCCTAATGGTTCCTACAGACTGATGTATTTCCAAGAGGGTTTTAGTTAACATGAATGGCAGTAAAATTGGCAAAGACTCAGAAAGCAAAGTCCAAGGAGACTAGAAAAGAACTCAGAAAAAATGGTCTCTGGATAGTTTTGCCATGTCTGCTAGAACCAAAAAAATAGAGGTTATGTCAGTGTTTTCATAAGAAACATCAGTTTTCAAGATTATAACTCAGCTGCAAAGATCTGATCCAGACTGAAATCAGCACATGTGGGGTTTTAGATCAAGAGAATTTTTTTTTTCTTTAAACTTATATTTCCCCTACTGTAAAAGCAATCTAATATTATAATTTAATCTGGTAAGTAATTACTAATTTATCAGAATTAGGGAGAGGAAGCAGAAAACAAAATTCAGAATTCACAGTAAATGCTTTCTGGGATTGCATAACTTTCCTTCCAGATATTCCCTATGAGATTTTGAAAAGACTGTATTTCTAAAGTAATTGTTGGATTTCTAAAAAAAATAATCCTCGTCCAACAAATATTAATATCTGTTTTGCTCCCTAAAAGCAACATCTTGTTTTTGAAGCAAGTGTTTTATACTGTGCAGCAGACACAGGAAAATACTAGGAGGGATTCAGAAGAATTTACAGGATAGGCCAGTTGATTTTTGAAGTCCTGTAGTTTATCACATTAATTCACCTTCACCACTCCTAAAACACACAGGTTTCATCCTGAGGGAGCCTGAATAACTCAAGAATATTCAGACAATGGGTAGATCACACACCTGAGGCATCCCTGAAGTGCAGAGGGCACTGAGAGGTCTATGAGCTGTGCCCAGAGCCAAGAGCATCCTCCAGCCCGGAGTCTGGAGCTGCTGCTGCCAAAGCCACCATGAGCTGCAGCACCTGAACCAAGGCTGCAGCTCCTTACTTCATGAGGCTTTATCACTAGCTCAGGGACAAGAGGAAGTGCCTGTATCAGTTAGGCATTTCCCACAGCTTCTCTTTGTTCATATAAATGTGACTTCAAACTCCTCTTTGAGTTTGATTCAAGTATCTCAATAGATACAGTAAAAACAGGCACCTTCACAGGACATGTGGCTCGAAAATCCAATTTTCAAGAAGCACTTAGGTGATAGGAAACTGTGGTGTAAAGTGAGTATGTTAAAAAATACCTGGAAGAGTTTATTTTCAGGTATCAAAATAAGAAAGCTGAGCAGAAAATGGCCTGCACCAAACCAAGTAATTCATTCAGGAGCAAAATCCAGATATTCTGAGCTGCCTTTTCTCTTTTTATCTGCAGAGAAAAATTATTTTAAACTAGATACTTCAGGAAAACCTGCATTACATGAGCTAAATACCACAGTAAGCCTTTTACCACTTGACATTTTAATTTTCTGTCTTTGGTTCTGTTTTATCATACTAAATATGGCTCATCCAAATATGAATATACACATGCTGGTGTTTGCCTTTCCTCTGCTTTGCTGCAAATTCCTCAGAATACTGAAACTTGACAATACTCACCAGCCAATCAGTTTATTTTGAACACAAATAAATTAGTAAAATACATAATAAATAAATAAATAAACTAAATTTATTTTGAACACAAATAAATTAAGAATTGTTTGCAACACAACACAAAGCATCGTCAGCAGTATTTCCTACTGTTATCCCTTCATTTTTACTCAGGACTGTCAGAGCGCTTTGTACAAAAAGACAGACACTTATGAACATCCTGACCTGTGAGAAGTTCCAGTGGAATCATGACAACCATTAACCAAACAAGGTATTATTCAATTACCCAACTCTGTGACATATTTACTACTAATTCTACTCACAAGTGGGAAAATAAGTTCATAGATTCTAAATAATTTCTGCAAGATTGCAGTACAAGCAAGTGATCAAGCTGGAAATAGAATGCCAAACTCTCAGCTGCCAGCCTCTTGCTGCAAACTCCTCAATACTACCTGTATTATACAGAGAAAAATAAAACACAGCATTGACAAGTTTCAGACATTTTCCAGCAACCTTAATTTATCTGAACAACCTCATCAAAGAGCTATAAAATAAGAAAAAAATTACTTTTCATCCTCTGAATAGCTATGAAGTTTTCTTTATCTCTAGTATAAAGTTAAGACTTTTCTGATTTTAACTACCTATATTACAGCTATGGATTAGCCAAAGATAGAGAAAAGCATGAGAGACTTACAAACAGAAGGCTTAGACACACATATATGTGCACACACTCAGCATTATTTCTGAAAGTTAATTTTGCACTTAAATGCTCTCCTCAATACTCTACCAGCCAAGTTCATCTGGAGAGACTGTAGGACCTGAACCAAAGAAGATTGGTTGTATAGCAGAAGCTGGAAGTTGACAAGCCTGGTGTGTGAGGCTTATTGCAAATTAAAATTAAAATAGAAACTAGAGGTAGCACGTTTTCAGACTGTGGGTCAGGATTTCTATTTTACATACTTATTTTAAGGTAAAATTACAAATGCCATGCTTTGACTTCAGAAGAAACCACACAATGACTTGTATTAAGCAAATTCTTAGATACTGTAAATTTTCTGTCACAATTGCTGCTCATATTGGAAGGAAGTTTTCTTACCTTTTTACTTTGTTTGCCGAGAGCCAACAGTGTCATCCCCTTAGTCAGTGTCAGCTACTCTTTTATTACACAGAAGGCAAGTAATAGCGAAACTGTGCTGATCTGCCTGCTTTCACTCTATATAGTGCCTGTATTTATAGGCTTTTGCTTCTATCTGAATCTATATTTATCTGCTTTATCTGCCTACAGTGCATCTGCTTCTCATACACACAGACATATATACATACACATGTGTGCATACACACAAATACACAGCCACACACAAACACACATACGAGCATACCCAGAATATGGGTGCTTACAGCAGGCTTCTGTTCCGCAGCAACATTTGTATAAATATAAACATATGCAGTGCACACAATATAAACCAAGGCATGCACAAAGAAAATCATCAGCTATTGCATGAATATGCCTTGCTGGCTTTGGGAAGGTTTATTATTCAGCAGGCTGCCTAGTCAAGAGGATTGTATACAATTAGTTTCTTTACACTACTCTGCTGTTGTAGCTTTGCAAGCAGTAGCAATTTATGCTGTTATTTTGCTGGGAGTTTTTTTCCCATGTAAGCATAGTTGGCACAGTTGTGAAATCACTACCATCCTGTCAGGAGATGGATTCCCTGTTGGTACCACTAACAGTTTCCCTCAGGCTAGTCATTAAAAGGCAAGAGTTAGGCCACCCTACGCCAGTCCAGGAGAGCATTCCCTAGAGGGAAGGAAGAACATACAACCTCAGATCCAGGTTGATTTGGCAATTTTAAAACTAAACATTCCTTAGCTCTTAAAAATAAAACATCATTTTCCCAAATTAACAGAGAATAAATGGATATATTAATCTTCACATGAGGAGAAACCATCATGCCACAGTTCCCCGTATCACCAGACAGAGTTGCAGGTATTCTGTCCTATTAGACTGGAACTATATCTCACCTCAACCTTTTTGGTTGCTGGGGAGGCTTCTGTTAGACAATGAGAGCTGCCAGGGGAGATGATGGAAGTGGAGTATGTGACAGTAAAGATCTCTGTGTTACCATAATGTGATAAAGCTTCCATCAGACCAGTTATCTAAACAGATCACAGCATGTGATCTGGACAACCTTAATTCAACACTTGATTAATTCACATCCTACCAACCCTAAGTTCCAACACACCTCCATGGAGGAGGAGTTTCCACAATATAAGAGCAAAGTCAGGCAAGAAGTCACTGGGGATTTCTTTCTGTCCTCCTTATTGCAGAAGGGGGGACATTTTGGCTTCCCAGTTGTTCATAAGGCAATGAAAATGAACTGCTGATTTAATACATGACCTCTGTACTCTTCTGAAAGGGGCAGGAATCTCTAAGCCAAAAACTACTGAGCATATAGGCTAAAGAAATAAGATACAAAGAACCCTCTGGGTATCAAGGGCAGCTGAAGAAGACAGTCTTGCCCATAATCCTTTCTAAATCCTGCAAAACTTCCAATAGGGTCAAACAACACATCCTGGAATTTTACAGTAGTAAGAAACTATACTTAATTCTAAAAATCCGGTCTCCTCTGAAAACCAGGTAATAAGTACTTTAACTTAATGAATAAACAAATTACCATTAGGATGTGTTTAAAACCCCCAAGCAAGTTTTGTAACTCAAAATCAGAAAAAAAACCCAACCCCTTAAGAGGACTTTTTATGTCAAGATCATGCTTGATAACTAAACCAGAAATACTACTACAAAAATCAAAGACTTTTGGATAATTCTTTCATTCACTCGATCACACTGAAGAACAGCTCCTGTAGTAATTTTATGCTTATCCGGTATTAAATGGTCCATTTGAAAGGGTTTTCAGAAAATCTACAGGCAAGATGGTATTTAAATGTAAGATATATATACTTTTCACACAAATTTTCTATGTATCTTCATTTAATTTCTTTTAGTCTTAATATTCCCATTTCTCAATCACTACACTGAACTGCAGCTACTGAAAAAAAAATTTGTTCATGCTTTCCTCACTGTTAAAATTGTCCTTACCCTGATGGTTGACATAGCCATCTCAAAGTTTTAAAAAATGTAATTCCATCATCTTAATTTACTAGTTTTTTAACTGCCCAGCTCAACTTAGTAGCAGGGGATCCACTCTACTTGAAAAGTTCTGCTGTTTTGCCATCTACAAATAAAATACCAACTTAAAAGAAAAAATTATTTTTTTTTAGCTCCTGCATTATCTGAGCACCATCAGTCTGGTAGGATTTGTTATGAAAATACTAAATACTGCTAAGAATGGCAGTTCGTGATTACTGTAATGACTCTGCATTTATGATATCTTTAGCAGTGACCATCTAGCAACTAGTCCATTAATTTTTTTCTCAGCAGGATATTTTATAGTTTTAGTGTGTTTAAGAGCATTTCTAAATTGGAAAACATTATTTAATTATTCACGTGGAAGCAGATTGATTACAGAATATAGTTTTTCTTTGAGTGTGCCCTACAATTTACCTTTATACATATAAGAAAGTATTCAAGCACTTCTTTGATGCACAAATGTACAAACTCCTGCCTCGTTTGTTCAGGAGTCTTTGAAATTTTGTAAGTAGAACATAAAAGGAACCTGTTTAATGCAAACTCTCTCCTTTCTTATGACAAAAATAGTGAATATTACTGGAGTTCAAGAAATGTACCCTTCTCTCTGTATATATACCTTGCACTGAAAAATATAGGCTGGGACATATGTCTAATACATCTTACATTGCTTAAATTAACTCAACATCTGACACACATCTATCCCTCCTGAGGAATCCTTCTATTTGATTTGCTAACTGATAGCTAGGACCTTACACTATATTATTAAATGGACCAGCTTTAATGGGACGTTAAAATTGAAATTAAACTAATACTTTGTTTCCAAATAAATTAAAATATACAAATTTCCTATCCTTCCTTTCCCTCAAAAAAGGATTTATGTCATTTTATACTGATGCAACTCTATGGGTTTATAACTCAATATTACATTAGTATAACCGTATACATGCATGAAGTTGATCTGGTTTAATTACTTTAGTAAAAATATCAATCCTTTCAAATAGAGCAATTAAATTAGCTAAAATCTAAGCACATATTGGGCCTCAGTAGATGTCTGAGACCTTCTAAGACAAAATGGTAAAGATCAGCTGTCCATTCCAATATTCACATTCCTGAATAATATTAAAAAAGCTGAAACTGCCCAAAATATGTCAGTTTAAAAGTAAATAAATTACATGCACTAATGTGTTGAATCAGAATTTCAAGGACCAACAATAAGCATTTATATATTAAAATAAAATATTTGTCCAATTTATCAACAGACAAACAGTAGTGAGAAATTATAAAAGAGAATTCTTTCAATGAGCTCAGTGAAATTCAAAGAATGACATGGACACTGTAAACCAACCAGATCTGTTTAGCAGCTCTGCATAGAAGAGGCTGAAACCTCATCAGGAAGGACGGATCAGTGCTGCTTTCTAACAAAGTCTTAAACCTCAGATACACAGATACAACTTGGCACCCTCATCATCTCTTCATGTACCCTCATCATCTCTTCATGTGGTCAGCAACACTTAAAGATGGAAACAGGGTAAGAGCTCCTGGTTCTTACAATGCTTAAATACTCTGTGGTTCTCTGACCACAGAAAACAGCCTTATTTTTTCCCTAGAAGCCAGCACAAAAAAGTTCTTGAGAAACAGAGAAAAGCAAAAAGAAAAGAAAAAATTGTTTAATTCTGTAGATCATCTTGACCAAAATAATGAATTACCTCAACAAATGCTGACAAAAATTTCAGGAATTGACTATTTTAATCCTACCACTGATAACTTTCCTGCAGAACTGTCACAAATTATTTGTGTCCTAACACAATGGAAGAAAAGTATCCTAGTCCCTGCTGTAAGCACTAAAAAGTATTGAGTAAGATTTTTGTAGATAATTATCTCAGAAAGTTTTCTTGAAGGCTCAGGGGGAGCTGAAGCAAATCCCTGGTGTGGGGCAGTAAAGACGACCATGCTTTCCCATGGAAGGATGAGAGGATGGGCACAAGTGGAAATATATGAAATTCTGTTTAAAAAAACATGGAAAAAAAAAAAAAAAGGTCTTGAGGGTATTCAAACACTGGAATTGCTACTCAGAGAGGCTTTGGAATCTCCATCCTTGGAGATACTCAAAAATTAACTCGACATGGCACTCAGCAATGTACTCCAGGTGAAGCTGCTTTGAGCTGAAGGATTAGACTAGACCTTAGTGGTTCAGTGAAATCTTTGCAGATAGGAATTTAGAAGCTACACCAGAACAAAATAAAATATTTTCCTATATATGGCTTTATTTGACTTGGTCCTGCTGAGAAATATGAAGCTTGACTCCAGGCTGTACAGGTTAACAGAGCAGATGGTAGAAGTAGCAGTATGCTTTTATAATGCCTTCAGTAGCAGCAAAGGCACATCCTTCACCATGCATTTTGTTTTTGATAGCTGCTGGAGAATATCATAGACACTCAGGTCACCATCATCTGTACACTGTCAGATCTCCCTATCTCTGAATGACACCTTGCTTTAGAGATCAGATCTTCATTCTGCATCTCCACAAAGCCTAAAGACTCTTTGATCCATCTGATGTAAATATGTCCAAGAAAGTAACAATTCTCTGTACACATTCAACTAGATGCATTGTTCTAGGCTAATAGATACTTCTGCAAATCCAACCTGTGAATGTACAGACCTGACTCAACTGATTTACATCATTAAAACTAATATGCAAGTTCTCAGTTACCCTAAATTCAGTTTTCAAAAAGTAAAATTATACTATAAATACTATATAGTATATATAAATAAATAATTATATATTTATCTATAACTATATATAAATAGATATATAAATAATGGTTTACAAGCCAAGATGAACCAGTGATACAATTCCTAGAAGTCTTAAAAGTATTTCCATTATTTATTTTTATTTGGTATGTCTAAGAACTAGAAACAAGCAATTGCAGCACCAAAAGAGATCAAGCAATAATCATTCAGTTGAAATTTCAAAGCCAGAGAGACAGGCAAATACCAGCCACCATGACCAGAAAACCTGAATCTGGAGAGCGACAATTTAATGTATATAGAGCTACTCATATTCTTAAGAATAAAAAGCAGTCAAAAAATGCCAAAGCAATGAAAAGAAATTTAGCAAAGGCCAGTTTCCTCTCATACTCTTGACCTCCAGTGCTCTCATCTCCTCAGAAATACAGGGGAAAGTAATAAATGGTAAATATAATAACACAGTGTTCTGAGTCATATCAATCTGTAAAAGCTTTTACTAGAGCACAACCCTACTGAATTTTCAGCTGCTCAGGATTAAAATTAATTTACCTTCTTATGATTTCTGTAAGTATCTACAAGTGAGAATTTTTTCAGATGTGATTGCTAAAAGATGTGATAACAACTGGTTAGAAGAAATGCTTGGACAGCAGTGTAACTTAAAAAGAGTTTTTATCGTTATTGTCCAATTCTATTTTAGGAAGAATTTGCATTTCTACTGTCCATTTTTTACTCTCCACTCAGAACATACAGATTTCTTACATAGCCAGTAGGTCATACTTTCAAGAATGCTACTTCTGAAAGTTTAGAAAATGATTAATAAAGGCTTCAATAAATGTTTATTAGCTCTTATAAAGGATTGAGTGGAAGAAGCCAATTGATGTTTATAATAAACTACAGATAGATCTGTGATGTGCTTACAAAACATGTAATACTCACTATCCATCTCAAAAATGTTCTCAGAATACTGATAAATCAACTATAAACTTCTGTGAATTGTTTATAAAGTGTGTCATCAATATAAGTGTAGCTGGATAAACAATGCAAGATAAAACTTGCAAGGGGGCTATTCACTGTAGCTGTAAACACACGGAATACTTCATTGTGCAAAAACTTGAGTAACAGTCTTCTGCTTTCACAAGCATTAATCCTTTTCATCCCTCAGCTGGTGATCCAAATCTTATCTCCCCCTCCTGCATAATACCTGCAGATACCTCAAACATCCAGGACCATATTGTACCCACAGAGACATGGGCCAGAAACTCCCAGAGCATCAGTAGGGGAGTATGGTTTTAGATTTTCAAAACCTTGGAGAAAAATCCAACCCAAGGAACACCAGGGAGTATATATGTAGGGGGAATATGTGAAACTCCTTAAGGAGTTTAACCAGTGAATGGATTAATACTATGAACACAGGCAGGTGTTATCTATGTAACATTTTTTTTCCCTTTACCCCTGTGTAACCACAAATTATGCATTCTGCTGTTAAATCAGTAAAAATCCTTTCATATCAGTCAAATGACCTCACATTTCATTGAAAGCAGAACCTGTCCTGAATGTCACATCAGTGAGAACACAACAAAATGGAATTCTCTTTTGAGAAGCCAATGCAGAATTTCATGGCATATTAATGAATCTTTTCTGACTGGGGTAAGGCTTTCACTTATTGACACATACTAAATAGCACAGACAACTATCAGTCCTTGCTGCCTTTTTTAAAAAAGAAGTTTCCTGGTGACAAAAAAGGCCCATCCAGGAAGTTACACACTGTCAGGAAGTTTCCAGGAGGGAAATAAGCATATTGTGTATTGCTTCTTTAAAAAATATAAAAAATGAGGATAGAATTGCTAAAAATGGGATTTCACCAACATTGGCACTAGAGCTTAATCTTCAGCAATGCCATTCCTCATTCATATTTCTGCAGAAATCATAGCTGTGCTTTAACAGTAATCTCATATATTGACTATTTTCAGTAGAAAGTATCAAGAGTATCATGCTCCAAGTATTCTATGTTTACAGTTCTATGAAGAGAACAAGATTGTCCATTTTTCATTGCTTATCACCTAATTCTATTATTTTAGGCAGTCACGTGAACTCTAATATCTGAAATTCAAGCCCAACTTCCTATCTACCACCCCTGACTGAACCAGTGTGCTTCCACAGGTTTTCCCAGAAGCACAACTATAAAAGTGTGGCACAGTTACGCTCAAGAAAATACCGATGACGTATTGGTTTGGGAAACACTGTCAGGTGAATTCATGGCTCCATGTCAGCTCTGATCGTGTCAGAGCAGCACATCAGGAACACATTATAGTTCTGATGGGAGGGTAATGAATACAGCAACATATTACACTGAGTACAGGAAAAATCTTAGGGCATCGTAGAAAATCTGGAGAGAGTGATTATATAGGCTTGGGGGGATAGCAGCAATTATGGAAAGGACATTGCCAGCCACAACTGAAAAGCAAAGAACAAAGCCAACAATATGGTATTAGTCACATGCTCTGTCTGTGTATGATGCCAAACTATTCAAAGAACAGAATGTTCTTTATTCACCTCACTTTAAATTGCTTGAATGAACCCAGCATTTATGAAAATGAGAGATTAAAAACATTGATATCAACCAACCTTTGGGCCAAGTCTTACTTATCTTATTGATGCAAGTAGTTCCACTGATTTTAGTGGATGCAATTACTACTGACTTCAACGGAGCTACTCACAGAGTCATGAGAGCAGGATGTTGCTCATTGCATAACCAAGCTTCTCTGACCACCACAAATGGTGCCAACTCAACATTTCTGATGCAATGTCCCCCCTTTTCTGGTAATGGATCTCTTGAGAAGAAAAAACTGTACACACCAAATTCTGTGACACAGAATTTTGTGACACCAAATTATGTGAGCACAGCACCGACTTGATTGAAATGAACCATTTTATCTTCTTCTTCAGAAGCAACAGATAGAACTCCTGGACACCTAAAACTTCATAGCACGGTTTTATTGTTAATTTCTCTGATTTCTTATGAATGAAACATCTGTGTAGGGCTGGAATTACATTTCTGCAAGGACTGCCCATTCTCTGATGATTATTGTGTATTTGAAAAGGATAGTACAAACCAAACTGATTTACAGTCAGCCTCCTGGGGAGAGGAATAGATTGCTTCCAGCAGCAGATTTCTAGCAGTGGATAGCCCTTCTGAAGGAGATTAAACTTTTCCCATTCCTCCTGCTTTCAGATTTAAATGCAGAGTCTCATTTATGACCACACCAGTTTTCTTCTGCAGTATCCCTTAGAACCATGGCAGAATGGAGGAGATTTGGGGGACAAAAACATAGAATGCAAAAAACAACATGACTGAGAGAAATAGAAGGGAATCACAGATTTTGACATCTTAGGAGTGATGCTAAGGATGCTATCTGTTAGAGGCTCATTCCACTTTCTGCAGTCATACTGCTTCAATGCCAGAGGTGGGAACTATTAAATGTGTGAGATGGCACAACAGATATGCAAAACTCAGGAAGGCAGAAGCCTGGAACTCTTTTTTTTTTTCAAGGACTTGAAGAGGCAGCAAAACAGTATTTTATGGCAGTTAGATCCACTGGAATATACTATAAGCCAAGAATGTCTGTCTTCAACCCCAGCTTTCCACAATCCACTTCCTATTCTGAATGGCTATTTATGGTAGGACCAATTCTAGGTCTTTCTTATTTCATTATAAAATTTGAGTTATCTCCATCAATCTTAAACTCCTTTGTGGGCAGCAAGAACCACTCTGAAAATGTTCTGCTGCACTAGTTCTTACTCATTGTGGTGAGAGGTTATTCATTGCCCTGTGAAATTCCTCACTGGCTCCTGAATGTAGTTACAGATTCAAAGATGACACAGATCTATATATTTAAGGACAGAGAGTCCAGATACTTTAAGAAAAAAAGTGATCTTTTCTTGCACAGCAAAGCTCTGCATGTAAGACATTATGAAATTCTTCCTTTATAGAAATAATACAACCAGGCTTAGGTCCTATTACGTGCACACTTTTTAAACAATTATTATCTCAAGCACACAGAATAATAGTTAATATTTCAGATTTTAAAATACAGTGGAGCCTCAATTATCCAAATTCAGTGAACCCAGACAGGGTTTTGCCCCTTGTCATTTATTAATTAAATGGTAAATTGCTTCTATTACTAATTATTTCCACAGATCCATGGGCATGCAGGGCATTCTGGTTACGGGTAAACGCGATTATCAAGCCCTATTCAGTGTTCTTCCCATGTTCTTTAGATAATTGAGATTCTGATGTACTTTGAAACCCATTTAAAATATTTTTTACAGTGTATTTCTGGGAGGGCTTCCAGGTCTTGTAGGTCCTCTGGGGTAGAGGCATCCCCAGGATTGTGGGAGGCAGGAAACTTGACAAGCCAAAAGACAGGGAAATGTGTCAGCCAATACGTAACATAAAAGCAAAACTACTTTGTGAGCTCAATCTGACAAATTTCTAATCCCAGAAGTGTATTAGTTTGAATGAGTGACTGGCTGAATAGGATGCTAGCAACTCCGATATTACATTAAACTTGCTCTTTTTGGAGGCTGGTCTTTATTTAAGAGAAGTTTAGCTTAAGAATCCTTTAGGTGTGAGTGGTCCTACAAAGGAGAAATGCTTCTAACTAGAGAAGGTGGAGCAGCTTAAAAAAATGCTGTGGAAGAGATATTAAGGGCAGAGGTACAGTAGTGTACACAGACCAGAAAAATGCAATAACTATGAGTGAAACCATGGGATCTCTGTATCAAAAGAACATAAGCTGATAAAAATCAGATACCAAATATAGCAAAGAACTGCCTCAACAGGCAAAACAAGTCTGCTTGTCACTCTGAGTAGAGTATCTTAAACAACCAGGACAAATGCATAAGCACCTCAATACAAAAATTAAGGACGAAGAGGTGTGCAAAATTAATTTGGAAAAAAAAAAAAGGACATAAAAGACAAGTTCAGCAGCTGGAGAAGATTATGCATATTGTGATACTAGGGTGCACTTCATAATAATCAGAGCAGGACATACAGATGAGGGATTGCTGCTGTAAATAAAATATATATAAATAAAATGAATAGGTAAAAATTAAAAAGTAACAAAAATCTCCATGGGTTTTAATTCCATGCCTACAAAGAAAGAGCATGGTGTTAGAATCATACCATGGACCATCTTACTAAAATGCTGATAGTTACTATGCAAATCAAAATGGAAGACTTCAGAGGCAGAAAACCTAAGGAAGAACAAGCAACTTTGTTTTAGTGCTAAAATAACTAAACCTACTTTAATATGTGCATATTAAAGAACCACTTTGTAATAATGAACATAACACAAGTAAAGTCAGTTCTCTGTAGGTCTGAAAAAATAACAACAAATAATCCACTACAGCTAAATATAATTTCAGAAAGAAAATTCTATTTAAAATAAGGAACAGAGAAGAAAGGAAATGAAAAAGCAGCAGCTAAGGGTAAAATGTTTTAAGATGCTACTGTTAGAAGATATGTTATCAGAGATTCACGTCTCTTACAAGTAACAGGAAAGCCTTTCCTTAGAATAGCTGTAATAATCCTGATCCCCAGTCATCTGCCTCAATAATTTTGAGGAACATCTCAGCAGTTTGTCTGGTAGACACAGCCTGAGGTACTAGAGAGATCCCTAAACAGTTCTGACTTACCTGAATATGCTGGGTTGTAAACTGTCATAATTCAGTTGCCACTTTAGATGGAAAATCCTTTGCAAGAGGGCAAAAATCTCTAGGATAAATGCATAATATGATTCCTTTAAATGCAAGAACCTTGCAAGCTGTTCTGCAGTAATTCATTTCTACTTAGAACATACAAAACAAATGCATAGCCATATATGAAAACAAGAAAATAATAGGATTTTTAAAGCAAGCCAAGTGAAAGTATTTAATAGAAGTAAAAAGACACCATTCAAAAAGAGGAAGATATTTTGAAACAGAGAAAGCAGAAAAGAGTGTATATTTTGTTGATAAATAAAATGTTGAATAAGGTAGGCACAAGAAAATCTTGAGGAACAACTGCTTAAAGACATAAATAACCTTTCTGGACACCTTACATAAATTCTGTTTCTGCCAACAGATGAGGTGCAAAAGGGGTGTACAAAGCACAAAAATCCCAAATAAATTCTGAGCAGTTCTGTTCACTACAGAGTAGTTTTAAAAGGTTTACAAGTTAAATCCCTCCTCTGGAAGGTTAAATCTGAGAAAATGTGCAGTGGAAAGAATAAATGGTTCCCATCTAACAGTTATAAAAGAAACTGTTATAAAGAAACTCAGTCATGAAAGAGCTTAACTAATAACTCTTGCACAACAAAAGAACAGAAAGTGATTTAATGGCAATAGTAAAAAAGGGATTTAGGAAGATCCACATAGATCACTTGGTCTATAGTCAATGCCATAGAAACTGGTAGAAATTATAATAAATAATAACAGACACTTGAGTAAATAAAACAGGGAAGATACAACATGAATTTTTGCAGATGGAAATTTTGATTCACAAATCCATAGAGTTCTCAGAAGGAGGCAATGGGCATATGCTGCTAAAAATTAAAAAAAAATAAGACAACCCTCACCAAAGTAATCTTCTAAAAGAAAGTTATCATGACATAGGAGGAAAAAAAATACTAAATATTCATACAACAAAATAGGACTTAATTTATCTCTTGCTACACTGGAAAGACAGCATGGAATCCTTGTGGATATACCTACGAAAGAACCAGTTCAATATTCAGAACTGATAATAAAGGAGGAGAAAAACCCTTACAAAAAGCCCTTGGGAATTATTAAGAAAGAACTAGAAAATAAAACTAAAATCATAATGACATCCTTCTAATAAAATCCATCGTAGACTCCATACTGAACACTCTATCTGGGTTTCAACTCTCAAGACAAAAGAGGAAATAAGCAGCCAGAAAGATGCAGAAAAGGGCACAAAGGTGTTCAAAGCACGAAACAACTTCTGTGCAAGGACAGATTAAAAATAGTTGGGTCCTTTGCCCTGGAAAATAAATGATTGAGAGAAATATAAAGGAGCTTTATAAAATCATAACAAACAAGGACAAGGTGAACTGCTAATAATTGCTCCCTATTTCTCATTACACATTTCTAGAAAGCATCCAAAGAAGTTATCAAGCACCAGGTTTAAAGCAAACAAAAGGAAGTATGTTTTCACACAGTCTGTAATTAAATTGTGGAATTCATCAGCACGGGATGCTTTTGATGCCAGAAGGAGAAATGGTTTCAAAAAGCAACCGGGCAAAATCAGAAAATACAGCTTAGGCTTTAACAGCCCTTTCCATCAGGGCTATTAAACACAATGATGCAAAAGCAGAAAATGCCACTCCATGCTAAGAAATGTACATTTCTGAAGAGCAGAATGAACCAATCTGACGCATATCAGACAGCAGCTAAGCTTCCACATGGCTAACACATAGATCACAGAGATTCTAGCTTCAAAATGAATTTATGGAGCACATGGATTATGGCTGCAACTGATGATTTACTATTGCACTGTCAACATACTGGATGTTGATTAATATCCTTCCCCAGGTACAACCATAGTTAAAGTGTATGTTAAGGACAAAATGTTAAGAGTGAAACAGAGAAATGTTTAGAGAACAAGATATTCTTTTGGCAGACTTTCAATATAGAGATACAACATATTTTCCTAACTGGATGAGATTCCAATAGGTGATATTCGTTTCTGAGATGAAAACCACCAAACTTATGAAATTACCAGTGATGATAACCCCTTTGGTTCTAATGGCTGTTCAGCATTCTCATTATGGAGTGATTTGTGTGGGAGCTGCACTTAGTCTATTGTGCATGTTATGCTCAAAAATGCCTTTTAAAACCAAGCAAAAACATTCAGGTCACAAAGCAAAGCATGCAAAAGTATGAAAATATCAAAATGAAGTCTGTCACAACAGCTGTAGTGTTACAATACAATCTTCCATGTTATGATTGTGTATTTTGCGCTCTGTATAATGGATAGCATCCAGGGAATGAGACTAATTCAAATACTCTTCTTTTTATCCTCTCTGTTTAGTGTGTGGCCCCAAGCCTTGTTTACTGAGTGGCATACAAGTCTTACATGAAATAAGATGGGGTTTTGTTACTGGATTTTCTGTGGTACTCATCAATATAGCCTCTGAATATCTCAACAATCTTGCTGAATGAATCCTCACAATGTACCCTCAGATGTCTGGAATTATTTTAATTCCTCATTAATGAAAATTATGAGATTTTTTTTGTGGCCACACAGGGAGCCTGTATCAAAGATCTGTTAATTCTAAGGGGTGCTGAGCATCTCCTGAACTCATCTTACAGAAGGAACACTCCAAGAATTCTTGCTCTTCCATCAGATCTGCAACTCATCTGTAGTATAAACCTCTCCAGTGGGGGTGAGATACCATGGACAGGGACCTCCTTCCTACCACACCATCTCTCTAATCCTGTGAATTAGGAAAAGTGTCTCAAAGGATACATTGCTGCAAGATTTGCAAAGCCCTTAGAGGCATTTAGATCACTGGTACAACAAAGAGCAAAATTATGACATTCTGTTGTTACAATCTTATGCAGGAATTTCTCCTTCTGATTTGCACTTTCTAGGATTCTTGCCAGCAGAAAGTATTTAAAATTATATTTTTCTAAAAAGTCTCAAGCAGGGGCAGTGGTATGGATGTAAGAAATCAACCACTGACACAAGGACTGTTTCTATAATGTTAAAGATTGCAATTTATAGTTGTGGTGTAGTTTGTAACTAGGAATGACAACTTTATGAAACACTCTTTACATACTGCACTTGTGTTCTAAGTGCATGAAAACATATTAAAAAATAGCCTTATGTTCTGCTACCTTAAGGGTTTCTCTCATACCTACCACATCCAAGAAACTGAGAATAAAGCTCAGTGTCTGTTCCTCTACTGTGTTTCCTATTGTGCCTACATATTGCAGCGTTTGTGGTCTGTAAGATCACACACTGTAGGAACAACTTTCAGTTCTCTGTGACAATAGGGTGAGCTGAGGACAGACTGGCAATATTTGGAGATGAATTTCCTGCCCTTTGTGGGTTTCAGTTAGACTCTTCGCATTATTTGAACTTTTGTGGTTTAATTTTCTTTGTTGTTGTTTTAATTCTAATGGCAGAAAATGACATCCCTCTGGAAGCAGTGAATCTCAGGATCTGAGGAATAAATGGCCATGTTTTCTCCTTCTGGCATTTTAAGATACATCAGCAAACAGAGAAAGGACATAGTAGATCAGTAGAATGGCAAAGGGACGTAGAGCTTCTTATTTTCTAATAAAGATACCAAAAGCCCTAGGATCTGGTGATGTTTAATGGTCTTCTGAAGTAATTTCTTCCCATTAGCATACAATCACAACCACAGGCTCAGAAATTGCCCATACTATGGGGCAGAAGGTTGTTGCATGAAAGCTGCCCTTTCCTCTTTATATGTTTGAAAAAGAATCATAAAATAAATCCATTGTAAAAATAAATAAGCCACTAAAACAAATAACAAATGACTCTTCTGAGAGGAAGAACTGCCAGTTATGGGATAATAGCCACTAACTATTGCCAGGAGTTTTCTCAGATTCCAGGGAACATCAGCATGAGAGAGTTTTATTTGTCTACCTTGACTAACATATGTAGAAAGGAACATTTCTGATTCTTCATTTCGTCATTCTCTTGGGTGTCACAGCTTCCTAGCCTTTGCTTCTGTTTATAGTCATTTCTCAATATATATTTCAGGAAAAGAAAAATCTAAATAAAGATCATAGACTATTCCATTATGTGCCCTTCCTCTTCTTCTTCTCCTCCTTTCTTGCATTTGTGCAGTGTTGTGGCACCTATTAACTACCCATGTTTTCAGAATGACACTATACAAGGTGCAGGATGTACCACTGTGCCCTAAAAATATCAACAACTGCATTA
Source organism: Vidua macroura (assembly GCF_024509145.1). NCBI lineage: Eukaryota > Metazoa > Chordata > Aves > Passeriformes > Viduidae > Vidua > Vidua macroura. Next base: position 68,579,788 of record NC_071572.1, read on the forward strand.
GTCTCACAATAATTAATGGCAGGCATTATGCAAATGACAACTTTTTCACTGCAAAATAATGACATTTCTTCATTTTGAGCAGAGTTATGCAAAACAATGAATTGGGGATGATAAATCACACAGGAGAATTAAGTAAGCCATAACGTTCCTGACCAGGCAGGCAGAAAGACAGACAGACCAACAATTTAGAACACGTTGTTTGTTCTCAAACCGCTATTAAGGAATAAATAAAAGCATAGCCAGCCAGTCATTAGAACGTATGTATAATTTAGTTTCCCCCCTTTAGGCAACTGTGCATAAGGGAACATTAAATTCTAGCAATCGAATTATTACAAGTCACAAGCAAATTTTTTTTTATTAACCTTAATAAGTCATTCACTCAGAGACTACAGTCATCAGGCAAATAAAATATATCACATGTCATTCTCTTACACATTAACTAATTTCTTATGCAAACATCACAATGTATAGCAATTACCACTGCTCAAAAAGCCCCGAAGTCAGTTTCAATTTATTTTACTGCCTTTGTTCTTGGTCATTTCCTGTAGAGCTTTCCTATCTAACCCCATGTTTTAGGTACAAAATGAATGCAAGTAGCAAGAAGCTACTTCTCTGAAATGTTGCTGCACTTTTTCCTCTTTATTGTGAATACTGTTGGAAAAAGATGTCAGTCGGTACAATGATCTTGTGAGCTTCAAGAATCTTCTCAAAGGTAACACTGCTTGTATCTCACAAAGATAAAAAGCCAACACTGACCAGAGCACCCTCCCTTCCCCATCCCTTTCGCCACTGCATGCTTCCCATCTCCTGAAAGAGCAACCCCAGCCCAGTCCTCCCAGTGCCTCCTGCAGGGAGCCTGGCGCAGGACAGTCTGTGAGCTCCCCGGAGCCACCATTCCCATACTGCTCCCTGAGGAGAGGCTTCCCAGAGATAGTGGGACTGGAGGGGAGCTTTGAACTCCCCCTACGTACCACACTCCTCCACTGCTCCTTACAGTGCCTCCTGATGAAGCGGAAGTGGCTCTAAGCTTTTAACAGACAGCACTCCTGGATCTCTCTTTTTAGTGATTCCTGCTGGGAGAGTCTGATGTATCAAAGAGTTACAGCGATTAAAGTTGGAGAGACCTGAGGAATTTAATAATTTAATCCATCCTCCTACCTGAGCTGGGGTATGCCTTATGCTATTTTCCCCGATGCTCTATCTAGTCTAACTTTAGAGAATGCCAAATAACTGGGCTCCCACCTCTTCCCTGGGGAGGTTATTCCACAGTGGCATACCATAAGACTGGAAATGTCCCAAGGTATTTGCTGTAATTTTACTTCTTTATGATTAGTTTTATAAAAAAGGCTTTAGTTTTCAGACTCTCAATACTGCCATAAGATTTTGTTTCTGTTTTACTGTAGAGACTGAAACTGCACCAGACTTCCTCACATCCATAGCTCAGCATGACACTTAACAACATTATCCAATGAAAAATAAAGCTGGATTTGGAGCACCTAAATTTAAGTCTTCATGGTGACTGCTGGCAAGAACTGGTATGAAAAGGGATCCAGGACAGGACCTTTATGGCCAGTGCACTATTACCTCCCTTCTAGCCACATCAGCTGCTCCCCTCAGGAAGCACTGGTGGCCATTCCAAACACACATAAAGCAGGGCATCAGCAAGGATTACATATTCCCCACGAGGAGGTTAAACTGCAGAGGTCTTGTGAAGCATAGTGAGGGGCCTGGAAAACCCACAATTCATGTGTCACAGTGAAGAGTCAACGCCAGCTTTATCGGAACCAATAGGAAGATCATCCATCCTTTTCCCTTCTCCCCAGATGTTAATACTCTTGCCTCTAACAAGGACAACTAAGTCATTCACACAGACAGACAGAGAGCCCAGGAAAGAGAACAGTTGTGCTAGAAATAACAGGTGTCTCTGAAAACAAAGTGTAGCAGTTGACCACCCCCCTCCCATTATCTATTTCAGGACTTTTAGGATTCAGTGTAATTCACCCTGCCTTGGAACACTGCAAAAAATTCTCCACCTCCAGCCTCTCATCCGGAAGTTAATAACATTTTGCAGCTCTCCTTAAATAAAATCCAGCCCATCCTGGATCAATAAGACTGATGCCTATTTCCCTAATGGCAGCCGATTGCCATTTGCTATTCAAATCAGACTAGATAAATTACAGTACATGCCAAGGAACAGGCCAGTGAATTAAGACAGGCCTCCTGAGGACCAGTGATATTATTAATCTTTTAAGACACTATCATATTTCTTCTTGACAGTGTGCGTAGACTCTCAGACATGCTGCACTCAGATTGAAATATCAGCTGCTGCAAAAAATCAATAGCGTTAGAAACACAATAATTTTCTGTCTGCAGGGCCCCCAGTAAGCAACACTTGTGATTCTCCTTTCCACATCTATGCTCCAAAATGCATTTGTTTTAAAATCCAGGCCTCAATTCTGAATAGTCATGGTGGTGGACAAAGTTGCTTTTGTTGTCATCCTTTGCCACAGAAGCCACAAGTGAGCTTCTCGATAAGGTTGCGGTTCTCAGAGACAGCAGAAGGTACTCCAGGGTCAGATACTCACCCAGTATACTTTACCCTTCTCCCCACACCCTCCTGCTCCGTCTCTTGCTCTCTCATTGAAGGCTTTATGAAGATAGATATTGCTAGAGTTCCTACTGTCCCTAAGAAAAACACCTTGGACGTGAACTGACAAAGGAAGACAGTACACGACAAGAAAGGAGAAAGCTTAAGGGATTTCTCTTCAGATTGCCAACAGATAGGGTCAATTCAAACAATTTTGATCTCTTTAGACCTGTGGATGAATTCAGTAGAGGCTCTGATAGTCAAGTAAGCTGCCCCATGTTTCTCAACTACTCTTTATGCTGAAAGGGAGAAAGAGTCTACAAGTGAAAACTATTCCTAAAAGGGTATTTTATGATTTACGAGACAAGTGGGCTTAGACAAAAATGTGTAACTTGGAGGATTGGCAACAAAATGTTAAAATGAGGTTTCTCCTCACCCTTGACATGGTATCATTTAACTGTGTGGAAAAGAAACAATTCTAAAACACAACAAAATCAGAAGTCTCCACACAATTCTAAGCTTGAGATTATTCGGCATATTCTCAAACACTTACAGAAATGGACCAGAGTGGATAAATCAAGTCCAGGTTGGCTAAGCTGTGATTTGAGATTGCCAGATTTCTGGCATCCCTGGTCAACAGTGACCAGGAAGAGTTGATGAATATCCCAGTAGGGTGAGAGGAGTGAAGCGATGAAATCATTCAAGTTACATCACAATTAGCAGTTGCCTTCTGCCCTTAAAACATTGTTAACAGCACTGGCAGGACTGAAGACCAAAAATATTAACTCTCCTCTGACTCTTGTAGAATCATGAGGGCTTCAATTCAACTTCCATTTAAAAAGTGGGGTAAGCATGACCCACATGCAATATAAACATAGCCCCACCTTCTGATGAATGCCAGGGTGACCTGGCTGATGGACACGCAAGGCTGGCTGATGTCAGCAAGATGCTCATTAGTAAATGGGTGAGGAGCCATTCTGTGCAGTTCTGGGGTATGCTTTACCTTCTCTATGCTGAACAGAAGACCTGGCTCACCTCCTTCCTTGGAAATCTTAGCACTCTTTTCTCTGTTGCACAAAGTGACATGCTTAGACAAAGAGAAGAGTGAGATGCCACCAGGCTTGCTGCTGGGGAGAGGGTAAGTTTAACTAAGGCTGGCCAGTGGATAAGAATTTTCTTCATTGGGACAGAAATATCAGGTCTCAAACTCAAAAGTCTTTCTGCTAAAGAGAAAAGAGGGTGATATGATGAAATGAAGATATGATGAAGTGTTCCCATCAGCAGCATGGTGCAATTTTCCTGGAGCAAAGGAGGCTCAGGAAACACCTTTATGGCTCTCTATAATTACCTGAAAGGAGGTGGTAGCAAGGTGGGAGGCAGCCTCTTCTCACGTGCAAGTAGCAACACAAGAGGAAATGGCCTCAAGCTTGTGCCAAGGGAGGTTCAGATTGGACATCAGGAAGAATTTCTTCACTTAAAGGGTAGCTAAGCATTGGAACAGGCTGCCCAAGTAAGTGGTGGAGTCACCATCCCTGGAAATGTTCAAGAAATGACTGAATGTGGTACTTAGTGCCATGGTCTAGTAGACATGGTGGTGTTCAGTCAAAGGTTGGACTTGATCTTGGAGGTATCTTCCAACCTTAATGATTCTATGATTCTATAATTTTCAATTAGAAAATTAGTTACTTCCCAGTACTTTGCACACATCTGAGGAACAGACCTGAGATTCACTCTTGCTCCTGATTCTCCATGAGTTGGATTTGATTCATGCACCTGAATGTAACTGCTCCCAGTATATACAAGTCTCACTCTACTTCCAACAGGTTTTGGTTGTGCCATGTGGGATCTAGGAATGTGTTGATAACACTTCAAAGTACTTGTGAAAATGTCATAGTGAGCCATGTGCATGTGGAGCTCAGCCTAAGCTGTGGGGCTAATATGAGCATTGGCACAAAACTATGCGTGAGCAAGCAGTATGAGGGCTAAGGAGTAAATATGAACAGACAGCATAATGGCTGAGGAAGGATGGGATTTGAGTCTTCTGCTTTTCCTCTCCAGTCTTCAGATCACTCCTCTGCCTGCTGCTCCTCTTTCTCCTCTAGTCTCCTCCTATCTGTGCTATGTCCTCTAACTATGGATCATTGCTGTTTTGATTTTGCACAGCAAAAATCATTAATTCACACAGTACTACGGCTAACAGCACCACAGTTTTGCAAAAGATGCCGTGGTATCTAAGAAAACAAACCTACAAATATCACTGAATGATAAAGAGAACAGAAATCCACTTTTCCAGTGCAGGTAAGGGACTAAAATAATCTATACAGCCTAGAACATTTTGAATTGGGTCTTCTGAAAAGTTCCTGAGTCAGTCCAAAGAACGTGGTGGTGGTGGTAGTCTAAAGCTACCCCAGAACCTGTGCCACATCTAAGCAGAAAGCCCCAAAGGTGTAGCTCGGCTGCACTACAGCATCACACAAAACTCCCCACATCAAAGCTTGTGAGAGCCATTACATTCAGGAGGCCTCATCTTTGGGTCTGTAAGCACACCGAACACTTGAGTATGAATTGAGGTCTTTAGAAAGGTGGGAATTTCACATTACTGTCTATTTTAACAAGGCGTTTCCACACTAAACTTGTACTCCACCTGCATGTATCTTTTTTATCTTGACACTAACACAATTTATTCTGATCGATAGAAACTAATTTCTTCTTTTCTTCTTAGGTACTGTTATATGCTACCCTATGCCCTCCTTTATCCTCGCATTTGGAAAATAAATAATTCCTGTCGCAACTGGCCATACAACTATTGCTCAGGTTTCCCTGATACTTTTCCCTTGGGAAACAAGACGCCAGTGGTTGTTGCAAGACCATGTAACTAGATGGACTTCCTCATGCTGAAAAATACTCGAGATTTAAAAGAAGCTGTGCACATCTTCCTTCTGACATTCCTGTTTCTAACAGAAGGGATTAGATGGAGGGTGAAAGAACACAAATAAAGCGTTAGGGCCATAGCTGCTGGTCAGAACTGCTTCAGAGGAGATTCTCTAGACAGCCTCCTTCGGATAGATCCTGCTGGAGTGGAATCTGAAGACTGTAATGTATAAATACCATTCAGAAGTTAAAACAGTAGTGACAAACCCAGTTAGGTTTAAATCCAGATTTCCATTGCAAAACACCCTGCATGCCATCCCTGCTGACAGGCAATGCCAGGCATTGCTGTCAGCCACAGGCTACAAAAGGAAGAGGAAGAAAGTAAATGTATTGCAAGTTTAAGGCACAGACACATACTGCTAAAAACTGCTGTCTGCTATCCTTCCTCACCCCCAGTCTCTGCCCCAAGACATTGCTCTGATTTTGCAGTACAGAGAACTGGTCTGTGCACAGAAATCTACCCACAGACTAGAGCTCCATTCATCTCACCCCGTACTTGGCCCCTGCAGGTGTAGGTGTTAAACAAGCCCATTCTGTGAGGAGGAAGCAGCAGAGGGATTATTGTCAAACTCCATTTGTGATTCACAATAATCCACCAGCTCATTCTATAAAAACAAATGGAAACTGGGAGTGCTTTCAGGGCAGGAGAGCTGGGAGAAAGTGACAGTGTAAGAACTTCATTCTAGGTGGGTGGAATAGAAAGTCCAAAGTGCAACTGAGATGGTAAGGAGTTGAGTGACTGTATCATGTAAGAAGAAAAAGGAAGATCTGTGTAGAAATAGCCACAAGACAAAGAAGATGCAAAGGGAAAAGCTGAGAAAACTAAATGATAAGAAAATAATGTGAGATAAATGAGGATTTCAAGGTGGTTCGGGGAAGAAAACCTAAGTAATGAAAAGATGTCAGCAAATCCAACCACACTTAACCCAACCACAGGTTAGGAGTGCCCTCTCTAAAAGATGAAGCTAGATAAAAGGTATGTTTCCTTTTCTGGCCATTAGCATCTATGACTAGCAATAACTTGAGAACAAACCATTTTTGAGAACTTTGTCAGCTAGTCTCTCCACACCACAACTGCAGCCTCCCTGTCATGGCCAGAAAAATAACTGAACAAAATATGTATTCAAAACTTTGGATCTCTTCACCTCTTGGTAACAATCCAGCTTTGCCAAGGTCAGAAGTGAGAGGTAATGAACTTCTCCAGAACAAGTCTCCATGGTACATGAAAAAGAAATTCTACCAACGATCCCTGGTTGCACCCTTAATAAAAGAGGTGAAGGGGAGGAAGGTCTGACACCAAAAGATCAGGAGCATCCTAAATTCTCCCACTGCTTTCAGTATGAGTTGGTGCAATGAGCTGCCACACAGCTGTGGGAGGTGAGCCATGCACCTGTGCAAGGTATGCTAAGTAATGTGTTATATAGCAAGCCATGGCCTCTTTCTTTGTGTGAAGAAACACTTCCTCAAAATCATGGCTAAATCTGCTAAGAGGGGTTGGAGGAAACATATCCTACTCTGGCAGATCTTCTGCCTTTCTCACATGAGTAGAAATATGATTTCTCACACTCATACGACTCCATCCCTGCACTGGAACCTCTGGTGGAGGCACTCAACTCAGGCTTTAATTATGAAATGACAGTACTGATGGCTGGCTTTGCTTGAACCACCATGTGTCACCAAACTGATGGGAAATATGTAAAAAAGATACCCAGTTTAATTAGCCTGAATATTTTACAGTGATTATTTTCTACAAGAAAACCATGCCACATCTTGATTTGTCACCTGTCAGGGTGCTGTTCTTATCCACCATGATCTCTCCTTACTTCTTCATCTCATAAAAAAAAACAGTGCTGAAAATGACAGACAGATGCAAACAAGATTTTGGTAATTACAACCCTGTGGCTGGTGGTTGTTTGAACATCGTTTTCTTTCTTCCAATCAAACAAGTCCTTGGACTTCACAGCCCTAGAGCATCAGACAGGGGTGAAGCTGATTATATTATGACATTACAGTGCAGACTGGCAGATCAGACAAAGTGGATTTCACTCAGTAATTAAACTGCAGTATCTTTCGTCTAAAGTCCAGGACAGGATTAATCGAAAGGTAGCTCTTTATCATTGCGATTAGTGCTGGGATTTGAAGAGTGACTCCACAGATTTCTGATTTGATAGCTCGTCCTGGGTACCAGCTTATCAGAGACTGCACATCTGTCTCACTTGTAAAAACAGCATGAGGTCAAGATCTATTTACCAAGTCACACCATTTCCTTTATTTTATTTTTACTTGGAGGAAACTCAGATAGATTTAAATATTGCAGTGTCCTTTGGCCTTCTGTAGCACTACAAAGATTTCCATTTAAGACCTGCTAACATATAACTCTGCCCCCACCCTAAACTGCATTGTATCCATCTATTATCTGTAGTCTGTAGTCTACAGACTCACAATTTTCTCTGTACCTTTAAATTTATTCTTCAGGGTCCAAGAAAACCCACCTGATTGTCAGAAACTAAACAGTACAAATTTCACATACAATAGCTTTTTAGCTGCTCTAAAGTGGTCTACCAAAAGAAGTTTCAAGCTTTCAAGGCACTCCAAAGATCTACTGGATGAAAATAGAGTCTTAAGAATTCAGTTTTTTGTCAGCATTTTATAAAATCCCTAACATAAAGTGCCAGTTAATGCCTTTTTTTTTTTTCCCCGTAAGTTTCCAAAAAGCTTTCAATGCTCCTGCTTCTCCTCACAAGGCTAATAAACACAGAGCTGGGAAAACTTTCTCAGTACAGCCAGACAGTTTCCTTATGCTGCTGGCTGGGGAAGCAGCACTCCTGGCACCTGCCCTGATTTACTTACTAGAGGAAGGAAAATTTCTGCAAGTGGAAGTAAGGCAGGGAAAAACAATGGGTATCTCTTTTTATTTTCTACTGCAAGTAGTCATTCTGTTTAAGAAATGGAAAAATCAAGGTAAGACAAAGAAAAACACTACTTCTTCCTCCCATCACGAAAATACAGTTAGGAATTGACTTAAAATTCTGGAGATACTCTCTACCTAAAATCTCTTGCAGTCAATGCTGTTTTGAATTACACTTTATGGAGAATACCCTGGTAAGAATCCCAAGAGATTCTAAAAGTGTATAGGAGTGGTTTGGCATTTGCCTTTAGGAAGTCATATACTTTTTTAGGTTCCTTTCAACAAGTTTTCAAGCCATGGCAGTCACAAAAACTGATGTCTCACAGGCCACTATTACTAGATTCCAACTTTTTCCCAACAAAGGCTGATAAAAAAAAGAAATGTATTTGTGAAAACATCAATATAAATTTTATTTGTAGCTGAATGAGGTTTTTGAAAGAAAAATACTTTTACTGAAAATTGAAAGATTATTTTTTGTGGAAAGAAGATGAAAATCAAAAGTATTCTATCTGGAGTCAATTCTTCAAAATTTTTAGTCCTCAAAAAAAAAAAAAAAAAAAAAAAAAAAGTCACAATTTACACTGTTCTGTTTCATCCACAGAATAGTCCTGTGCCCACCACATTCTATACAATTCAGAATTACTTGGCCCATCTGTACAAAAGGATAATTGCCACAATGTCCTTTGATATTTTTTGCCTATAGCAATTTTTCTTCGCATTTGTATGAATCTCTGATGTAGATTAGGAAGATCTAAAGCAGGGGCAATCTCTTAATTTCTACCCAAACATTTATTAGAGACAGACCCTAATTCTGTTTGGGGACTGGGTAGTACTACAATCCAAACAACAAACTAAACAGTTCCCTAGGCAAACAAAGTATTTTATTTGCAGTTTTATTTTTATTGTTATTTTTGTGATGGAATTTACAGAGAAAAAAAGCCAAATTATTCATAACCATTCATTTTAAGTCTTGAAAGCTATTTCACAGCTCTTGGAGTCACAGAAGACCCTCAGTATCATGCAGTCTGATTCCCACACAATAAAGAACTTACAATTCCACACAGCAATTCCCATAGCAATTCTAATGACTAGTGTGTATGGTCACATAACATTTACTAACAGTGATGATCCTAATTTAAGGAATTAAACCAGCAGAATATCAAAAAATACCTTAGAAATTTGTTTTATTAGGTACTTTCTCTGCCCAAACACCTACAAGTGGGGAGAGCAGAGGAAATCTGGCCAAGCAACCAGGCACAGGCAGAGAAACATCTCACAGATGAATGACAAACAGTGCATTTCTTGGTCAGCTAATAAAGGCACAGGTAAGTAATACCAGACAGAACAGTCTCAGTAATCTTTGTTTAAATGGCTAGCTAAATATGCAATAAATGCTCACTGCTATACTTGTTCTTTGAAGAGGTATGAAGGTGTGAATTTTATTCCTAGTCCTGCTGCTGATACTGTAGATACAGATTCAACTTGCATAGGGATTTCAAAGCTAGTATTCAGACCACTAAGCTATTCCTCAGACCAAGCTAAAAACAAAATGCAAATAAATTACTGTGGATCCTGAGCTCATGCTGTTTCCCTTCTGCCTTTCAGAATTTTCCCTAGTTTTCCTCTGAAAATTCTAAAGTTTTAAAAATATTATTAAACAATCAAATAAGCACCAGCCTTTATATTTATATTTTTTCATTTCTGAGTCTTTGTATTATGCTTTGATCATAAATTCAGTATCTTCCCTCCAATCACAAGGACTAGAAACTTATTTTATAAACAAAAAATAAAGAACTTGACATTATCTGTTTACTTCAAGAGTACAATCTTTAAGAAAAACATCAGCTATTATGACACTTTCAGTAAAACTGCAACCACTGCCAGCAAAGTGAAACATTAATCTAGGTGTGCACATCCTTCTGGTTTTCACATCATGTGTAAACACTGAAATTCCACAAAAAGAGCCTTGTAGTTGTGCCTTGCTCTGGAGAAAAGCTGGAGAGCATAACACATCCATGACTTCACAAAGTGGTCAATCAGCAAGTGCTACTCTTCTATGCCAAATCCTGGCTTTGGTAACAGAGTGGTACATTTCATATTAACATAAACCAGGGTAAGATTTGTCCCAGTGTAAACATAGCCAGAATTAATGTTATGTTTTACAGGGTTCCTAAACAACTACAAATTTCATCCACCTGGAAAAGGGAGAAATACATGTCTTGCAGCACAATGTGGCTTTTTTTGAAATGAAATCACAGCTGAAAGCTTGGATAAGACTAGTCAGGAGAGGAAGAGAAATTCCCAGCCATGAACACCAAAAGTGACTGCATTTTTTTCCCCCAAACTCTAAAGATGCTGCCAGCATCCAGTTCCTAGGCCATATGTTAGTAAAATGAACCAAATCAACCCATAATCCTAATCAGGAGGTTACCATGAGGGCTGAAACTGTGAGGCACTCAGTAAGGATCAGTTTTTCTCAATTAAAGAAATAACCATAACTACTTTCAGTCGAGTCACTCACATTCATAATGTATCAGGCCTCAAAAGATATTTAACATCATATATTAAGTATATCAAGCAGTCATTCCATTAATAACACTTTGCACTTCTATTCTGCTTTACTATGCTAGTAGACCAAAGCACTTTGTGATCATGAATTAATCAAGGCTACCACCACCTGTGCACTGGAAATAGTTGGCTGGCATCCACTTAATGACCCTGGATGATATCTGGAGATGTGATCCTCATTTTTCTATCTCCCAAACCAAGCTTTAACCAGAAAACAAAACACCAAGTACAAACACCAAGTAACGATGGTTTCCCCAAATTCACCAAGTACTTAGCACAATCAAAAGAAATCTCTCAGAGTAAGCAGAGATCATAAACTTTGCCTTTACCAAGGTAGAGCATATGAAAAACAGAACTATCAAAGAAAGAAAATGCACAGCTTGCAGCTTCCTAAATTAACATCAAGTTTGCCAGGATAACAGTTTCTTATTCCACTCATGATCATTCAGCAGGTTTACATTCCCTCTCTCCTGTGCTATGCTTACAGGCAACACATGAGACTACCCATTGTGGAAGACTAAAAAAAATTGGAGAATAAAATAAATAAAATGACCTTGCTAATTTCTAAGTTTGGTTTTAGGATGGGGTTTCATGAAACTAAACCCATCAGTGATGGTGATCAACAAAATATAGGTTTCTGCAAAAGGTTTAAGCAGGACTGGCCATATTGAAAAACTGCTCAGATTTCACCACCAAATAAATTTATGACTTCAAGTCCCTCTAAATAGAGCTCATAATCCTGAAATACTTTGCTGACTTTTGATTTGGTTTCGACTTAAGTAAAGAAACTGAAGTCAATGGGAACTTTTCTAGAATAAGGTCTCAGAAAAGAGTTTGCAAAAGATATTACCCTTATTTTTCCAGTAAAAAAATAGATGCAGAAAAATATCTGTGCCTGAAGTGGAAGAAAAAGGTTCAAATTTCACAATGTTGCTTTTAATAAGGATTATGTCTTCAAAAAGAAGACCCAGCAGATCAGACTGATCATATCTGCTTAGTTGATATATAACCTCAGAAAAAATAATGCCCACAGACTAGGACAAGATCAACTCACGCTATACACTATCTAGATTTTTAATCCAACTGTTTAAAACATATGCTATCCACCCTGAGTAACTTCAGATGATGCATATTTTTCCTTTGTACTTCAAATTTTACCAAACTGCAGATATTTAATACTTCCCTCTCGTATCCTGCACAGATTTCATTAATATGGATGTAAATTGCTTTTCACTTTTGTTTGATATGCCTTGCAATTAATACAGAGGTTAAACAAAACAGTTCCACTTCCAGGAAACTTTTCTACGACCAGTAGGCATAAACTCATGACAATCTGGGAAGTCAAGTCATATTCATGACACTCAGCACATGTGCTGAGGGATCTTTTATACTGTCAGGTACAAACTGTAGGCTAATTATTCTTAAGTGCCCATCACACCCTCAGTACATGGTACAAGTAGAAAGAGCATTTAAAGGTAAAAATTTTGGCCTATGGGTTCACCTAAATTGCCAGAGGGTAACTGATGTTATCAAATCAGTGCTTAATGAAATCAAGTATTCTTTATATTATACACCATTTTAACAGAGTCCAACATTTCATCTAATAACTGCTTTAAAAGGATTTGTCCTAAAACACTCTATGGTAGGATTATCATCAATAAATCATACCCTAGATGTGGTTTCAAGTATGTAGAGTTTGGGGCTCAGGGCTCAATGCATTTGCTTAAACATAGCTTTCAAATGCCATCAGAAAAGCACTTTGGTTTAATCACATCTGGACATAGCTAGCAGATAGGATTTAGCACTTCTGAGATAAATGTCTTTTGGGAAAAGCAGCTGAAGGCCAGGTGGTGTATCCTACAGCATCTCACATGGTAACAAACACCCACACTCATGCCTTTATTGTGCACCCAGTGCATGGCTACTTTTCCATCTATTCACTGTTTTCAGAACTTCTTATCCTCAGCAAAAATGTAAAAAAGTCAGATTGCTTCTGTCTCTGGCTTAAACATAAAAAAAGACATTAATGAAAAACTCTTCTCACAAAACTTCATGTTATGTCCTCCAAGTCATAGTTGCGAAAATTAATACTCTGTCTCTACAAATTAAACTGGCTGCAACCTATGCAAAATTTCCTCTCAACAAGGGAAAATTTGGAATTGTAATAAAGGACATCCCTTTTAAGATATATAAATACACTGAGGCGAATCCTGACAGGAATTCACAAAGTCCTGACTGAGCAAATTGTGTTGGACTGCATTTCCCCTGACTCTTGAATTTTCCTTTCAAGATTACGTGATTGAATTTTCCAGACTAGATCCAGAGTCTACACTAGTCTCTTTCACCAGCCAACAGATTTAACCCACTAATTTCAAATGTTTGCCCAAATGCTGTAGGAAGAAGGTATTATTTGCCCTAGTTCTTACCTTCCTTCTTCACACACTCTGAAAGCTACCAAGAAGACAAGCTGACATGAAGAGGTTTCTCTTGAAAACCAGAAATATCTCCCTGTAAAGCTCACACAATGCATTGTCAAATTTCAAAATATGAATTTAAAAACACAGAGACTTATCCATATTTATTCAAGATCTCAGAGTTGGTAAATATGATTAGACAGGGATTTGAAGATAAATAATATCATCTGCTGTCTCATCTTCACTATTTTAAAATAAGAAGCCCAACATCGGTAGAAGCATTCAAACTGCAGCCTATATTCTTATGACTCTACAGCTTCTTTTTATTTCACCCACGCTCGCTTTTTTTGCTGGCAGTGGTGGCTCTTTTCCATGGCTGTATTTTCCCCAGTATGGCCATTAAGAACAAGACTTTTGGCTTAGAGCACTGAAGCACTCAGCAGGGCAATGGGCACCCACAGAGGAGACATGGGTTTGGATTGGAAGCAGCCTCGGGGACCTCGGTCAGTGGAGCACAGATATCCTATAACCACACACTTATTGAAATGGGAGACTCCTCAAGCAGAGGGCTCCTGTTGAATTCTTGAGTGTTTTTCTTTCAGGGGCATTATACTGTGTCTGAATTCAACAAGAAATCAAATTAGGACTCCTGGGTTCCATTTCTGGCCTGCCACTTACCCATGATAAGATATTGGGCAAATCATTTAGCATAAATAAGCTTCAATTTACAGAGCTGAAATACTGCACATGGGTGCAGTAAGGCTGATGAAAAGTACCATAATCGTATTATGAAAGTCCTTTCTCCCAGATCTTTAAAATTCCTTATCAAAGGTTGTCTTAACCTGCCTTGAATCTCCTTTTCAAAGGAAAAAAAAAATTTGACTTTCTAAAGATTTCCTTGCAGACATTAGCACAAGACTTTAGAATAAGGCTACATATGGTGCAAGTAGACAAAAACAATTTAAGAAATCATTGCCTTTAATTTCCAACATAGAGTAGCATAATACGCTAACATCTCTTTACATGTTTTTTTCTGACTTTAGCTTATAGTTCTGGGTATGTGACAAAGGGCAGCTGTCTCCCTCTCTTGTCATCTCAGTCTTGTCCCAGGAGCTGTTCCCTTCCACTTGGTTTGGTCTGTACTTGAGCCCTCCCAAGCAAGTATTGGTATGTGTGCCTTTTCCAAACCAAGGAAATTAACTTAAACTCAGTCTTTTAATGCACAAATTAATGTTCATCAAAACCTTGGGGATCAGATACAGCAGATTAGAAGTACTAAGGGGAGTCAGGCTACATCAATTAACATTTAAGACCAATCATTTAATATACAGCCAAATTCAGGAATAGTGTAAGGTACTCATGCTGAGACACATCCACTCAGTGCTACTCTTTACACATTATGTACATGGGAACTGAAAAGAGCTCATAAAATGTAAATACAAACCATTTAGGGCCAAATATGTAGCTGCATCATTACAATTCTGTACCCAGAGAAGTCCATCTTCTCATAACCTACAAACCTGCACAGGGTTGTACACACAGAAACAGAAAACTGAAAACTAACTTCTTTAGGGCAACTCCCTCATTTTAGTTACCAAGCTTTTGACAACATGCATAGAAGAATTTCAGATAACTTTTGAACTGTTTACAGACTTCATCCAGACTTTATGACCTATGAACAGAAGTGATCCCTTATAAGAGGAAGTATTTCACATGCCTTTCTTTGTGACAGGCTAAATACAACCTCTAAGTGCCTAATATTCTTCAGCTGACTGCAAAGGGAGCCCAAATGAGAATGGAGGTACCTGCACCACAGGTTAGCCAAATGCCAGCGAGAAGATCCTTTGACCCTGGCTTTCAGAAGCTCTGAGCACTTCTGGAATTTCATGAAATCCATAGAACCTACAAGTGCTTAGCTCTTATGTGAACCAAAGATGCATAAAAAGAAGCCTTCCAGAATTAACACACAATAATTGGGAGACCATGTTGTGAATTCATTAACAGTTTGTTAATTCAAAACATTAACATCATAAACACAGGGTAGGAGCCTTACAGCTCCTGCAGGTTTTTTTTTTTTTTTTTTTAAGGTGATGTCATCTCCCCAGATACAAATAATACAATGCTCAGACTGGCCATGAGGAAGTCTAATATAAAATACCCTTCTACAGACAGCATGACTTCAGCCACTATGGACTTCTACCAGGAAGACTTCCTGATTAGCTATTCTGCTGTGATAGCACACTCTGTACCTGCTCTAGGGCAAGAGCATTCTTCAGCAAACAGGATTGTCACCAAGGAGCTTCCTTCAGCGTTTGTGAAAATTTTGCAATTGTCTCTTTTTCTCTTCACCAGTGTACTTTTTCTTCCTTTCCTCTTCAGTTAAAAAAGAAATCTAATCTTCACAGATGGAAACTTAAGTATTGCCAGGATGGTCAATATACCCAACAGCCATTCAAACTGGTCTGATAAATGAAAGCATTTAAATAGTTGCAACCAAAATAAGCGACAGAAGGTGGGAAAAGAAATGCATAATTAAGCCAGCTACTGGGGTACTGTTTATGTTTTATCCTTTGGAGCATTACAAAGTACAGAACACAAACTATTACTAGAATTTTTGTATACCTTAATATATGCATATTAAATCACAGGTATGTGTGATACACAGAATTTAGCAAGAGCATAAATTACCTTAGCTTCTCCAAATGATGTGCCAGGGCTGTCAATTGGTCATTTAAACCCACTGCCAGGAAGATTGTTCAGTAATATAAAACGGCCAAACCAAATCATGACACCACACAATCACTTTATGTGATACTTCTGTGTTTTCAGGCAGCACATGTTGGAAATACCAGAGATGAGGTAAACAAGATTACACAAATTAACAGAATCATCCTTCTCTTTTACATGTCACCCCGACCTCTAAGGGTCAAACTAGCAAAGAAAACACAAAGTAATAGTAGAGGGAAGGTCTTCACTGCTGTCCTTTCTTTCCCCTTCACTAAATGACTTTTCAGGGACTTTACTGCATGTTAAGCATCTTTTTTGCATTGCTTAATATTGTTATTAATAATTCATATTTTTGTCTTTCTCCTCTCACTCTGACAACTTTTATTTTTAATCAATGGGCATGTGTCAAATTGCTTTGTTATTTATTTATAATGTAAGCTGACAAAAGAATGGGATATGTGGTATAAAGATGAGACAGTGTTTCTTTCCTACAGCTGATATCCTCAGTAATAACTATGTGTCTTGTTCTAATCAGTAGGGTCCAAAAAACTAATTTTGTCACAAATAATGGAGGACATATTTAGTATATTTGTACAGCTGGATGTCTCTCCTCTGTCCCCACAGTCATGCACTGACATAAAAGTTGAAAATGTAGGTTTATTTGTATGCATGCACATTGTCTTTGAGGAAGAAAAGGAGTGCACAAAGGTGTTAATAAAAATGTGCCAAATACTGATGTGCTTATTCAGACAAATGATCAATGCTCTTTGTCCCCTAATGTATCAACAATTCTCACAAGTTATTTATGTCAGAAACTTTCCTACTCTTTTCAGCTCACAAAACCTAAATAGAATCACTAACTCACACAAGACAGAGAGGAATTCAGTGGCACAATGCCTGCTTCAGCCCCCCTTGCCACATAACACATGGGAAACCCCTCACGGCAGAATGCATGGGGAAATGCATCACCAGGCACCTTCCCTCATAAAGCTGGGAAAACAATTAAATGCTTCCTCACTGAACATGTGAGAAGCAAGCTGTTGATTACAATTGGCTCCTACGTTACACACTTAGAATTTGACTCTTACAGCCCTTTCATGCACACATATTTTACCTCAGCTGCTACTAGAGAACTCATTTAGCTTCTCTCTGGATTTATTTTTGTCGAATGGTAAAAATGTCTCTTAGCTCCAGCTGAATGGAATTCACTGTGATGACTGCCTTGGTGTGTCCCGAGGCAGGAGGCAGCCCTGTCTGGACTGTGGGAACTGTTTGGTGGAACTTGGGATTGTATTCCGCAGCAATGTTTGCCTGCTAGAAGGATACTGCCATACAGGGTGTAATAAAGCACAAAGCCATTGTGTGTGGGGGGGGGGGGGGGAAGGGATTAGACACTTTTTTTTTTTAAATATAAAAGGGCTACCATGCCATGTGATTTCTAATTCAAAGGAGGGTGTAGACTGAGGTTGTCTACTTGAGAATCCTTCTTCCTGAAAAGCTCCTACTTCCCATTTTTCTATAGTCACCACCATGTGTTGTGAGTGGGAGTGTGTTTGAACTTTTTATTTCAATGCCTGCTGAGACTGTTGGTGCAATAAAGTGACATCCCTTTACATCCTGTTCCAAGCACAATGTAAGATCAGCAGAGTTACCTGGTGTAGCTCTGAAAGCCAGCCAAGCAAGAGGACATCAAAAATCTCAAAGCAACCATATAGGCTGGCCAGTGAATTTGAGGAGGCACATCAAAGAAAGCAAGGTAGAGGATGAGGCTGTTAGAGAATTATGCCATTAGAACAATGGCTTGGAAGGAGGAAGAATTTACTTAGATTTTCAGAATAAATTGTCATAGTCCACACATACACATTTGCTTTTATTTTCAAGTTCTCTGGTATTTCATTCTATTTTAATTTATCCACTATAGAAGGGAGAATAAAAACAGAGGCATTTTCTTTGATGTTATCCTAGCCTTAATACTTTCTTTCAATGCCTCCTTCACCATACACATCATGCTGAGAATAAGCATGGCATTCAAAGTGAGGATTGTCCCTCCTGATTTACAGCTCAGGGACAAAGAATACAAATGTCTATTTCTTATTCTTAAAGACCAGTTGGTAACCAGATCTACTCATCTTATGCCTTCTTTTTATACAGTTATTAGAGAATCCAGACTCCAGTGTGGTCATAATGGAAGTCGTCAGTTCACATATTTGTCATGAACACCACCAGTGAATTTCCCTTCTCTACCACCTAATGAACCATTCAGATTTTGAGTGCCAGAGGAAACAACAGCCATTTAACACACAATGAAGAACAGAAATACAGTAAAATCAGGATAAATCTCAGTTATCATAACTAACTCCACTGCATAATCAGGACTCAGGCACATATGGCAACAGCACAACACAAGAACTGAAGAATGCTGTCCTGGAGAGTTGCCCTTATCCAGGGAGAGCAACTGAGCAGGCCAAAACTTGTTACACTGCTGGGTAATTAGTCTGCGATTTCTGATCTCAGAGGTCAAGTGCTCCCCTCATCAACCTTCCTCTCCCAGAAGAACCTCATAGAATTAGCTTTTATTTCTTTTTGTTACCAGTTAGGAATTGCATAAGCAAGTAGAAAGAGAAGAGTGTTCTTGTCTAGTATTCCCAACAACTTTGTGGACTTTAAAAGGCCAGAGGAAAATCCTCCGGGTGTGCAGATGAGGTGGGCTGCAAGACCATTAAAACCCAAGCAGTTTTTAAATAAGGCTAGTGTGCTGGAAAGCATCAGCTCTCACTGGGTATGAAATAATGCCCATTTCTGTTCACTGACTTTTTGTATCTTATTCAGGAACACAAAAGCAAAGGTGTGTATCAGTTATTCAGTTGTTGTTAGGGTTTTTTATTACTAGTTCAGGGTTTTTTTTCATATGAACCTGGCTTTATTTAGGGGTGAGATTTTCACAATGTGGAGTACTGGTCTGTTTCATCTAAAGTGCACATTAAACCACTCATTGACTTCTATAAATATAAAGTAATTCCTGACTCTTGAGAAGCTTACCCTAAAAAAAAAAAAAAAAAAAGCAAAACCAGCCAAACAAAATAATAATTGAGCGTCAGTATGTATCCAATGCTTATGGGTGGTTGTCTTTTCTCACCATAAATTTTTCATTTCCTACTAGCTGAATCTTTTACTTTTTCCTTGATTCATACTATGCTTGAGTAACAGATGTAGTTACAAACTGAACTGGTAAGTCAAAATGTCTAAGAGGAGAAAGAGATTGCCACAGTTATTATTGTCACCTATTCAATACATACTGGTACACACATATTCATATGATTACAATCTGCCAGTAACATGTAGTGAATGAAGCTTAAACTGTTGCTTCATGTGTATTCAGCCTAAAATCAACTAGAGATTAAAAAAAAAAGGGAGGCTTGTTATGGTAAAGAAGGGAGACTACATAGGATTACTGATTGAATGACTTGGATCTTGGGATGACACGAGTCAAAACAATTGGATCATCTGAGGCTACACAGAGGCTGAAAGCAAAAAAATCAGCTTGAAGTTTATGGACATGTGTGTGCTTCCAAGGAGTGTGGATCTTCTGATTCTGAGAGGAAAAGGTTGGGGCATCTGGTTTTTTTCTTCCTCAATTGCCACTTTATTTGCTGTGTGGCCTGCTACATTTCTGTGTCTCAATTTCCAAATCCTTAAACAGAAATTGTTAATTTCTACACAAACAGCAACACCTTGAGATGGTTGGGTGCATTCTGCCAAAGTTCTTTTGCTATTGACTGAAGAGACTGGTGGTTTTCATGTAAAAAGTAATGGCACTACTGCTGTCATGAAACCAAAGGAAGTTTATCTTCTCAAAGTATTTACTTCTGCTCTACAAGCCTGCCTTATGCAGTATGTACATTTTGAAATTAAGTATACTAAGAGATAAGTATCCTGATTGTATTTACACCATGAGACAAATTTAATTGTGCCTTATACACTGAGTAGATGCTTTGACCTTCAAGAGATGCCAATCAAGACAGAATTTGTCTCAGAACCTTTCTCTGCCAAAGTTTTCCACAATCTTGCTCATGTGTTTTACAGTAATACTTTCTTTTTTCCCTGTTCATTAACTATTAAAATAAAATATTCACATGACAGATTTTTGCCTCAGTTTTCCCAGAGCAATCATATTTCCTCACCCAAG
The DNA here is from genome assembly GCF_024509145.1 of Vidua macroura. Lineage (NCBI taxonomy): Eukaryota > Metazoa > Chordata > Aves > Passeriformes > Viduidae > Vidua > Vidua macroura. Next base: position 68,600,109 of record NC_071572.1, read on the forward strand.
AGGATGTCAGGAAGCTTCATTAATTGTTTCTGAAACATTTACAACTTTTCATAGAAAAGGTAAAGCATCTGTCTCCTAAAGGAGAAAAATAATTTCCAAATGGATGAAGTATCGCAGCTACCCTCTGAAGCACACGTATTTTAATTCTTCACTCAGAGATAAAGAATTCAAGATATTACAATCAGTTTGTCAAGTACATGTGTATTATCTGAAGACCAGAGCTTGTGTCTTTTTCCCTCCAATTCCTCTTTAATATCAAAATGGAGTTTCTTTGTTGAAGTAGCTCTGCAGGTGGTGACAGGCAAGAGGTTATGTGAATTAAGCCAATCATCCCACAACTAACAGCACCAGTGAGGCTTGGTTTCCTTTAGATTTGGGTTCTCTTCCTCTGTGATGTTCTGGTCATGATATCCCTAGTCTTCCCAGTTATGACTGCCCTCTCCCACTTCTTCCTCCCATGCTCTTTCACTCTTCACCTTGGCCAACACTCACAGCTCCTCCAGCTCCTCTTCCACACTGAAGGGCCAGCACCCGGCAGGGGCTCAGGAGAAAGCACCAGACCCATCTGGGAAAAGTGACTGGCCCAGCTGGAAGGACCACCCTCACACTGGGCTCTGGAGTGCACACTGCAGCCTCTCTTGAAGGCAGGAGTAATTTCTGCCTCTGCCTCATTTCTGGTTTTAAAAACAAGGGCAGGAATTGGGCATTTCTGCCAAACTTGGTTAAAATGAGACAGTTTGAAGCTAACAAAGAAGGAGGAGGGTGGTCTCCTAGAAATGAGGCATCTTCTTTTATCAGTAACTTAGGAGTGCAGACACCCCTGTCACTTTTACTTGTATTTTTCTGGATTCATGGATTGGTAAAACAAGTTTTTTCAGGCCACAATGGATATTTTCAAGGCCACCCATGAGAAATACAAAGCCCACTTAAAGTACAAAGAAATTTCCAGCTGGCAGCAGCTTGCTTGAGCTCATCTTACATCAGTTTTTTTAGAATTTCTTTTAAAAGCTGAATTAGAAAAATAGAAACTAAAAATGAAAACTTTGTACAATTTCTAAATCTAATGTAAAAACATAAGCAGTTGATGCAAATACAGAAACACACTAAAGAAAGAAAAACAAAAATAAAAACACTTGAACTTAAAACGTATCACCAGGGATACACCACCAGAGATGCCTACCGCATACTTAAAGACTGTATTGTCCCTTTTAGAGGATAAATTTACTTTCTTTCTACACATTAGAACTGTAGAAGTATTTTAACACTAGGTGAAACTAATAAAAAAATGATAAGTTGGGAATAAGCTCCACAGGTATGAACTGAAATAGTTCTCTGCTGTCAACTAGAAAAATGGGGATTGAAGATGGAAGAGATTAGGGATATCTCAGGATTAAGGAAAGAAAAAAAAACATGTCAGAAAGCTATGCCTTCAGGACAGGAAGCCACTGGGAGTTTGTGGAGGATATTGAGCCACTGTTTGCTGAGAACTTGAATTAATGTACTAAGCCTCTGTAATGATCAACTCCAGTGAATATATCCAGCCTGAGATCCACTGAAGGAATGATTAGCACTGAGTTACAGATCTGAAAGCAAGAGAGCATCACACAAATATTACTCTGCCTTCATGCATAACACAGGTCCTAAAGTCCAGCCTTCTACATGCAAACCAAATGAGCCCCATGGGAAATAAAGATCCACTGGGTTTCACTCGGTCACATTGAGATCCCCTCATCCTACCACAGCCCTGGAGACCCCCAGTGCAGCACTGCACCACCTGTGCAGGATCCCTGGTGCCTCTGGGCTGGGGAGGAGCCATGGCTCTGCACAACAGGACAGCTGTGTTGCCCTAATGTCCCCACATTCCAAGTCCTTGCAGTCCACTGCTGCAATGGGGCTGGTCCCATGCAGACTCCTTGGCTAACCTGGCTCATGACCTAAAGAATGAATATTCTCCTGACCCCTGCGCAATGTGACCCTGATGCACAGCTGTCATGTGCTGGGCCTGAAAGCAAACAGCACATTTGGGGAGCCTTGGATTTATTTCAAAATAGATGAAGTCCTTTTCCAAAAGAAACAGGAACATTAAAGTCTTTGTAATGGAAACAGTGAGACATGGGTTTCAGACTGATCAAGCCGAAGCAATCTTCAAGGCAATCCTTTGTCACAAACAAGCAATATTTTCACTCCACACCCCACGGCAGACCCCTGTGATATATTTTATTTCCTTTGCAAGTGGCATCAAATCATTTTCCAAAGTCAAATACATCTACCTTCCTTGCTTCTCTCTCTTGGGACTCTTTGAAGGAGAAGGAAAACATCAAGACTAGACTGTGTTGTGGGATTAAACATGTCAGGAGAGAAACAAGAGAAAACAATTACAGGCATGATACATAATACAAAATAAATTGGGAAAAGTGTGGGAGAAAGCACAGCCAAATAATCTGAGCTATAGCTGCATAGAGCATAAATTCCCCCTATGATTTGCCCACTCACCATCACTTGCCTTAGGATTCTGCTGTACTTTGCTTCCCTACTGTCTATCATTCACACACATAAAACCAGTGCTGCTTTGAGATACTCTGCTTGATCATAAAAAGCCTTCCTACCCCCAACATCTGTCCTCCTGCCAGCACATAAATCCCAGGCAGATCTGCCACGCAGTATCACCTTTCCACAAGACTTAAGCTTCTGTACTTCTGCACCTTTTATATATCTCGCTACTAACATAGTTTTCTGAGGACTGACTCACACTGCATCTTCCTTTATTTCTAAAAAGACAGGGTAATCTGCCCTTTGTAGAAGCATCCATTTTGTCTGATTTCTATTCTTCTTGGAATTTCATGATGTCACATCAATTCTGCATCACAGGAGAGTAGGTGAACTGGAATGAGGGGGAATATCATCATGGAAAGAACAAATGCCTTCACAAAAGGACACCATCACTGCCTTATATTTATTTACATTTCAGATGTCATCGGAGTTTTGAATGGCTGCTGTCATCCTATCTCTGACACCTCCCTATGTGGAGATATTTGTGGCATTTCTCTGCTTTTCCTGCATAATTTATACAATATGCTAAGTACAATCCTAAATGTATCCATTCTTTTGCTCCCTTTCAAAACTCCTGCCCCAATAATCCAAAACCTCCATCCCTGACCACCTTTCACATCCAAGGTTAAAGAAGCTCTCTGGAACTTCTGTTTGTTTGCATTTTCTACATCTGCAGAGGGAAGGGATTGTATCACCTAAGTGATCCCTTAAACATGCAGAGAAGAAGTAACACCTTTATAATGAAAAGGTGAGCCTTTTAGGGAGAGAGGTCTTGTCCCAGTAGTGATGTACAAAGAAATGCTAAAGCCTCATTACTACTCACAGCTGTAGGGAGAGCTCATTCAACTCAGCTGATAATTACGTGGAACAGAAAGACCAGGACAACTAAGGCAATTTGTCTGAAAACAGGAGCAGGAAAGCAATCTTTCCTCTAAGAGTATCACAGATATTCACAGTTGGCTACAGTATTCTTACAACTTAATTCTCCAGCAAGACCCCATCTTTTAAACAAAAGCAGAAAAACATATCCCTATAACCTTCATTTCTCCCAGCCCCTCAAAAAGTTTTCCATCCTATTCATCTCTTCATTTTAACTTTTCAAAATGTGTTTTAGCTCTTATGACTTGTTTTTCCAATTTTTATAAACTTTGCTCCAACCTGATGACTAATGGAAAAATGTTTTTACGGAAAAATTGAGAGCATGATGCACCAGATTCCATAACTCCCAGAAAAACTTTTACGTAAGATTATTGATTTATATTACTTTCTTATTCCTGTATTTATTAATTTTAGAATGTGATTATGGTTATAGATCTGTTTTCTAATTGGACTAAACACACTGAAACACTTTCCTTATAATCCAGATTTTAAAGACGTTAATATTTAATGCTTGGACAAACAGAGCCATGCTCATTATATGCCCTTTCCTTGTTTCTTGCTACTAGCTAAAATTCTGATTAGGTATCCTCCTGATTTCCTTTTCCTTTATTTTGCCCTGAAATAGAAGACCAGTACTCCAGTACTCAAATTAGAAGGCAAGAAGCTGGTGTCTTCGTTTTTTTCTGCCTCTAACAATGCAAAAAAACATTATTTTGTTGACTGGTATAAGTTACTTGCTTCTGCAAGGATAACTCTTCAGACCTCTAGACACCACTTCATAGTCCTCTGCTATGCCAAGACCAAATGTGCTTAAGAGCACCCACAGCAATGAAGGGCTCCCAGCATGGATTCAGTAAGCACACCCCAGGGATTTTTCAGCTGGATCACAAAGCTTAAGATCACAAAATCAGGGCCTAATGATGTTATTAATAATGAAGCATTGATATTCTCATTTTCATTCTGAATTAGGATTTATGGTAGTGTAAGCAAAATCCAGTATAAATTACATCTGAAGTTATCAATAGCTGCAGAAGAAGTGAAAAAGTGCAGACATAGCTCCTTCACTGCTGGAAGGCTGACTAGATATTTTGTCTACTCCATATTAAATGTGTAAGATAGCACAGATGTGACTAGAAACAGGTAATGGTGATGATATGATTTTTCTTTCTTTGTTAATGATCTACATGTGTTGTTTTGTTTGAGGTATTCAACAATTTACTTTCTGTATTTCAGAAACATGCACTGAGTTGACTCAGTATCTAGCATTTCAACACTGGTATACACTTTTCTTTCCTTAACCTTTCCCATACAGGGTTCACAATGATCTGTAGAAGGAGACATTAGTTATTCCTCTGCTACTGTCCTGCTTTTGTGTGGGAAACAGGTATGAAAAGAGTTTTGCAAATGGCTCAGTTCATCAATGGCCATGATGGAATTCTGCTTTAGCTGTGAAGCTTGCCTCATTCTTCATAAGGGATGGCTACTTCCAGCATACATACACTGTGTCTGTTTAACCTACCATAAACGCAATTAAAAATATATATGTATTTGGACTCTAATGTCCATCTTTTTGCTGTTTTTCCTGCTTTTTTTCTAGTTTGTCTGGGAAACAGGATTTTTTTGCTTTGCAGAGTCTGAAAAGGGAGCTGCACCTGTTAGTTCTGTGATACCTTAGGGCTCTCTAGTCAACCATCTGCTTTTCAAAATCTATTTGTTCTCTCTTGGGCAACCAAGAAGGCATAAAATATGTTTTATCACCTCAATGCTGAAAGTGATCCTTTACACTAGAAAAATATAGCATGCCAGGTAGAATTTTAACTAAGGAAAAAAGAAGAAAATTTCTGGTGGAAGGCAGGGAGAGGCAAAAAGAGGAGGCAAAAGATGAGAGAAGGGGGTGAACTGAGAGGAGACAAGCAGGAGTAAAACTCACTTGCTTCCAGCAAAAGTCAACTTGATATGCCCTACTGTGACCCAGGGACTTTGTATTACATATTTCTATAACATGCCTCTATATATCTGCAGAAATAAAAAGATAAGATTTGACAATCTAAATGGAAAAAAGCTTTTTTTTACAGACACTTTTAAGCGACTGCTGGTCTGGACTTAGGGCTTGAAACACATGTTTCAAAGGAATGAAGTATCTTAGTACCACCCAAGGAACAGTCCTGCGCTTTGCATGCTTTTTCCAGTAAGAGTAGACCAATGACTGATTCATACCTCCATTATATCACAATTGTGCTTTTATTTGGCACCCTCTCATCTCTTGCAAGTCACTTGCAGATGGTCTAGAAGCCACGGAACAAGCTGTACTTCCTTTCTATGTCAGCCATCTCTATCTTATGGAATCCTTCCAGTTTGCTGCACACAAGGTACAAGGATACTTCTCCATAGATACCTCTCTTGACTTCAAAACCCCTCTCTTTCTATAGGATTCTGTAGCTATCTTTTCTATTATCAGAAATAAAGAAATAATTTGCACTGCTTCCATCTCCCATAGCTCGTTAAGTCCACAGAAGCCAACACAGGAAAGGAAATGGAGGGATTTAGTGGGGCTGTTCTGGGCCTCACACTGAACAACAGGAGGTCCAAAGGAAATACTTCTGAGACTCCCATAATGAGGTTATATAAGTTGCTGTCATGCCATCACTTTGGGTTTTGCAGTCAGTGCTGATCACCCTGTCTCAAGCAGGACAGAGGAGAAACAAAAAGGGTTCAGAGAGTAAAAGACTCATTAAAACCCTCAAGAGCTTTTCATATGAGATAAGTTTAGAAAGCATCAAAATGACAAAGAAAACAAAGAAGACTGAATGTAGTGGAAGTGATATAACTGCACAGAGAAAATAAATCTGTCTTCCCAAGAAAAGAGGGGACAGTCATTAAAAGGCAGAACACTAAAACAAATAAAAGGATTTTTACTTTTCATTCACATGCTATATAATAAACTTGTAGTACTCTGTACCCAAAACCCCAGATGGGCCAAGATTTTATCCGTTAAAAAAGACTAATTATTGCAATAATAATAAGAAAGGCCTTTATAATAATAAATATAATATAATATAATATAATATAATATAATATAATTACAGAAATAGTTAGCATAATACTGAATAAACAGAATAGCCACAATTATGCTACAATAAACTATGAGGACTAAAAACTGCCCATGCTTAAAGACAGAAGTCAATTTTAATTTGATACCTATTAATGAGAAGTTACCCCTGTGCTAAAAGTTAAACCACCATTATTCTTTATGGGGAACTTGGTAATTTTTTTCTGAAGGATCTGATACTGGGTTCTGTGATGCTTTCTGTGTGCCTTTCCAGAGCTGTGTCTCCAACACACATATGCCCCCATCAATCAAGTGTTCAGCTTGTTCTCCACCCCTGAACACGGTCAGTACAATCAAAATAAACCCCCTGTAAAATCAAGGGAACATGTCTGCTCTTCAGGAATACGCGCTGTTTTCATTGACTTGTGAGAAGTGAGACTGCTTTAGCCATTACTTTTAATACACATGATAAAGTGGGGAGAAGAAATGAGGGACAGCATTCTGTAGGTTTGATAAAAAATGGCAGTGCTACAGTTTTATTTGATGATTAAGATGTGAGTAAGATTCATATTTTAAGACAAAGTAATCTTAACCACCTATACATCTCCATGCCCTTTTTTAGTATTAGAAAATGAAGTTTGCATGTGGAATAAACAAAAAAAAAAATCTTCCATAAATTTGAGCCAGCTCCTGAAGAGTCAAATGAGCCTCCTGTGTTACAGATTTCTGTCAAGAGTTTTCAATCTGATATATAATTTTGGGTTTAATTATGAGGCCACTTGTCCCACAGAGAGGCTATTAAAACAACTTTTCCCCTTTAAACAGCTGTCTACTTAAAAAAAATGTGGAAGCTCAGGTATATTGGAAACTTTTATCCATTAAATTTGGCTAAAAGTGGTGAAATTTGGGAGGGAAAGAAGTAGGAAACAGGTAGGCAAACTGTAGACAGGAGGAAACAGAGTGGGTTCCCCAAAGTCTCATTTCCCTGGGGAGCCCCACCTAGGGAAGCCCTGGGGATGCAGGCAGTCCCTAGGAGCCCCTTACAAAAAGTTCCTTCCCTGCAGCATCTCACAAGTCTTCCTCCAGTGAAATCAGCATGGCAATACAAGCACATACAGGCAGTAAGTTCCTGCCCCACATTAAGTTGATGTGCAGTCTTTTAATTAGAGGCACCTCCATAAAAGCCAGCACCCATTTAAACAAAATAAAACAGGGCTATATACTTTTTCCCAGCTTGTTTTGTTTCCTTGTCCATCGCTACCTCTGTGCTGACAGAAAAGCACACACTGCAGTCTGCCTAAAAGACTGTCCTCACTTCCCCAACTTTCAGGCAAAATAGAGCTGTGAAACCAAAACACCAGTTCTATCAGAGGCAGAGCAAAGTAGCAGTCCTGTAAACGATGGCAATCTAAAGCTTTAGAAGAAATATAGGCAGTAATGCACACATTCTTACCTGCACAAGTCTGCACCATCAGCCTTTGAGAGGTTTTTTTACATCTACTTTGTAACGATGCATTTTTTGAAAATGGTTCTAGTGTTCAGGAATGCCAAGAATTTAGGAAGAGAGCCACAGCTTAAGAGAGCAATTATTTGCCAGTAAATACTCAATTTGCTTGTCCTGTGATTTTTCTTCTCCTAACTCGCCCTCTCCATAATTCGTCTCTTGCTGCGTCATGAGCACAAGAAGTCTTTTCTTCATAGCATAACACTTCAGTTTGCTATTTTGTTAGCATTAATTAAGAATTCCCTCTACTGGTCATTTTCTATACTCTTACAAATAGCACCTTGAGCCCCGGACATTAGAAGGCAGTGAGTCAGTGTGTGGGATTCAGCCACCATTTATAAACACCTTCAACCACATTCACCCAGTTTACAATATTCAGGACATCTCAGCTGAATTACTGCTTTGTGTCCAGTTTGTATTCAGATGGGGGCCATATGTTCCTTCATGTATTAGAGCAGAGCTCATTAGCACTGCTCCAGTCACGCCACAGCAAACATTTTTTTTTTTTTTCTATCTTGCCTCCATTTTAACCTGATTAAAAATATTTTCTCCAGGGTAGGTTTCTGGAAAGGAACTGCTCAAATCCAAAGTACCGCTAAAAAGGATATGTGTAATTTTAAAATTAGTTTTGAATTAAAATTTGCTGAAAAAAACCTCAGTTGTTACTTAGGATTAAACTGCTTACTAAAAGCACCTTCTAAAAATATGGAAGAGTCTTCACAAAAACTCTGTTGCAGTAACCACAAGGGCTAAATATTCAGTGAGCATACAGACCTAGCTCTCCCATAAGGATTTAGGCACACAGACTATTTTTAAAGAGGGTATGTATGTATGCAACTGTGCAAGCACCATCATACAAGTAGATTAACACCTTGCAATAATGGGGAGAGTGGGTGTAGTCAGAAATCTGGATGTGCAAATTGTATTTCCTAAGAAATTTTGTGTAGGCAAGTCCCATTCTGCTCAATCAACAGTAGGCAGAGAAATACTATATTTGGAAAAAATTAATAAAATACAGAAGGAGTGACTTGAATCATGCACATTAATTGCTAAATGAAAATCCAGGTTCTGAAATACAAAATAGGAACACCCATATTGGGAGCAGAAGCAAAAAAAATGACACACCTAGGATTCAACAATATGATAAAGAATCCCTTTGAATCCATTTTAGGATAGAAATGCATCATCTGTTAAAATCACCTTGGGTGTGGCTACTTCTCACACAAGTAAAAACAACTTTTGGGCCCCAAATTGAAGATTAAAATCACATCATAAATGCTTCACTGCATTTAGAAGGTCTGTGTGCATTTCATATGATGCAGTGATATTGTAGAAAACCAAGGAATTCCCACAAATCCACAGCATAGTATGATAAAATGTGTTAACAATTCCTCACATGCAAATAAGCATTTCAAAACAACATGTTCAGAGCACAAACTACATCAGAGGCATCAAACAACCCCTAATAAAATGCATTTATATTATGTATATCCTAAATCTACTGCTAAGAAGCAGGCAAGTTAGAAACATACTGAAACTACTCAATCATCTTTAGGAATATCGTACACACACACATTGTACACACTCTCCTATAGTGCCATATGCCAAAACTGATTGTGAGTTCATGTTAAAAATTATTTAACTTTTCTCCCCAAACACCTAGTGTCTGTTTTTCTGGGGCACTTTTGTCCTCCACAAAAGACAGCACTCTCCAAAACAGGATGGGGAAACAAACAGCTTGTGAAAGGTGAAAACCCCACTTCAAGTGCACTGCTCCATTCTTCCCTAAAACTGTTTTTTCTCTGACAGCTCTAAAACCAGTGCATAAATAATATATCCCATGGCTAACATACCTACCTACACAAGTGCCTTGGAAACAAGAGAACTTCCAAGCGCCTGTCTAGGACCCATCCTGGATGCTTTGAAGTAGCCAAGAGTTCAAGGTTGAGGTTTCAAGAAGACAGAAGTGGACCTGTTCCCCCAGTGCTCATTTGTGAGGGAAATACCCTGAACTTCAGCTAAAGAGCTACGTGCTAATTGTACATAAGATTAACTGTTTACCCTTAGGCTTTGGATTACACTGCCATGCATAAAGCGTTTCAGAATTAAACCTGACTATTGTCAATTTTATGTTATGAATAATTTAAGAAGAGGGCAAAGAAGAGTAGATCAGTCTTAGGAGGTACTTTCAGGTTAGATTTATAATATTTAGATAAGAATCTGAAAATGAAACTTTAAATCAACTCTAAACAAAATTAAAGTACATTAAAGAAAATTAAAGTGGCCAGTATAATTCTGCTGTTAAGGTTTAAAAGTGAAAAGTAAATATGAGCAGAAAGAAATTTAATTTTTGTAAATAACTGCAAGCAAGCAGAGTTTGTTGCAGTATTTTGTAATAAATAACTTTCTGAAAAAATGGATAAGATCTTCCCAATTTTTTGTTGTCTTAAAATTACGTGCTTCCACATTAATATACTAATTTGCCTTTGCAGAGCAGAGCTTTTGAAAGAAGAGCTGACACACTTAAAAGGGACAATTGGGTTAAAAGGGAATTTCCTGGATAAAGTCAGAACATAACAAATTCTTACTTATCCAGTGTAGTTAATGTAAAATGATACTCTTCTCAACAGGGACTGCATGGTGAAAGGGATATCTGGTTTGTTTAGGAGGTGCCCCCATTAATTGGATTTTTTTTTTTTTTAATGCTCTAAGCAATCAGCCAGTAGAGCCAGACATTGTCCTCAGGTAACCCCACACAGCTGCCTCCAGTGCAAAAGACTGTCACTTCTCAGACTTCATACGCTGTGATCCGCTTCCTTCCTTCCTTCCCGCTGCTCCCCGGGGCTGCCAGCCCAGCGCAGCGCAGCACTCCCCGCTCGCCCGGGGAGCGGGCGCTCACGAGGCCCCCGGAGCCCCGGCACGGCTTAGCGCGGCCCGTCCTAAGGCGCCTCTTAGGGCAGGAATCCCTGCAGGAATCCCGGAGCCCCGGCACGGCTGAGCGCGGCCCGACCTAAGGCGCCTCTTGGGGCAGGAATCCCTCCCAAAGCCCAGCGACACAAACCCGACTGCGTGGCCGCTCCGCCGTTTGAACCTCGCGTTTGTTTCCCTCCCGCCCCCGCTTCGCAGCGCCTGTTTGCTTTCACTTTCAAAAGTACTTTTATTACCCAAAGCTGGACAGGCGTTCTGCAGCGCTTTTTCTAGCGGGGAAATCTCTCTCGAAACAACTTAGTGCTTTTGTTTCTGTGTCTCAAAGGCTCCCAGCACTACCATCTCCATCCCACCTCCACACTGGATTAACTCTCAGTATTGTCTATGTAATGTACACCACAACATTAGACACAGACGAGCGTCTTTACCTACTTAGAAATGAAGAAAGCAGAACTCCGAACAATAAACTTAAAGAAATCATTAATTCTGAGGAAAAGAAAAAAGCAAATTAAGCCCCACATTTAGGTATGCTGAAGAGCACAATCCATCTCACCTGGTGGCATAAAGGATTCAGCTGGTCCTGAACAGTTAAAATTCAGCTGCTCAATTATACATTTTTTTTCCCGGTAAATTCCTACTGAAATCAACAGACAAGCTTCTGGACAGTAACACTGATACAAACCTGAGCTACTTCTACTAAAATCCCACAGATTTAGAAAGGTGTGATCATGCCCCAAACCTGCCCCAAGGCGGCAGTGCCTTAGGGAGGACTGACAAGATGATTAGTAAGAACCAGCTTGCTGTAGAAAGCTTTCCAGTGGACAGCTGTCTCCTGGCAGACACCAAGGTCTCCTGCAGCCGAGTGGGGAGATAAAGGTTGTCACTATTTCCATTAGCAGTGTTAAGAAGCTAAGAAGGTACATAGGGACACGTCTCTCAATTCAAGCACAGTACACGAATTTATTATTTATTTTGCTCTCTGCACTGACATGATATTTTCACTAAATAAACCTTATCATTTATTTAGTAAAAAAATTATAATTATTCATTATAATATCATGGATCTTATAACCAATTTTCTGTACACATTCAACAATAGATTATTCCACAACATGGCAATATGATGTAACTAAGGTCAGGCATGGAGGCGTAGTTTGTAGAGGCTGTTACTAAGTGACAAAGGAATTTAGGGCATCAGTGAAAAGGTTGCATTTGTTAACTGTTCATTTCCAAACAGTGGTGGCTCCAAGGGAGTTGCTTTTTTTTTTTTTGGCTGGATTTTTTTTTTTTTTTTATGGGATTTCCTGCCTACCTCTGCTGAAAGTTGCTGGAGGAGAGCTGGTCGGGTATTTTGGTGGAATAATAATTCTGGGGAGATTTAACAGACATCACTGATGTCACATTCCAGCCTCTGCTATTTCTTTTTTGTTTTGTTTGTTTGTTTGTTTGTGGGGGTTTTTTTTGTTTGTTTTATACCTCTCCACTTAGAGTTCATGCAGCACAGTTATTTCCAATATAAAAATATAAAAACCCACCAGGAAAAAAAACTGTAATACTTTATCCTATCAGACTAATAATACGCAGCTTATGTGCTATTTAAATCAGCATTGCTTTCCCCCAGTGAATGGTGGATAAAATCGTTCTAGACTGCAGCAGATGGAACTGGAAACTTTGTCTTCCTATTTGTATCTGGGGCACATATGATCAGCCTGTGTGAACAAGGTTACAGCAAAACACGAAAAAAGAAATGTATTAGGGACATAATATATCACAGAAGCAGCTACTCTAGAACAACCACTTTCACTCTGTAGAGGTTATCAAAAACTCCAACTGAGCCAGGCTGGGCAAGCTCACTCGCTATCCTGCAAGGATGAGAGGAGCACATGGGGTGAGAGGAGCATGCAGAAATCTCCTCTGTGCCAAAAGCCCTACACAACACGGAGGGAGATGTGGACATTTCCCAAAGCAACTGCTGACAAGGTGTGCTCAAGGAATGGAGAGGCTTGCTGCAATTGCCTGGAAGCATGGATAATGTTCTGGGGGGATCTTCAGGACCATGTGCTGTCAGGAAAATCCAGCACTGTGGCGCGGGCTGGGAACCCAATCCACACGCACATTTTTCCATTCTTCAGAGAGCAGTTTTATCTCCAAAGCACCTCTGCAGCAGGGAAAGAGCATCCCCTTCCTTTTACAGCTGGGGAATGTAGACACAAGTATATTATTGACTTTTCCAAGGTTACTGAGCCAGACAGGAGCAGCCGGATCTTGGTCTGGTCTGCTGATCAGAGCCTAATAACACCAAGCAATCCTCCCTCCAGCTTCAAGGCCACAACGTCTGCGGTTTAGTATTTTCACAGAGGGCATAATCTGGGCACGCGTAAGGATGTGCGAGACAGGAAAAAACCTCTTGTTTGATCTTCACAGGAAACCTTAGCCCTGAAGTAACCTTGAGGTAACAGAAATAATGAAAAACATGATTTTTACTTTCAAGTTTAACACGCGAGGTTTGAAGGTCATCAGAATGGTTTTGTCTCTGAAGTGAAAACTGGTGTTTTTACACTATACTTTCAGCAGAGTGGTTTTAAATTATCTCTGCAAAGATGGATACAAACAATTTGTTTACCAGGCTAGGAACTGAGGGGGAAAAAAAATCAACAAGATTTAAAACTCTCCTTGGCTTAATTACCCTTAACATTTTATTCATTTTATCAAATAAAAAAAAAAAAAAAATCAGCTTGGCTTTTTTTTTTTTAACAGCAGAGTCAAACCAACTGGAAAATTCACCTCCTACAAGAAATTTTGAAAGGGAAAACTCCAGATAGCAATATGCTAGAGAAATGTCTTCAGCTGCAAACAGAACTATATTGTATGAAATCTTATATTTTGAGTCCCTACCTCTGCTTTCCTCCAAAGGACAGGGAAAGCAGTTGGATTTGAATACTGGATTAGACCTTCCCATGGAAAGGGCTACTGCCTACGATACGGACATACAGAATTATATGCCTGTAAATTTATTTTGCAGACTACCTGCACACATAAACACATAAAAGAAATTATGATAAAGTGAGAGAGCATGACTATTTCTTTAAAATTATTTTTCCCTTCCCTAATGCATGTTTCTAAGTTATATAAGTAGTTTTAACTTAATTTCAGAAATGGGGATTATTGGAGATCACTAATAATTTTTTTCAAAACATACAAGAAGCAACAGCAATGCTGGAAATGGACTGGAGCTGCACAGTCCTCATTCTGCATCTTCATGGCGCTTTTCTGGGGCCCCAGTGATCTTCTGTAACCACTGTGAAACACTGATTTTTATATCTAGAGATCAAAGGGGCAGGATCTGTTCTCTGGGGACACAAAGTCCTAGTACCAGCTAGAACTAAATGCTCTTAAGTTGCTCACTGTAGGGAACTTGGAAAAGAGACTTTGTTTTGCATCATTTATAGCGCTCTGCAATCAAAAGATTTTAGAAAAAACAGAAAAACACATATGTAAGTCGAAATAACTGCTCCAGACCTCATCCTAAATTGATATTATACAGAAAAATAATAAAATGGACATGGATCTCTTTTCCGTTTTATTTGGTTCTATTTAAACACATATTTTGCTGTGACAAACTGTATTCTCTCTGGTCTCTCAGACAGTAGGTTTCATGCATTCTTGCATATATTTGAACTTTTGATCGTTTTCCAAAATTTCACTGCTAGTATCCTAGGCAGCCATCAGTGGGCAGTGATATGGGTCATTCTAGTTCAGAATTAAAAGGAGATGAGTGTGACTGATCCTTTTTCTCAAGGCCAAATCTTATAACAAATCATCTGGAGAATTGCCAGCGACTTCAATGAGACCAGAAATTGTCCCTACTGTTATCTAAAAAACTTCATGTGCTGTATGAGAAAATCAGGGTGCAAATTCTCCAGCCAGATTAGACTCATTCTCCTAAAGACTAGGAGAAGGATAATCAGACAAAAGAGCAAAGGGAGGGACTGCAGATTTTACTGATGCCTGTATGCTATTGCCCATCACATTCCAAAATAGATGGAGGAAAAGCAGGGAAATGTGAGCAGTGCTGCATCAATTCTTTCTGAGCAAAACTGGAGATAAAACTTTTTTCAATACAATTTAGAACAGGTTATATTATCTAAATAATGTATATTACATGTAAATATAATATACAAGTACACAGGGCTGCTCTTGTCTTAATCCTTTATGCTATGCTTCCGGCAAAGAGTGAATGGATGAAAATAAAGCTGGAATATAAACAACTTATGAAGTGCGTTTTTTTTTTTTTTGTTTGTTTTTGGTTTTTTTTTTTTTTGGTTTTTTTTTTTGTTTTTTTTTTTTTTTTTTTTGGTTTTTTTTTTTTTGGGTTTTTTTTTTTTTTTTTTTTGTTTTGTTTTGTTTTGTTTTGTTTTTTTTGCCAGAACGTGACAGGACAAGGGGAAAACCCATGCTTTTGTTCCCTTTTTTTGAATTTCATGCTCTGGAAAGATGTCAGTACCTCTACACAAGTATGCATGTGCATGTATGTATGTCGGATTTACTAGAATGGCAAGGAAGAAAATGAGGCGATCTCAAAAGAAGCCAAGAATCTGGGACTTTGAATTCCCTGACTTCAATAGCGTTTCAAGGACTGGGAATGTGACAGATCCTGGCATATTGTGTGTTGCTGTGAATGAGGGGTCGACTGAAGCTTTAGAGCGTCTCTGTTCCCAAACAGGGATACATACAGCTCCTGAAGCACATCTGAAAGCTTGGGATGTGATGAGCTATTCTTGGCCCCTCCCTTTCCAGCATGCAGTGCTTACCCCAACGAATGCCTGGCCTTTTACTGACCTTTAATTTCATAACAGGCTCATGTTGACAAAACACTTCAAAATGAGATCAACATAGATAGGTAGCTTGTGCTGTGATACAGAAAAGAGTTTTCAAAAGCAGGGAAGCAGAGGAGAGAGGCAGTAGTGGCACACATAATGGGAGACCTACATGTTCAGCTGTTTGCATGTGGGGCTATCATCTTCAAGAACTGCATCATACTATTAAAGCATCTTTTTCCTTTTTTTTTCCTCTAAAAGCCTACAAAACTTTGGGTTTTTTTTTCTTTTAGTTTTCTTTTTGCTGGGGCTTTTTGTTGGTTTTGTTTTTCGAATTTCATTTTAACTAGTCCTGTAGTTCACTCAGTTCTATTAAGCAGCCACCTCTGAGTCAAAAGACAAAGGCAGATGGAAGGTGGAAAGAGTCTGAGAGGAGAACCAGAACCAAAGAATTTTAAATTTGTGCTTCAGACCTCATAAACATCCATTTTAACAAAGTTACCTTGTCTCACTGCTCTTTAAATTCCAGGGCAAATACTTAGAGTGATAATTTAGCCACAGAATGTTTGTATTAAACAGGGGCCTCCTGCTCTCAAATTTCTATAGTTTACAACAAAGAGTTTATTAAACACAACTCTTTCTGTCTGACATTCAAATCCATCTCTGCAACACACTCTCCTCTGGATTTGCGCCACCAAATGAAATGCGTTGGAAAAACAAAATAAACCAAAACCCTGCTGTGGAAACAGGACAAATCTAGTTTCACATCCCCTGCAGAGAGAGAAACAAGACGGAAGTAAAAAGCACCAAATGGAGCTCATAAAGCTTCACTCTGATCTCAGCCTCCACATTCTGGCAGAGAGCACTACCTAAGAGATGTGCTCTGCTTCTAGTGAGAACAGCCTCCATGAGCACAAAAATATATTGTCTGTGAACAATTACCCTGAACAAACTCTGAATAAGGGAAATCTGACTACAGAATAAGGGGAAATGTGGTGGGAGGCAAGCTAATTGTCCCCCTCCCTTGCCAAGACCTTATCTTGCACGCCAGCCATCTGTAGTAGCTGTGCCTGCAACTGCAGTTCTGTGGGCTATCCTGAACCTCCTTCCCACAAACTGCACCACAATGAGGTGCAATCATCTTGCCCACCAGACACCATCCACCACAGAAGGGAAGTGATTTGAGTGCTGCAACAAAACCAGTTTCTTGCTTTATGTTCATTTTATCACTGGTGGTTACTCATATTCCTTCTAACATTCCATGCTGCAATGCACAAGTGGAAGGAGACTCATCCTAACCTACAGGTGCTATGAGGAGTCAATGAGGCTGGTGTTAAAATTCACTACTTCTTTCTCTGTCAGCATATCTACAAATAAAAATAATTTATTTATTTGGAAGTCACTGCCCAAAATAGGAGCAGGTACTGAACGCTGTGAGACCAACATGACCGAAGGAGAAGAATGCACACCTGAGTACAGGCTTTCTCCATTCCTGGATCCTGGACATCTCCTTTTTAATAACATTTTGAGGACAATCAGCAACTTAGAAAGTGCATAGTGGGTCAGGACTCTTTTTCAGGTTTTTGTTTTGTTTTCTACTTTTATACAGAATCCACGTGCACTTTGGTACATATATAGGCAGACAGTAAAGAAAAAGCACACAACTAGACACAGGGAGGACACCTGGTGATCAACCAAGCTCTCACCTTGCTTGTAAAACTACTCTGAAATTCAGGTAGGAAACAGCTTTTTCTTCACGAGAGCACAGCAGAATGCTCTGCCCAAATATGGGAGTTTCTGTAACACAAAGCATTGCTGACAGCTTTCTTGTGAACCTCCTATGATCACATTCACTGCTGGAACTTTGAGTTGGCTTTATTAGTATACTGGGTACTCTGCACATATTCATCACTGGGCTTTTACTGCAAGAACATCTCCCATTTCATATGGCAGTCTCTGTTTTAGACTTTAGTCCTTTATTCCTTCAGAAAGCAATGTTCTGCTGCTGTTTCTTTTTTTTTTTCTTTTTTTTTTTTTTTTTTTTTTTTTGTTTTTTTTGTTTTTGTTTTTGTTGTTAATTAATTCATTTGAGACTATTCCTTAAATTTTTAATTTAATGCATTTTTGTGGGGGTCTGTTAGTGGCTTCTAAACCTGCATAAACTGCCACTGATTTAAAGTCTTTGTTATCATACATGTATGAATCTGTTTGCACTATATGTGCACATGTATGTGTGTACATGTGCATGTGTATGCATGGATTAAAAAAAAAAAACAACAAACCAAAAAACCTTTCCAACTGCTTCTTACTCCCTCCTTCCTTCCCCATTCTGAGCAGGTTCCTGCTATCAACTGCTGGAGTGTGCTCACTCTACACCTAGAGCTATAATTATTTTGCTTTAATTTTACAAAACCTTTTGTTCCATTCCCACGAGCCCACCTGATCCTTATATTACACTTGCTCTATTAAAACACTCATGCAGAACAAAGCACAGTTGTACTGATTCATAAGTAACTCATCCCCCACCCCCTCTTTTTCTTTCTACTAGGCTCATGCATCTTACCAAAGATTCATGACACTGTCCCTGATACCACTCCATGGTCCCATGTTAGCCTTTTTCTCCTTTCTTTAAAACCATTATTTTTATGTGCTTAGGGTCCAATTACACCATTGTGTGCTGCTGTTTTGAATTGCTGTTGTTCTCAGTCATTTTATGTTACGCTCTTTGGCACAACCAATATAGTGCAGAGGGTGTTACGGAATTTATTTGTTGTAATCAGACTCTAGAATTCTTTTTTATTACTATTATTATTATTCATATTCATAGGGTACAAGCAGCAAGGCTAGCCCTACATTTTCTCATGGCAAGCCAAAGTCCATTTCTGGCCAGCCTCTGACACCAGCCACCCCTATCTGCAGAAAAAGGGCCCAGCAGCAGCTCAGATCAAGCTGATCACTATTATATGGGCATGGCCTGCATGAACCATTAGGCTTTACAGAAGACCAAAGACATCAACAACACTTGTAATAGGATCTTCACAGAGGCACTGGTCATTTCAGATTAAAAAAAAAAAAAATCAAACCAACCTCTCATAAATTATTGCTGAAAAATGGAAGGACAGACTACAGCCTGTCAGTAAAGATGGGAATAATTAAAGTGCTGTTTCATCTTCTTGTCCTGTACAACTTCCTCGAGCTGAGACAGCCTTCATTTTCTGGCTTATAAAGCACTAAGCATTTTGTTAGGACTAAGTAGCAGATAAATAATCATCAGCCAGAACAGTGCATGTGCTAGCAAAGAGCAAATAAAACCAAAAGGTAGACACCTTGTAAAGATGGAGAGCAGGACATTTTGCAGTGCTCTACTGAACACCAGAGGAGGTAGGTGAGCACAGGCCAGGCAAAGGGGTGAGAGAAGACAACAAGAGGAAAGAAAATGAGGTGTGTGTATGTTTTTCTGGGTGACATGTTACAACAGTGAATACCAATGCTGTGTAGCAATTAAAGAGAATAACAGGGAAAAAAAGGGAATGTGGCAAGGCACAGAACAAACACATCTCTATAGGGTACAACCGAAAGTTGCAATTTACCAAAGAATAACCATTCTGCACATTTTATGCAGCATGTCAAATCTATCAGATTTTTCCCTTATTAAATCATCATTCTACAGCAACAATCATTCTCTCAATCAATCCCCCGTGTTAACAACTCTTAGTAATGACTAACTTGGCAGGAACTGATGTTTACATATATTTTAAAGTCCTGAGCACTGTTCTGTATTTTTTGGATGCTAAACTTCCTTTACATTTTGTCTCTTATTTTTTAACCTGTTTTTAAAGGATGGATGCATTCAATTGGAAAATAAAATTTTGTGACACACACTCAGATTATGTTAATTCAGGAAATTGGTAGTGGGATAAGAACAAAACCATTCACCTCCTGATTGCTGATTCAAATCTAGCCCAAGTGAGATAGTCACAGAAGCTAGAAGCCTCCCATGGTGGCTTTGTGATTTGAGATTATTTTTTATGAATCTCAATCCACTTTAGGCCAAGAACCAGAATCACAAATCCACTGCCTGAATGAGCATTAAGCGGCACCACTGCACACAGTAACAAGGGAGATGCCAAAAAGCAGACTGGTTCTGGGGACAAACTTCCAACCTATCCTAGGAAACAATCATTAAAAAGCAGGGTATTTTGTTCCACACAAATGTGGAGCAAAGGAAATGTATATATCTACCCACCAGACAGAAAAAAACCCCTTGTAATCACATCAGCTGATTGATGCAACATTTACCTGACATATCTTATGTTGTGGCCCCATATCACTTGAGAGCTGAGAGACAGGGAGGGCAGGAGGAGAGAATACAGCAAAAGTTTTCCATCATAAGCCCTGAAGAAGAAGCAGCAAGCTCATGCAGTCCTTAAACCTTAAAATCAAAAGACCCTCAGAGCTACTGAAGGTTTTGGTCATTATTTGCTCCATTTTCCCTGCCTAGATAAAAGACACATTTATGTGTCATATAAATGAGGCATTTAATTTTGCAGAAGACCAAACCTAAGGAGTGCTGTGCTGCACTTTTTATTTTATTTGGGACACGACTGATTAACAAATCTATTAGCAAAGCCATTTCAGTAAACAAACATCCTATAGCACACAACAAAATGGTGATGCTCAGGCACATTTCCCATGGCTCCTTCTTTTAGGGAGCATGAATCATTAAAATCACTTAGGAATTAGCTATTCCAGCTTCCTCCCTCAGATAAATTTGCTAACCTGAGAGAGGTAAAGATCTCAGGACTCCCGAATAGATTTAAGTTTTCCCATTGTCTGTGCTGAAATGGAGCCAATGCAGGTTCTACCTTTGGATCTGCACTCGGGTGCCTCTCTGTTATGTCATTTCACATTTGTGATCTTTATTCCTTAGAAACAGGAAAAATGCACAGCTGACACACCATGTTTGTATGCAACTTGGAATTGTTCTTCAGTGGCTGTAGCTTGGACACGCATTTGACTATTCAAAAGGAAGTGAGATGAGAAAAAGAGCTGCCTTCTATATGGCCAAATATTGCTAATTTTACATGGGGAATTTTGGGAGCAAGTAGTTATTCTCAAAGTTTTCAGAGACATTACTGAAAGTATTCATGTATGCAGCAAGAAAAAGTTGGTGGGAAGGTCTCCCATTTTCTCCTTCCCTTGTTCTTCATTATTTTTTTCCTTTTCCCTTTTTGGCAAGAAGAAGAAGGAAGACACTGACAAATGGAGGGGGGGGGGGTATTAATTTGATGATCCTTGCCCAAAATAAAATTTTTGAGAAGGAGTAGCCTTATAGATTGTAAAGTATAGCTGTAAATACAAACACATGTAAATGCTTCTATTACATAAAGTTACAGTAAAATGTATAAAAATTCTAAATATACCTAATGAGACAGATTAAGTACAGTTAAAAATTCAGCTGCTAAACTGGAAGAAGCAGACAAACAATAGTAAAACTATTAATAATTTGAAAAAATAATCACATCTTTTATATGAATTTAAACTTAGGATGTGACACAGAGAATGTTGATTTAATTTAGGAGTCGTAAGGTTAATAATACTGATTCACTGGCAGAGAATTCAAATACACATTGCATCTTCCTAAACCTTTTAAATTGTTTTGAGTATGTTTTGGGGAGGCTCTGAAATGAGCCAACTTGTCAAGGGAACCTGTATCTGAGTGAAAGCCAGTGTTCAGTACATGACTCCAAAGCATAAATTATGAGATTCCTTAGTCCAGCAGAGCAAGGAACCACTATTTCAGGGAACAGGTATGGCTTCACTGAAAATAAAAAGAAGTCATTTTCAGAATGTGCAGTATACAACTTCAGCTCTCATTTAACATGAGTTTTTATGGACACTGACTACACTTCAGGAAAGCACTTGTGGACTTGCTCAGTGTTTTCAGGAAAGCTGAAAGCACCAGGAATCAGAGAGAACTCAGATCTAAGTCTACTTCAAAGTGCCTTGCCTATTGTGAGGAAAAAGGCAGCACTAGGCAAGCTCAGGTGCAGGAGCTGCACACAGGCTCACACTGATATGCTGAGCAGTGTGATATGTGTCCTGTGTGCTGGTGTGCTTTTCAAACTGATTTTATGTGATTGATCATTTCGATCCCTAAATCTGGACTCTTGGAATTTTTGATCTCTGTGGAAGGTCAGATTCTTACTCAGAGCTGGTTTATCTTGATAGGTGACATGCTGGGCTTCCAGTACTGGCATTTAACCAACACCTTCAGTGACAGCATGTAGGCTGGAACCAGACCATCACTTTGTACCAAGTGACCTGCAAGCTGAGAGACTTTACCAAGACTCAGAGGACACAGACGTTTACTGTGACATTCCCATGATAACGTGTTCACCAGTATGGAGAATAACACAACAGTAAATAAAACCTGTTCAGTTATTTTCTGCAGGAAAAAGTCTCAGGTGAAGAAAGACTACCTCAAGTGAAGATGCCATCATTTATACATGCCAGACTTGGTCTTGACATGGAATGTGAACCTACAGCAAGATTTGAATTTTACAATTAGCTTCACATGCTCCAATTAGTTTCTCAAGCTGCACAGAAAGCAGAGGAAGCTCAATAGTAAGACAACAGTGAGCTTTTGAAAAAACATTATAGGGAATAATTGTGCTCTGGAGAATTTATTTACTTACTAATGCAAACAGTACACACTGAGATAACATCTGGCAGTGTTTATTACAATGAAACCCAATCAATACTTCTGTCTACTACAATATCTGTCCACAAAATAGTCATTCCTCCTGGCATCCACAAGAAATACTCAACTATCTATTACAGTAGCCTTTGTCAGCAGAACCAGAGGTTGGCACCCTAATTCTTCTATTAGAAAGAGTTAGATGTACCTAGACACAAGAATGATGGTGGAAAATTGGAGAGAGAGATGCAGTTTGTAGCATCACAAAGAATATTAGAAATTAATAAAATCAAAAAAATGAAATGTCAAACCTATGAAATGTTTTGGGTTGGAAGCCACCTTCAGGATTATAATGTTCCATCTTGTTCCCCCTGCCCCAGGCAGCAATACATTCCACTAAAGCAGGTTGCTCAAAGCCCTGTCCAGCCTGGCCTTAAACACTTTCAAGGATGGGGCATCCACCACTTCTCTGAACAGGATCCCTAAAGAATTTCAAGAAGCAGCATATCCCAGATCTTTTTTCTTGTGCCTCAGGGGAGGGTCCTGGTCAATGGAAAGTTGAACCTGAGCCAGCAGTGCCCTGGAGCCAGGAGGGCCAACCCTGTCCTGGGGCCATCAGGCCCAGCATCACAGCCGGGCAGGGGAGGGGATTGTCCCGCTCTGCTCTGAGCTGGGGCGGCCTCACCTGGAATATTGTGTATCGTTCTGGTCACAACATAAGAAGGGTATAAAGCTGTTAGAGAGCGTCCAAAGCAGGGCAATGAGGATGGAGAAGGGCCTTGAGGGGAAGCCGTATGAGGAGCGGCTGAGGTCACTTGGGCTGTTCAGCCTGGAGGAGACTGAGGACAGACCTCATTGCAGCTACAGCTTCCGTGTGAGGGTGAGAGGAGGGGCAGGCACTGAACTCTTCTCTGTGCTGACCAGTGACAGGACTCGAGGGAATGGCCTGAAGCTGTGTCTGGGGAAGTTTAAGTTGGATATTGGGAACAGGTTCTTCATCCAGAGGGTAGCTGGACAGTGGAACAGGCTCCCCAGAGAAGTGGTCACAGCACCAAGCCTGACAGAGTTCAGGAAGTGTTTGGACAATGCTCTCAGGCACATGGTGTGACTCTTGGGGTGTCCTGTGCAGGATCAGGAGTTGAACTTGATGATCCTTGTGGGTCCCTTCTAAGTCACGACAGTCTATGATTCTATGATTACTTTTGCTAGTGAGCTACTAGGCCTTTTGAGGCACTTTAAAGCTATAAGTAAAGGGAGAAAATTTGACTTCTCATTTCCTTTTGAAGTCAGGATTCAAAAAGAAGTGATACTGAACCTTTCCACATAATTAGAAAGCCAAAAATAAATTTGTTTTGAAAGTTCTGTGTATTAGAATTTCCAAGGAAGCCCTTTCATTTTTGCTATTTCTGTATTTGCATTATTGCACATTGCTGTAGAAAAACTAGCAGTGTTTCGTGCAATGAAAAAAGTCACTAAGCATTAGCTTAGCTCTTACTGAACCTTCACCTTTCTGAAGTCTAAGTGCCTCTTGTAGTCTAACAAACAGATTGACATGCAATAAGATATACATTACTACTTACTTGTCACAAAATTAAGCAAAAAATAACAAAACCACACATAAAAATCAATACTATTATTTCTTCCTTACATTTTAAATTGCTATAATTTTGCTTTTGTTGAAACAGTCATTTCCAAAGAAAAATGATATGTCTGATTAATGTGACTAGACATAAAATAAATGTACATTTGCCCCTGTTTAATTTCACATTTTGCTTGCTCATTGTTCAAGGCATATCTATTTATACAGGACCTAGAGGTGAAATAAGACCTTCTGTGCTACACTAAGTCCTGAGCCATGGGCTATGTGCAGAAGTTATTGTGGTGATATGTTACCTTTTTCCCATAAAAACTTCACTTTGACAAGATTATTGGGATTGTAGTTATGAACTAGGGAGAGCTGGGAGAAGAGGGGACACAATTTATTTTAATCTCTCCTGGTCTAGATCTGATGGGCAGAGGAGAGCACATTTTAATTTGGACTGGTACACTGAGCAGCCACTATATGCCATTATATGTGATGCCTGTTTTTATCATTTGTGTTTGGTAAGATTTGCATTAGGATTTCTTCTTAAGTTTCTTATTTCTTTCCCTCCACACCAATGATGTCTTACTCTAGAACTTAAAAGTCCTAATGACATGGCCATTAAGAATGAACAGGGGAGGAATTATAGCAATAGTGCTATATTGGCAAAATGGTGAAACAAAACAAAACCTGACCTTCCAAGCACTGAAACTGGTGAAAATCCCACTGAAGTAAATGGAGTGCCTGCTTAAAGGGCAACAACCCCCACTGCTATCCATTTAGCCACATGAATTTGTGCTACACTTGAAAATACACAGAATATTTGACGTAGCTTTAAGTGAGAAGATTGAGATTTCAAAAGTGCGGAACAGGCTCCATTATCTGTATCTAAAGAAACACAGGACAAATCCAGTCTGGGTTCTGAAAGCTCTCAACACTGAGAAGGATCAGCACAGGAGTTTCCACTTGCATTTCAGTGAAGCAGAGGAATAAAAAGGCCAAACTGGGACAGAGACCGGGACTTTTACATCTGAATTCAGGGCAAGAAAGAGCCCGACCCCAATTCAGCAAAGAATAGATTTGTCTGAACTGTATATGAAATTTGCCAGTTCCTCACCAATTCCACAAACTGAATAACTGTTTTGTAAGTTAGTATTAAAATTGACCTAGATAAAATGGGGGAATGGGAATAATTTCTAACCAGTACAGTCTTGTAACCTTTCATAAAAGAACTCCAAACCACCTGAAAATAGGAATAAATCTGAAATAAACCTTCATTTAACCACTACTGGGCACAAACATGCATGTGACAAATTATATGTCACTTTGGTAATTAAAACAGGATAAATCTAGTTATTTCAAGAAAAAAAAAAAGACTCTCTAAAGTAAGCTGGATGTCTTTATATTCCCACTTTTTTTTTACCAAAAGGTAAAACCCTTTCCTCTCCATCAGTTAAGGAAAGTCCTGCATTTCCAACAGGACATCAGCCAGAGCAGTTGGTGTCTGCCCCTCACCTGGGATAGGACTTTTGGAGAGAGGGGAAAAGAAGAATACATAAATGCATCAGACATACCATAACCCAACCCATGTAAAGGCCTAGCTCAAGCATACATGTTTGCAATGATTCCTGTCTCCACTGAAAGGAATGCAGAAAAATCCCATGGACTTTTTTTTTTGGCCAGGATTTCCCTCTTTATCTATAAAAGAAGTGATAAGAAAATGGCAGCATTTCATCCAGAAATGGTGTGCAGAGATCTGGCAGGGATCACAGATGATAATTATGTTTGCAGAACCTTTCTGGGCACTACAAAGAACACTGGCTTTGTCACATCGCTATCCTGCAGCCCTGAATTCCTCCCAGTTCCACAGCCCCAAGTTGCCAGCTCTAGGAAGCAGCAGAGGGGAATTATGAAGTCCTATCCCATTCAGGCAGTGGGACCAAGTACTGGCAGCAGTAGAAATGAGACTTAAGTGCTTCATAACATGGATATTCAGGCTTCCTATCATGTTAGCAAAGAAAAAGGGAGAAAAGCCTACTACCCCTTTCAAACTTCCACCAGTGCACCCATGATTAATCATAACACAGCTTTGAGAATTAGTTCAGCATTAAATAAAGAAATTCTATTTTGTTCTACAGTATATTTCTTTTACAAGAAATAGAAGCATAAGGAGCTTAAAGAATATCTACTATATGGTATGGATACATTCTAAACTGTATGACAGACATAGCGTGAGAGATTTTTAGAAATTAAATTCTTTTAAATGTAATTAAGTCATAATGAAGACGATCACATAGAAAACTGTGCCACTGATAGTCTGACAGTGAAGGGGCATCAGAATTGTTTTTCACCATGCAAGGCACAGGAAAATTCTGGCTATCTCATGTTGATGAAAGGCAAATTCTATAAGGGGACAGAAAACGCATTCATAAAAAAGTAAAATGTACCTAGCACATTTGGAACTCCCTAGGACACAAATGATTTGCAGTAAGGAAAAGTATCTTGCTGGTAAGAAATCCTGTCAATGCAAGAATCACCAAGTCTTTAGTCTCTAGAGCTTCCCTCTGGTTGCCTCTAGGCTGAACACCATCCAAAAAAATGCTTCCCTTTGCCCTTAATACATCCCAACTACTGGACAAAGCCCCTAACTCTGGGGTTTGAATTCCACTTGGAGTCCTGCACCTAAATGTTACTGCATCTAGCTTTGGACCTGGCAGCACAGTGTCCTCTCACCACCTATTTCCAAATCTTTGCAATAGTCTGAGACTTGCATATGAGAAAAGAATGATGTTTTGAGCATCACAGAAGTCCAGGGACTATCTGAATGCGAAGCTTCAGTTCAATACCAGTCCAAAACCATATCTATTTATTTTTGTTATAGATTATAATCATAACTATTAGTTGGGATTACCCTCCTACACTAAGAATTTTCCTGAGCTCTTGCCAAAGGACAGTTCCCTGGACAGGGCAGGAAAACACTTAAGGTGACCATGACTGGTATCCTGAAGAAAATAAGTCTTTGCTAGACATCTAGAGCTGTACTAATGTCTGAATGTTCTCTTCAGTGCCATTCTGGAGCCATGACTATCAGCACACAGGCACAAGAACACCATAGAATAATACACACTGCTAAAGAGACCAAGAGTTTGCCATGATAAATGTGTTCTTGAATGGCAAGCATGATCAGAGGAAGGGCAGATGTAGCTGTAAAAGAGCAGTATTTTCTAAGCCACACACACACACGAAAAAGCTGAGAAGTAGTAATATGCCAATTTCTGACACAGGAAGAAAACCCAAATGGGATAATTTGTGGTGTGATGTCACATGGCCAAGAGGCACCAAGACAAATTAAACAGAACTGAAGCCCTGGCAAAAGTAAAAAGAATAATCCTTTTCTTCCTGCAGAATTGAAACAGTTATGAGGAATCAAAACTTTTACATTTAGGTGCCATCCATTAGCGTCATTACCTATAGCAACCTTGCTTATTGACTCAGGGATTTTTCACATCTCTAAACATGTTATACTTCCAGTCGAGTTGATAGACTAATTTAATTTACACCTTCCTGGTCACCTGGTTCCTGGTTCCTCAGCATCCTGCCTGCATTCCTCAGGCTTTTGTGATGCCCTGACTGCTGGAATTTCCCTCTGGTTGCTAACAACATGCAGGCTAAACTGTCAGTAAGGCACTAAATTCACCCCAAAGGATGATCACTTTAGAGCTGTTTGCTTCAGGAATCCAGTATCACTTGTTCTGGGGAAGTGACAGCCACTCAGACATAAGAAAGTTAGTCGTGTATTAAATCAGGTCAACAGACATGACAAAACAGATTATCCTCTTCACTTGAAACCCTAATGAATGGAAAAAGGAACTGGGAAGAAATGAGAATTCATCTGTCTCTGACTCTGATTTTTCCATTGATGGTCTGATCTTACAAACTCTATACAAAGGAACTGTACCACTATACCCCACCTAAATGAACTGGGGCTGCATGATCATGATCTAATCTGGTTTGTATCCAGAGAGGACATGCAGTGATCTGGTGCACAGCTGCTATCATTGCTGTTGAGAAATACACACCTTATTTCTTGAAAAGTTTCTGCTGGTAAGAGTCACCAGCAGACTGGTATGATTCTTGATTACTTGCTGCAAATCTTGGAAGAAATGAGGTAACACTCTTCCATTCTACAAAAATTTTAATTATTCAATATTTCAAGAAGAGCACTGCATGAACTACAATGAAATTTCTAAGGAAATATGATGAAGAAAAGATCTGCCAAAGAAAGCAACAGGTTCAAAAAATTGTTAATGCAGGTTTTGACTCAGAGATGCCATCAGTTATTGCTGACAACAAAACATTTTGCACAGTCAAATACTTCTTTTTTGGTTATTATTTAAAAATAAACAAATAAAACAAATATTCTGATCTCTTTTATGCCAGTGGAAACTGTTAAAAACAACAGACCAATTTTGGCACAACAGATTAAAATCTCTTCCTAATCTATTATCTAGATACTTTGGGGCAATGGCAGGAAAGAGTGCAGTAAGAATGAGATACTCTATAGTAAAATTCAGAGCTAGACCATTTAGCCTAGTGAAGAAAACAGACCAGAAAATTTGGGTAACTTACATTCATCAGACTGCCGTACATCAGACTCTGGAATTTGAAATGATTCAGTGAGAGTGTCCTCAGTGACACTGATGTAAACATACAGTAACCACAATGCCTTTCTCTGGAGGCCCTCCCATTATACACACTGGTTTAGCTAAACGATTTAATTTCAGATAGAACAAAATAGGAGTACTTTGGAAAAGGCCAGGTCTGTGTTGCTTTTTTTCCTTTCATAGTTTATCTAATGATATCTCTGGCCTGAGATAACCTTCCTTGCTCAATATTTAATCTTTATTTTACCTTGAAGTAGAGTACCAAATGCTTTGATAAATGGAGTGAAAGATTTTCCACTTTCACCATAACATCTTCAGGTGCTGAAATGTTGAAATGTTTTACTGCAACTTGCTACAGCGGTGCTACACAGGGAATCAATGCTTATATTCCCATGCCTTTTTAACATGAGTGAATCACAGCCCATACTCCTTTAAATGCTAAAACAACCACACACCAGAGAGCCATTTTCCTATCCTCATCTATTGTGGCCACTATTCTGCAAAAACAAGAGCTTCCACCTATGAAAAATGTCATGATTCTACCCACTTGTACACTGCAGCTGATGCTCTTAACCTCCAGACCTACAACATTCAAACAAAGCCCCACACAACCCCTCCACCTCCCAAAAAAACCCCTTGAACATCTGTAAGAAAACAAAAAACCCACGAGAGATTTAATAAAAAATAATTCCCAACTCCTTTTCTGTGCTAAGTTGTGAATGAGACTGATGCAAACCAACCTGAGAACTAAGAAAATTGTCTTAGTTCTTGGCCAACTGCATTTTGAGATTTGCAGTTTCATGAAGTGAAAACATCTTTCTAGGATGTTTGCATGAAAATTCAGAAAACAGAGGCAATCATAAGGAAAGAGAGACAATTACAAAGCTCCTAATCTCCTGAGACATTTACCTTTTTGTAGCAGGCTTTACTCCAGCCTCATTACATATTTGCTCTGATCATCAATCCTATTTGAAACTTTCAACTGTCTCCACGTTCTTTAACAGAGGAGCTTGTATCAGGCAATACCTTGAGTGTCTCCATTAATCCAAATTTTAAAAACCAGTAACTGAAACAAATCAGTATTTGTGCACTGACTGGAAAGAAACCCCTGCAGACTCTGTCTATACAACTCCTTCCTCTATCCTTCTCTAAAAAAAGAAGGGTCAAAGTAAAATGCTGGCAGCCCAATAAAATCTTTGAAGACACAGTGTGCTTTCCAGTTATGAGAGGATGGAAAAATGAGCACCCTGGAGATCTTTTGGGAACATTAGGCTTTATTAACCAGGAATGTACTCGCCACACATCAACATTCCCAAACGGTACGCTGAATCAGATAAATGCTGGGGAGTAGCAGAACCCATCCAGTTTGGTCCTCTGTCTTATGGGAAGTCCCAGCACACTCTGGGAGGTGGTTTTCCAAGCCATTCCTTAAAAAAGAAACCTCCCCTGCTTCCATAGTACCTATAGGTTGTGTGTTCCAGCACTTTACAACCCATATAGTCAGAACATGGCTCCTAATATCTAACTTGGTAATTTTCACTGCTCATTGAACTGATTTCTTTAGTTCTTTCTCCCAGTGAACATGAAGAACAATTAATCACTGTGCTCTTGATTATAAATTTTCACTTGCTAGGTTTTTTTGTTTTTGTTTTTGTTTTTGTTTTTTTTTTTTTAGTATATTCTCCTTAAGGTACAACAAAAGCAACACTTTCAGAAGCATGTAATGCCAGGTAGGGCTCCTACACATCCTCTTGCCCCTGAGCCAGATAACAATCAACCAGCTTCTGCTTTCTCCACAATTTTAACTCTAGGACAATTTCTTCCTTGACAAACATTTTTGACCTCTCCACATTTCCACTGGGGTTTCACAGGTAGAAATCAGGGCAGAATTTATCCCCATGAGTTTCTGGATTAATGCCTTGGTAAAGGAAGGGGAAAAGGCAAAATTAATTCTCTTTGTTAGTGCTAATGCTATTCCTCAGGGATAGCTGGCCCCAAGACATTGATCTTTGTTCAAAGCAAGCACACTTCCATACTCATTTCACACTTGCAGCACAGCTTCTACAAGCCAATATCTGTATCAAAAAAAAAAAAAAAAAAAGGCTTAAACTCATGAGAGTCTGCATTCTGTCAGAGGACCAGGAACTGGGAATGGACTCAAAGCCCATCTTAGCCCACCTGAAATTCTAGCTAAAACAGCAAGTTATAGGAGGAAAGGTCAGATCCCAGATCCATCAAGAATCATGAGGATTCTTGCACTGTAAAGAACATGATAGTGCTTGTTTGTTGCTTGAAAACTCTTCCTTCATCTAAAAGCAGAGCTGTGATGGACGAAGGCCTCCCCAGCCCTGACACCCTGACGCTACACATGCAGCCTGCACCCTGGGATGCAGCTTACTGTGTCACATTGGCTTGGCTTCTGCCTCTTCCTTTCCTTATGCCTGCAAGCTCAATTGAACTTATGAAAATTCAAACTGTCTTCTGTCTGTTTCATACATCATCAGCAAACAATCACTAGACAAAATGAATTTGCTCTGTAATTTGGAGGTTACACAAATGCCTCTGCTGTATAATGCAGGAAAAAAAAGAAAGGAATGAAGTTTAGTATGCAAGGTTAACTCAGCATGGAGGAAAGTAGCAAAGAAACAGAGGGGGAACATGAACAATAAAATACTCAAAAGTGGGGAGAGTGACATGAGAAATACTTCTGTAAATTGGAGTAGGCCTTGCTACTTTTGAGTGATGGGATTAAACAAAGGCACAAGCAAGTTGTGAAAGATCACCCCCAAGAGTGGCTGTATCACCATTCCTCATGATTTGTCTACACAACATACTTATTTATAATAACAATGGTTACTATTTATCCCCGAAGAGCTCTGCAAACACAAATTCACAAATTCAGTAATGTTCACAGAGCTGTATCAGTTTGAACCAGACTGAAAGAGCGATCTGCTGAACATGGCACAGTGAGGTTAAATGACTTGTCCAATGCCACTCATTATCCATAATGAGTATCAGTATGCACTCAGTATCCATAAAGATTAGAACATTAGATCTCTTGGTCACTGATCAGATCAGGCTGTGTAAAGCTGAAATCTTGACAAACCAACCTCTTTTTAAACAAAAATAACATGGCATATACTCCTCATTGCCCTCAGCCCATGGCAACATAACTAAAACTATTGCTTTGAAAGCACGTATTTTTCTTTCACACACAATATGTGTGCTGTCATTGTCTTATTCCAAAATCATGCAGACACTGACTGTGAGCAGAGGTACCTCCTCACGCTTGACTTAATCCTATATGGAGTTAGTTGCAAACAGCAAAGTACTGAACCACATCCTTAAAATTAAGTATTTGAGTAGTCCCATTGACCTCAAAAGATCTGCTTGCCTATCAACCCAGATGACTTCAGTTCAGAGAACCCAACATAGCAAGAATCCAGCCCACAGACCTTTTGCATTAGGAGAATATCTGTACCACATTCAGCAAGTGGAGTTTTTCATTGAACTGTCTGACAGATGTTCAGGTGATGTGTATCTTAATGTTTCTTCTAATGCTGTGTACCAAGTATTTTTTATTAGACAAAATTTGTCTCATCTTATATTTATCATTCACTTTAGGGACATCCCTACATAAAGGCAAGATTTCCACCCTTTAATTAAATAAATAAATTACAAAACTACCAGGATATGGCTTGCCTTTTCTCTTTGCTGTTTTTGGGTTAATACATGAAAGCCCAAATGGCAAGTTCACCTTTTTTAAGGCTCTTACAATTAGAAACACCTGATTACAGCAAACATACAGGAAACAAAAGAAATCCTTAAAGCATACCTTCCTCTATAAAAAGTGCCACTATTTTTATTGTGTCAAGCAACTATTTACATGGACAAGAGGTATAGCAAGAACCACATCCTCATTTTACAGGATATATTTGCTTTTGTAAAACTTTCCTCACCTTGTTCTTCTGTATTCCAGAGACAAGCTATGCCAAGGCTACAGAACTCAAGTGCAGCTACAAGTTTAAAACTGAGGGTGTTTGTGGCTTTTTTGTTATTGTTGCAGTTGTAGTTTATTTTTGTTTGTTTGTTTGTGGGTTTTTTAAGCTATTACTACAAGAAACTCAAGGATTAAAAATATGGCCCTTTACTTCATGGAAAGGACAGAAGACATAGGCAGAACAGTCTTAGGAGTCATGACTCCATTCCCACTTTGACCACTGATTTACTTGGACCTTGAGAAAGCTGCTCAACATCTCTCTGTGAATGCATTTGACACTCTTGATAAAAAACGGAAACCAAAAATGTTTCCTGAACATGAGTTTTACATTTGTGTATTTATTTTCCCTTCAAAATCTAGAGTCTCATATAACTAAAAAAAGCTCATTCCAGCCAGCACAAATTGCTACTCTTATTTTGTCTTGGGCTCTCCATGCAGGACTTAGTGACCATCTGGATCCTAAGGATTCAAAGAAGTTGCCTTAATTCACTCTTACAGTGCTGCTGCATTTTGGAAAGAGAATTACTCCTGCTTTCCAACAAAAATTTTCCTGGTTGTTCACACTAAATTGCAAGACAAGCATGAAATTTGGTACTCACAGATTCGGAAGAGTTCCCCCATTTTTCCCTGAACACCTCCCTTTAAATTGCTGCTGGACCCAGCAAATCCACGACTATTTTCAACTCAGCTCACCAGTGTAATTGCAAGGTTAACCTCTGGTGGCCAGGGAAGCTGCTCACATTCAGCAATGAAGAGCAGAGCATGTTAAATACCATTCACTGGCCAGAGCCTGCAGTTAATACACAATATTTAAACAACACAATGGCACGGCCCTTGCCAGTAATGTAAAAACACAGTGGAGTAGAGCCAGAATGGCACAATCTGCCTGTCTGAGTCATGCTTGGCGCTGTGTGCTGGAGGGGAAGGCTTTAGCTGCCCACAGTGTTACGGTACCCTCCAGCTAGTTTACAATAAAACATTAAAATATATTAAAAAATGGGGGGGGGGGGGTGGTAAAGGGCTTGATAAATCCCCTCTAATAGTTAAAATATTTTAAAACTGAAGTATAAAAGTACCATTTTAGAAGAAGGCTCTGGATTTCATTACAGACTGCACATTTTGATCTTAAACAAGAAAACAAACTGACTTTGCTTTGTAATATTCCACAGCTCTGTTCAACTGAAATCAATCTTTTTCCTTCTTTCTATAAGCTTCTGGATTTTTTTCATATATTATTTCATTCAATTAAGAGTATCTGAATCTGCTGTATTTTCCAATCCTCTTTTGCATGCCTGTTGTTCAGTCACTGAAGTTCCAAATCTTAATTATTAACCCAAATACATTCAATAAACAGATTCTAAATAAGGGTAGATCAGATGATGTGCAATCTGACTTGCATTTATGGAATAACTATGCTCCTAGAAAAAGACTCCTTTCTTGCTGAGACATAGATGTTATTTTGACTGTTCTGTTGTGTCACAGCAGAGATGAATTAGGCATTTCTGCCTTCATCTGCACCCTAAAGCAGCTGAAGTCCCCTGTGATGTCATCAGAAAGTTGTTTGTTTTTTTCCTCATACAAAGGAGAAGAATTTGTTACGGCATCATGAGAAGAGAATAAACTGTGTTTTGTGCTATAAGGAATTTTCTGCTACTTTCTGTTATCTCTGCACGAATCTGCACCAGAAATCCTCTCTGACAAAGCAACAGCAACTGTAAGTCAACAGAGATGCACAGTATTCCTAATACTATTCAAAACAAAGCAGGGAAGAATGATCTATTCAGTGCTCTGAAATTAAAGATCTGCAAGATGTAAGTTCCTTTATAATTTTTAAATAAAACATCCTTTGAACTTCTAAATCCCATTCAAGGGGACTGTGACCTTTATCCAAGACCAGCTACTGTGCTAACACTTTGGATGCATATAGGGGGAAAATACAGACAAAAGGTACCGGAAAAGCTTATACTTACAGGAATGCAGTGTGCCTTAATCTTTTTGTTTTTAAGGTGCAGTGATTTCAGCATCTACAATGTAACTTCAGGCAGTCTGAAAAGAAACAGGTTAAAATCTCTTTCAGTTATAATTGGTATTTCAGATTTAATTAAAAATTAAACTTTCATAATGTTTCACCATTCAAAGCAATGCATTATCAGTCAAGCGTAGCCTTTTTTTTTTTTTTGTTAAAAGAAGCTCTTCCCAGAGTAGTTTGTAATGAAAGAAAAAGGGAAAAAGGCAATTGAGAGTAGCAAAATATATTTCTTCAGCAAAAGATCTCTGAATAATTTGGAAAGAATCCTTCTGCCACTTAATTTTAACAATCAACCTTATACTAATTAAAAAAAAACCCCACAATTAAAAAAGACAGAAAAACACCACCACATACCAAAGACTGTGAGGATAAAAATGTTAATTTCAGCAAAACAAGGACATTGCTAGGACCAGAACATACGCACCAAACGGGAAAATATGGTTTTACATAATGCCAGCCAACAACATTTTTTACAAATTCGTTCTACAGCATGCAGCACTTTCAGACTGTTGCATGGAGAAGCAGAGGAAGACAAGTTCAAAAAAAAGAAAAGCTGGTTTTAAAGTGTACAAGGCAAAAGGTCCCTTGCAATCTTTTGTTAAGGGGTATGAAATAGCTCATCTATAAAACTGCATGGTTTCTTATCATGCAAAATAAATGTCACATTACTGTGCAAAACAGATGATTAAGAAGTGGTAGCTGCAGACACAGCATTTGAACAGATGCAAAAAAATATTTTTTTTCAAAACACAGTTGAAATAGTTGGAATGACAATAAAACTCCAGGGGTTGTATCATAAATATAAATTTAAATGTTAGACTGGAGTTTAAAACCTGTGGTTTTAATTATATCTAATTATAAAGGTTCCAAAACCAGGAGAAATTAGAAAAACAAAAAAATATTAATAATGAATTAAAACAATTTTGCAATAAGTTGTCAGGATTTGGCCTCGTAATAACAAATCATACAGCAATATACACAGACACATACAATGTACCAATGACTCATTAAAGGAACAAATCAAAACTTCATTAAATTTTATTTTTAAAAGGTGACAGCAGAACTTGCCTAATTTATCCTATTCAAAGTCAAAGCTATTCTCCTTACCAGCAGCACACTCACAAGATGGTCAAATAAATCCCAGATGCAAATCTAATACTGTTTTTAAACGTACCACAGGTTGGGAGCAATTCCTAAGTGTAATTTTACTTTGTTCTTCCATAAGTAAAAATCCAATTCCTCAGACATCAGTGTTATATGAGGCTTTTCAATCCATCCTCATGGATGTTTAAAATAAAACACACCATACCAGACAATATGCTGTCACATAAACATGTTCATACACGGACCAATACCACAAACAAAAATGAGCTCACAAACTTATTTGTACTTTTAAGTTTTCCACTCTGTCAAGATCAGAGGTATTGAAGAGCAGGAGGCAAAGCAGAGAGCACAGAAGGGGACAGCACAGGAAGAATAAGAAACAATTCTTGAGCATTTGAATGAATAAGAGCCCCCTGATAGAGGCACTAGGATGATGCTACCACAAGATAACCTTTATAGGCTTGGATGAAATTTTTCCTGAAGGAACCACATGTGTTCCTCCTCTTCCTTTAGACAACCTTATAACAAACAACTATCCTTCTGATTGACTTCTAATAAGGTAGACAAACAGTGAAGAAATCCAGGCAAAAAATTGGTAAATCCATCAGCAGCAGGCAACAGCCCAACTGCCACATATGGGATAACAGTTTCAGCCTCTGAACTTCCATTTCTTTCACTTTCTTTCCCTTCCAAATTTACCCCTTTTCTAAGATCTTCAGGACTGTAATGCTGGTTTGCTGGCAGGGAAGGAGAAGGGCAGCAGTATTTAAAATCCAAAGCTATTTCTTCTAATGAATGCAGTGAAAAACTGACCTCAACTGAGAAAACAGAGAGCATTCACTGAGGGTGAAATGTATCCCTGTGTAGAGAGCCAGTATAGAGACTGCACCACTGAAGCCCTATTCCAAT
Source organism: Vidua macroura (assembly GCF_024509145.1). Taxonomy (NCBI): domain Eukaryota; kingdom Metazoa; phylum Chordata; class Aves; order Passeriformes; family Viduidae; genus Vidua; species Vidua macroura. Next base: position 68,636,824 of record NC_071572.1, read on the forward strand.
GACCTAAATAGGAATAAATTGGTGCATGGACTTCACCACAGTGAATTTTGTCCAAAATTACAATTTTTTCTGTAGAGAACAAGGAAACACATGGCCCTCTCCTGTCAAAGCACAATGGCACAGCACCTCCTTCCCATGCTGGGCACAATCCTGACAACTGCTCTTCAACTTCCTAGTGGTTTTAAGCTGAAGTCTTTTGTGCTTTGCCCACGTTTTTCTGATTGGAAAGGGAAAGAAGGGAATGCAACATTTGGCATTACTCTTTAAGTTAGCCCGAGGACATAGTACCTGCAGATAAAGTGGTCCCTCTCCTCAAGGCAGGCATAATTAGCACATACCGTGAGTCTTCTAATACAAAAAATGGAGCCTTGGAAAAAGCTCTCTGTAAGAACTTGCCTTCCTGTGCACAGGTGAGGATGTTTAACACTTGTGGGCCAGGAGATCATGATTGTTAAGTGAAAGGGGTGCTCCAATCCCCTTGTGGAAACAAAGAGACATGGCTCAAGAACAGTCAAATGAACTTCTGCTTGAGAGGAGCTCAGGAGCTGGAATTGCAAGAATGAGGAGTATGGCAGGTCAGGAATGAGGCACGTGAGTAAAGTGTTAACAGAATAAGTGTTGCCTCTTAGTAAAGGCTTTAAAAACAAATATCAGAAGATAAACATGTTTCACTTTGCTTTCTCACAATTCCTTCTTGCCATAAAACTTATGCAGAGTGTGAAAACTGTGAGAGGAAAGCTACCAACTCTACAACGACTGAAGTTCATTAGCAATATTCCATGACTTGCATGGGTCCCTGACTCTACTTTGCCTGACTCATGGTTATGGTCTAATTCCCCACTTGGATAAGAATCACATTCCTTCAATCTAAAAAATTAAAGACAAGGAAAAGAAGTGTAATTTTTTATTGGGAAACATTTCAGAAGATGTCAACCTTCTGCAAGCTCTTAGCAATAAAGAAGTTCCACGTCTGTAAGGCTTTGATTTTCCTCGAGTACCTTAAGTCAGCTGGAGCAGGTCAGTTACTCATATACAACTGATTAGTTACAAGGAGAAGGAAGACTAGAGGAGACTACAGTACAACATTTTTTTGCTATCTTTAGAAATTTCTAGATATAGAAATTACAACCTCAGTCAACTGATCTTTTTCAAGCTCACTTCTTGAACTGGAAGTCCACAATGAAGCCACTGCCACAAGTAACCATTCAAAGAAGGTAAAATACTGATGTCCTTACTCAAGAAAAAAACCTTCTTGATAATATTAAGGAACTTGTCTTCAACAACCAGGGAATGAGGGAGGAGGGGTGGGGGGCACTGGAAGACAAATGGACACACACAAACAAAAAACCAAGCACTTTACCTTCAAGAGAATATTCAAAAATACTCATGGGCCAGATAAGAGACCTCAATCCAACTTCAGAATCTAAATAATTACTTAGGATATAGCCCAGAATAATTGTGTCACAGAAACGAAAAAGGAAAGTCAATTGTACAGGTCTACATCTAACGACAAAAATACAAACTCTGAAATTGGAACCAGTATAGACACAACAGCACAATGCTCTGTTCAGGTTCACTGGTAAAACAAAAGAGCAAATCTTATTAACACAGATATAGCATTACTTGACTGGTTTTTTAGGTGAATGCACTTTAATTGGTATTAGCTCTATAAACAGCCTCACTTTTGTCACCTGTTCCTTGTCCTGAGTGGACAGAATAATAATTAAAAAAAAAGTTAATTTCAGTGCTTGAAAAATCTTCCCAAAGAGTTTGAATTGGAAGCTCTTACTACACTTTCAAAAATATGCTGGAATTTAGGTTATTTACAGTTCTGCCTTCAAACACATAGCCATTTGTGGCTCAAACCAGAGTCACAGGGCTGCTGTTGGGAGAAACCTGGGAGGCTTTGTAATTTGGCAGAATGGGAGCAGAGGACAACCTACAGCATTGTGCTCGGATTGTTCCTCCCACTGCAGGAATGGACAACAGGAGATTGAAGATTTCTTTGTCAAAATGGAAAATCTCCATCTGTTACTGGTTCACTGCAAAGATGAATGCCCACAGAGATTTTGTGTTCCTTATGGCATTCATCCTTTTGAGTTTACTTTCCCAGTGAAGATGACACCCATTACAAATTTTAATTTCCAAACCATGGTTATTTCAGCTAGAAAAGCATTTTAATCAGGAAAAGGTGTATTTTTGGCTACAATTCACACACACCCCACATCCCCCAATAGTATTTGAACTATTTTTGTTCAGGTATGATAAAACCTGCCTTTGGGCGAAGACTTAAGACTCCTTGAAATCTCAGTTTCAGAAAGTTAGAGAGAATCAACTGTATAAAAGCTGCAATGCATAATCCACTCTAATGGTCATTTGGAAACAGGTACTAGATGCAATTTCACCACAAGGGCCCTCAAACCTGTTAAACGTGTTGGATCCCTTAAAAACAAAGTCCATCCCCTTCATTTATTCTTACGGCTAACACAGTAAGCAACAAGCACTTGAGAAGCCCAGCTGTGAAAGCACATGAGAAACTGAACTCAACCCACAGAAGAGTTGATCTCTATAACTGCACTTAGGATCTGACCTGGACCCCCAGTGTTTAGGAGTTTAATGGGTAGTTCTGTTATAGTTAGGTGGGACCCAGCATCCTTCTAAATACCTCTTGAAGCTTTCCTCCCACGCAGGGGCGATGATGGTAATGAAGTTGGCTGCTGAAAACCATGATATTCCTTATTCCAACTGTTTTTTTGCACAAGCTGTCCCTAGATCCTGTTTATGTTCCCAAGGAACAGGAACAGTGACAGCATGCAGCTTTCATGAGGCCTTGCCCAAACAATTCTTTCTCTAAAGACACAGTTTTTTTGTGAAGCAGCTCTGAAGCTGATATTCACTGAGCATCTCTTGGAATACAGCTTGAAGACTTTACTTATGCCCTTTACAAGCCATTGTAGCATATAAGCTTCTCCCACTTCTTTTCATGGTTCATAATGCTTTGATCTTCACAGCCTCACTACTCCTGCTGAATGGTATCATCTCCCATGGCTCATATTATCTTTAGTGCATAAAATGATAATACCTGTTAAGAAGCAGGCTCTATCACATAATCACAGCAGAGCCTTCACATTTATTCTGGTTTAACAGAGAAACTTACATCAATGAATGTTTCATTGTGATGGGTATTTCAGTGCGGTGACAAACTGGGCGGATAAAAGAAATGTGGTGGATATAATTTGTTTGGATTCTAGCAAGGCCTTTGACACAGTACCACACAGGAAGCTCATAGAGGCACTAGAGAATTATGGTCTGAATACTGTTGCAATAAGGTGGATAAAAACTGTCTGACAGATAGGAAGAAATGAGTTATTACTCAATGGTATTACAAAAGAATAGAAAGAAGAATCTACTCTGATGCTGAGCAAAGGGTGCTAGGATTATTATCACTACATAGATTCATTAAAGATGAGAAAAAGAATGTAAATATTGACAGCATCCAAAACAGATGACTGAGAAAAAAGAAATTAATCAAATGTGAAAGGTATCAAAATTGTAAGATCTAAGTAATAGAGATGTGCAAGAGCCAAAACAATGCAGTATTTAATGTATCTTAAAATGTAAAAAAAGTTATCAAAAACCAATATAGAATTTTGTTTCAAACTCAGAAATAGAAGGTTTTCACTGTCTTTGCTTGACTTCATCATGTTACTATGCACTGGTACGGCCTAATTGTGAAGTTGTCTCTCTTGGAAAGCAAAATAAAATAATATATTTCAGTCACTGTGGTAAGGGACAATCATCTGGCCTATTTTCTTAGAATATCAGTACTAATGATTAAAATTTTAAAGTTTAGAGTAATCACATATGACATCCTTAAATTCTTTTTTGGAAACAGGGTACTCTTTTAGCTGTAGTTCCTGAATTTCCAGTGCCCTGCACAGCTAAAGCCATTTTATTGCTGATTTCTGGTACAGGAAATGACATTGAGCTATCCCCACAGAGACCCTGTGTACGTTCAAATGGGTACTCCCTCTCCACTTCCCTCACCGATCTGCCCCCAAAAAAAATCAGCCTGACCCTTGCCTGTGAAAAGGCAAGATCCTGAATGAAAAGTAATGTACTTAGATTAAAAACCCCAGGGCAATACACATAAATCTCGTGGGACATATGGCAGAGAAGGTCAAAGTGATAAACCTTTATTTGGAAGTCTAGCTATTCCAGAGTGCTGAGCAATTAAACATAGCAGTTGACTATTTCCAGGACAAACTCATCCGTATCAGCAGGATGCGAAGTTCACTATATCCTGCCTCTTTCTCTTTCCTTGTGTGGAGAACACACCCCCAGCACCACAGCCTGTGCTTACTTGTGCCCCTTCAAGAATAAGGCCAAAATAACTTTTAATGCACTCTTTCTTGAGACAGCAAAACTGAGTGAGTGAGTGAGTGAGTGAGTGAGTGAGTGAGTGAGTGAGTGAAAGCTACACGTTTTCAACGGTAAGAAATTTAGGAAAGTTGTCACAACTCTTCCTCTTGACTTATTGCTCATGGTCATTGTCTTGACATGTGACATCAGGAGACTCTACCTTGTAGTCTCAATCACCTATGAAATCCATCATCTATGGTTTTGGGACCTTTGATCTTCTCCCAAGATCTCCAGTATTTCTTCTATCCTCACACAGCAGCCTAAGCCCATCTCCTCTCCCTGACCAGCATCTGCTTCCCTCTTCACTGTGAGAACCTGCCTTGTTCACACCGCAAAGCTTCCACTTTCCCTTCTTGCTGCAGGCAGAGAAGGGAATAAGATGAAGGTGTGTCACCTCCTTCACAGGAGAAAGAGACAGTGAGGGAAGTGTATTAGCAGAGAGGCATGAATTTGTAGGTCTCATGTCAGAAAAATGGAAAGAATCAGAGGTGGCAAGATCCACTTCAGATCTTTGGAGCAGCAAGTGCAAGTGTGGCTTCCGTGGCTCTGACAGACTTTAGAGGAACAGTAGGTCCATCACTGTTATGCTACCCTTAGCAGAAGCCTTACCCCACAGGCCTATCTTGGGAGGAACTTGGGATTCTGATGTGTAAGAAAATGCTATCTTTTAAGAGTAAATAAAATTAATAAAAAGCAAAGTCAGGACTACAGACTAAGTTTTGAGTTCATACAAGCAGGTGCATCACAAGTGGTATCAGGACTCTTCCAGATTACACGTGGACAGATCTGATTCCACCATATGCAGAAGCACAAATCAATGCAGTCTTTTACTTCAGCATATTATCTATGCTTTTGCCAGAAGGCTATTAACCTGAAGCCCAAAACCAGCTCCATCTTGCACAATGTCATGCACAAACCATGTCCAGAAGTTTCACATTATTTCAGTTTATGTAACTGCCATATTAAGCTCAAGGCCCAAGGAGGATACTGAACAATATCTTATTGTACAGGCTATTGAGATTCAATATTACATGGACAATGCTACCAACCCCCTCCAATTTCATTCATCTCAGAAATCTTTGCAAATTTAATACCAGAGGACTTGAAGACCTTTGGACTGTACTGCAAATCTGCTGCTTGAACTTTTAATGTAACATTGATGCAAGCTCTCAAATATCTCCCAATAAAGTCCATATATGTAATTCTTGTTTAATTAGACATCATCCTACAAGAAGAGAAACTCAAACCCAGCTGGAACTATATAAAAGTTCAGGGAAGTTCAGCTCCTGCACTGTGATTTGGCAAAGCTCTATTGTAATTTTTTCCCCAGAAACAATGCAGAATAAAAAAAAGAGAATATATCAGCAATGATTTGAACTGATCACTGTGTCAGAACAGGAAATAATATCTGGAAGAAAAAAGGAGAAAACAATGTTCCATTTACTTTCAATATTAGTAGAAACAAGAAAAATATTTTTATACTGTCAGCCACATCCTGCAAAATCTAGGTAATAAAGCAACAGCATAATGGCTAGATAAGTTTAAAATGGATTTTTAAAGAGAATGGCTACTATTTTCTGAAGACAAAGTAAATCTAAATACATTGCAGGACTGGATTCAGAGACCTCAGCATCCCTTTGGCCTAGTCCATTACAAATTATATTTGTAGTTATTCCAGGGACCTTGAGATATGGAGTGCACACACTTGAATCAATGTAATATTTATCTTTGCTTCAGATACTTAAGATGAGGAGTACATGGTAAGAGCTCAGGTTCATGGGGCTTCTGCAACAATTGAATTGCTTGAAGTTCCAAGACTAAAATTCACTCTGGCTCCATTTGCCCTACAAAAAAAACCAAAACACACCTAACATACAACAGAAAGTTATTAGGGAAAAAAAGGTTGGGTATTCAACTTGTTCCGTAATCTGTGTTTAAACAGATGAGATCAAATGCACCTTCCTGGTGGTCAACCAAACTACAGAATTAAAACTGGTACATAATTTCTTAGCAGTAAAAATATTCTAACAAAAACCCATGTACAGAAAAACATAAAATTAAGTTCCATTATGTTAACACTAACACTGGGCAAAGTCTGCAAGACCACATGCTAATTGCATTCTAGATAAAGAAGATGAGAAGTTCAGATATGCAATTGGTAACTAAATTTCTAATAAAATAACAACTTCAATCTTTTTCAAGTCTTTTCCAAAATACCAGAAGTGATTAGAACACATTGTGGACCAGTCACTTGCCAAGTTTCATGTTTGAAATCAAAGCTGTTTTAAAATTTCCTGAACAACAAAAAAAGCATTTTAAAACTGGTAACATTCAGTCATGGTGATATAAGCAAATACCAGCCAATCTGAATCTTGGAACATTCTTGATCTAATGCCTTTATGTTGCAACGAAGCCCAGAAAAATATTTCAGGCCCAATTGCTGAGACAGTGAAAATAATATTCATAAATAAAAAAGGATCATTTACATATTATACAACTAAATTTTTTGTTTCTTCAATATGCCTTGAAGGAATTAAAAGGCTAGATCCTTCAGGACTTTTGTTGTCATAACTAAGATGCATCTACATTTACCAAAGATGAACCCACCTGTAATTTGTATGGAAGAGCTAAAACTCTTCTTTTTCCCTCCTCTGCACCTCCCACAGAAAGAACTCAGCACTCTTCAAGCATTTTCTCTACAAATTACTATAAAAAGGAAGTGGGTCTATCAGGGAGGCACTGCTTAATTTCTTTGCATGTGCTGAGGAACTCTTTCTGAATTCATGCAGGCCAGCACCATCTCATGATCTGCTCCCCCCCCACCCCATTAAACAATTCATAAGGAACAAAATTTGAACCTTTACCTTCCACAGTAAAAGCACTTGTGAAATACATGAAGCCTGCCAGGATGCAAAACACCAACTGCTATTCCACTCTGTGCTACCATTTTAGAGATTGCTGGATATTTATTCTAATGTAAGCAAGCAAAAGAATGAAATACGATAAGAAGCCAAAATTTAGGGCAATAGTTTACAATAAAAAGAACATACTAAGAGTCACATGTACCTATAAATTCTCATTATGCATCTGTGTGTACTAATAGAGACTATTATATAAAATACCATATTATTTAACATCAAGTGAATGGAGGTTTGGTTTTAATTATGTGTAGCTGACTGTCCCTGTAATCAGTTAGTACAATAACAGGGCTAAAATTTCCAAGCAAATTCAGCCTTTCCTCCTCAAATCTCAAAATTCTTTAGAAACACGCTTTCTTTTCCATTAAGAGATTCAGTGATGCCAACAACGGATACATTATTTCCCCAGCAGGTCTGGAGATTCTGGAGCAGATCTCTGAAGTCCAGCTGCCAGATCTTCTGCTGCAGCCATCTGACATAAAACTCTCCCACATGCATTTCTCTCTTTTAGCTGAAGTTTTTACTCTTTAACAATGCCCTATGACATTAATGTCTCTATATTTTCTGACTGATTGAGCCTCATATTTGGGCAAGAAAGAAACTTTCCATTTCCTGAGCTATAAGTGAAATCAGCCTAGGGTTTTATGTAGTCAGTGATCTCCTTTCTGTTCTCACTGACTGGAAGTCTGCATTAAATATACTGCAATAAATAACCAGTACAGTAGGGCCTGATATTCACAGAAACAAATAAACATATCTCTAATGTGAATTGCAGGAGAAAGCTTGTATTTTTCTTAGTTTTAAGCCACCTTAAAGTTCCAAAAGAAGGAACTACTACACAGGAAATGTGTACAGAATTATTTCCTAGTTCTGCAAGGTACCATCTTACATGAGATGGTATCAAAGCCACTTAAACATATTAGCTTGTTAAATCTGCATCCCCTTGTTGTTCTTAAAATCCCAATGAAATGGTCCAGACTGCTATTTGTAGGACTTTTGAAGAGTCATGCATTACCACCATTTCTCTGAAAGCAGGATGACAGTCCACATACCATTGGTGAGACTCTTGCTGATGGCCTGCAGAAAACTCATTAGTCACACTGCTCTGGCTCACCTCATTTCCAGTTCCTAAACTTCATCTGAAAACAACTTCACCAGCACCACCCCATGCCCCAGAAATACAAAACAACAAATCCCCCACAAAACCAGCTAAAAGCACATTCAAGATTTAATTTTGCACTGGAAGCAACCCCAGTTAGTTCCTGAATAGAAAACTACACAAGCTAACCTGGAGGGGAGAGAAGCCTCACATCTACAAATAAGAGGAGAATTGTCTCTCATTTCCTAGGATGTCTCCCACAATAAGATGTGTCCATATCAGGAAAAAAGAAAGAACCCTATCCTTAAACTATTAAAAGTACAGCTTCAATCAGGAAGGGTTCTTAGCTTTAAACTATCACTGTGCTAAAAATAGAAATGTTCAGGAAATGCATTACTCTTTAAAGTGATTTCACATACAATCTGTAAGCATGTTGCCCTTTTGGGTAAAATGACAATTGTTTGAAAGCCAGAAACATTAATGTGGAAGGGATCTTCAAAGACAGTTTGCAGCCAAAAAAATTGAAATCTGTTCATTTTTTTATTTTCTCTTAAAACTAGTTTGAAAGGATTAAGTAAAGTAGGGATGGGCAAAGAAGAAGATTGAAAAGAAACTTCTGCACTTTTGCTTTGGAAGATTTTGTTTATACACACATAGATATATACACATATAAAAAAGAAATGCAGGTGTTCTTTTCTTTTCATAACATTGTAGGCATCTCTGAGGGACAAGATTTGTAGCAATCCCCATTTTTGTCATGTTTTATGCAAATTTCATGTTTTCATTTTATCAGATATGGCTTATAAAAGAAAACTTAAAATTCACACAGTTCAGGTTACAAGTATAATGCTGCCATAGTTTCCTTTACTATTTTTTTATTTTAAGGAATGCTTATTTTTATTTTCTCTTATCCAGTCCCAATGCAGTTTGAATGCTGCACTACTATTTTATTGGAAGGTATCGTGGACAACTTCTGGTTTGGTGGGTGCAGAACACTGGGTGATTATATCTAATATTAAACTTGGAGGTGATAAGAAACAGAATGATTTTTATTCTTCCAGGAGGTCAAAATACTGTTTGTTAATTTTCTAGATCCAAGTTTTTAAGCAATGCTTGGAAAAATACGGGATTGTTAAAAACCAGCTGTTTGAACACACAGTGGTAATAGCTAATAATGATTAAGAACTATTTGCTATACATATTGTTAACAAATGCCAGTCTAGTAAAGGTTTGCTTTTAAGCTTTAAGCTGGCTTGATTTACCAGACTTCTAAATACTCGTTTGCTGTAACTGATGCCAATACCCAGCTTCTCACTACATGGCTCATGCATTGCATCCCATGATCAAATAAGAAAAGGCGCTCCAGCATACATTACAGACAGGTGGCAGGAATGAAAAAAGCCTTCATGCTTTACTTTTCACAAATTTGCCAGTGTATGACCAAAAAAAACACCCCAAGCAAGTAAACTTAAGTAATCTGTTTCTCTTACAGCAAATTTCAGTAAGTCACAGATAGTAAAGGAAGAGTTAAACAAATCTCTCCTAATTTTCTGGATCTTTTATGAATGGGAAGGTAGTGTTCAGGTAAACTTTTCAATCCTGCAAATGATCTTAGGTCTCCTTTCCTCAAGCTGTACAGTCCATACCCAAACTATCCTTGAATCAGAAAAACATTTTCCCCTGAATTATTCAAACAGCAGAACCTGCCTAAGTCTTTCCGTATGAATCATTATCAAGGCAAATGACAGCATATCTTCAGAAAATATTGACAGCCTGTTTACCACTACCTTCTACCTTCTCAGTATTTGGCAATAAAAACCCTGAGATCCTCAGTCAGGGATCTGAAAATTACCCGCATCCCACACAGAGATCGATTCAATCAATCAGTATTTTCTTACTGCATAAAGAGACAAGTGGTTTGCCAAAGGTCATAGAGCAAATCATTGGTTGAGCCTGGAATAACTGAAGATATCCTGTCTCTGGACACCAGCTTTTTCTCTTCATTTCCGTAAGGCTAGAATTGTGCTGCCTGAATACATCCTCTCATTAGTACCCTTAATTTACCAATTTCGACCAGATTTGTTAAAGGGTTATCACCCTGAGTAAAAAGGCTGATTCCTACAAACTTCATAAAATTAAAAAAAAAAAAAAAAGGAAATAAGCAGGGGGAGAGAGATATTCATTTCCCCCACACAGAACCAACGGTACAAGTTCATACCTTAAGCACCACAGAACTGCATTTAAAAACACCTCAGAACCCAGGAAATACTTCAGTGAGAGTTTACACCTTCTTAGTCAAGAAGTCAAACAACCATAACACAAATCCATAGAAAACCTAAATTCCAATGCTAACTAACTGTTTCTAGAAAATTTCTGTAAGTGTATTCTTCTCTACTGCAACCTTCAGCAGATCTGATAAAAATGAACCCCATGAGAAGCAGTCTTCTCATTACCTTCTTGAGGTGGAACAAAGATTATGTATCACTAAGAAACATCACTACACATAAGAAATGTGTTATTAGAGGAACTTCCTAATATTTTAGCTACCTAGTAGCTTTACCTACTAATGTCTTAAGATATCCAGAATATCCTTCTGATTCCAAAGTAAGGGGAAAAGCTAATTTCTACATTATTTCTTTTCCTGCAACTTCAAATCAGTCTGCTTCTGGCTTCAGAAATCACATAACTGCGTCAATAGTGCAAGGCACATTCAGATGTGACCATCACAAGGGAAAGGTTAAATAAGTGACTTCAAGACTACATGAACAATCTGAAGTTGCTAACCAGCCATTCATTAGTACATACTTCAATTGCTTGAGGTGGGAGAAGGATTCACCATAATCTGAAAGCATTAATGAATTGGTTAGCAATGGATATTGGCTCAATCAGCAAATAATTTTTCCCATGGAAAAGGCAGCATAGATGAGAGATTCTCTTATAAACATCGCAGATGGTCACAAAAACCTGGGCTACAGCTCCTGCATCAAAGAGTAATTGCTGCTGAGCAGTGGAGGAGGAATGATGTAGCCACTGTAAGAGAAAGGACAAAATAGAACACACCATGGTTTGCAAGAGAGGAGGTGCCCCAGGATTGAAATGCAGCCCTGGAAGCTACCAAGTTTTGAGTGGGAATCTAAAAGAGTAGACTGGGAGCGAATCTGTAGTGTCCTTTCCACATTTTATGAGATTTTTTTTGCTTATTTCTGTTGGAAAAACAGGCAATGCG